>NW_027441817.1:0-344691 GCF_048569485.1 Anomaloglossus baeobatrachus | reverse complement strand
AATTACACTGCACAGACATCAAAGACTTCTGCTATTCTTCTACACTCATGAACTGTGGTTTATCAACATTGGCTATGGACTTTGTAATAAAGAATAAAGTTTATGGACTTGATCTAACGATGATAAACGCAAAACGGGACTGTATTAAATTGGTAACCATTCATTTTTATCAAAGGATTTATTTCTAAGAGACTGTGTTTATGCCGGATTACATCGGAGGCAAGAAGACATCAACTCAGAGGACATCATATGCAGACCGGATTTGGTTTTTTGCATTTCTTTTTAGGTCTAGCAAAGTATAGATATATATTTTTATATGATTGATCAGTCACGGCCTATCATAACAGGAATCCACATTATTATATTATTGAATTTATAACATGAATAATGCAAATTAATTATTCATCATTATTATTGATATTAATCCATTACCACCAAATAAGGAAAGAAGATTTGTTATTTTAATGATGTATTAATTAATTTTCGGGGTTACTCCACCCGCTTCAAGGGGGGATTGTTAAAAGCACTAAAATTAATACATCTAGTTATCAAATATTTTATAGTAGGACATATAAGTTCATAGTTCTGTTTATGTTGGAGGGTATAGGTTATTAATAAAGTTTATAAAAAATAAACTTTAAGATGCCCATATTGAATATACTTGAGTACTGACATGGAAGGATATATATAAATCCTCTGGTAGCTTCTAGAAGATTATGTCACATGAACTATGTTCAACTAGAACACCCTATATGGACTGAGCAGTTGGTATATAACACACGATGGAGGGGGCTATTGCGGGCTCCTCCACATTGCCTGCTGTCAGAAGACTCCAGTGCTGCAAGATGAGACACGCTGTCCGGCCTAAGAGATGACACCCCCTGCTTTGCCATTCAGGACCCAGAGAGAGATGGGTAAAGATTTCTCATTGATCAGTATGGACTAAATGAACTTTTTTTTCCGTAAGCTGACAAAGTATATTGTTTTTCCTTTCTGTAACTGAACCCTGGCAACCATTTTTAAATAGATAAAATACATTTATTTTTTACATTTTTGGAAGTCCTTTCTTTCATGCGCTTTTACGTATTTGAAGAAAAATATATTTAAGAGTATATTTTGTTAACAGCAGGGTAAAGTGTCAGGATTGTCGTATCTAATAGGCAGCTGCGGGCTGCTATTAAAGGTTGGAGAAGGCCAATAACCATGAGTTTTCCCAGCCTGAGAATACCAGCCTCCAGCTGTCGGCTTTATCATGGCTGGGTATCAAAATTGTGGGGATCCACATGCTATTTTTTTTAAATTATTTATTTAAATAATTTTAAAAAAGCCACATGGGGTCTCACATATCTTTATACATTACCAAGATAAGCCCATGGCTGGGGGCTGCAGCCTGTAGCCATTTCCTTTATCTGTGCTGAATATCATAGGGGCAAACACCATTTGCCCATAGGGCAACTAGAGATGCCCTAACTAAAGATCTATAAAATTTAACTTTTATTATTATCAAATCAAAAGACAGAATTAAAAATAGCATGCAGGGCAACCCGATCCGCTCACTAAATTAGGTGTCCGGCCGCAGATCAGACACAGTCACAAACTGGACATACAGTATGTCCTACAAATAATTCTGAGATTTGTACAACCCTACACTGCCTACTTAAAAGCGGTCAGCTAATAGCCTCCCCAACATGTTTCACCATGACAGGATTCATCAAGGAAATGAGGCTTTATAGCCCCCTGATGAAGCCTTTCATGGTGAAACATGTTGGGGGGCTATTAGCTGATTGCGCGGAGAATCAGTAACTATGTCGTGATTTAACCCTTTTGCTTCCCTCTTTACAGTCATGCCATTACTTGATATGGCTGTGATGGCGCTGGAAGTGAATAGTTACTGAATAAAGCCGAATATTACCAATTTTTTAGAAAAGTGTTCTAGAATCCGATCCCGACCCAAACAAGCCAAAGGCTCATGCCGAATTTGAGATTAGTGTTCCTTTTTCAAACTAATTTGCTCATCTCTATTCACGAGGGCCCAGTCATCAGGGGCTTTCTGTTTTCCTGGTATGTAATTGGTAGTTTTGCTGTATTCCTCCATTACTGCTTTCTTCATGGCGTTCATTCCTCAACACTCCTGTATCTGTTAGTAAAGTTCAACTCAAACTCATTCGCCACCTTCACCCCCCAAGTTAGGGGGTCATAAGGGGCAAAAACCCCCAGGGATCAGGTGACATTGCTTGGGGCAGCTGTAGGGGGCTGAACAATTCCCATTGTGGAAACATCCAAAGGAATATCTGAGCAGTGATTCCCCAGGGACAGATCTGCTGTTTATAGGGGGCCGCAATCCATACGTTCCTCTCTATGACATCTATATTTGTCCAGATATGACACATAGACTGACGGAACAAACATACAGGTCTATGGAGGGTAGAAGATCACTAATTGAGTGTAGGGCGGGCAATCTATGGGAGGCAGGTGGGAATCTGTTGAGAGAGGGGATCTGTCTATGGAGGATCTCTGTCTATGGAGAGTAGAACGGGATCTGTCTATGGAGGGTAGGTGATGACTGTCTATGGAGAGAATGTGGGAATCTGTCTATGCATGGGCTCTGTGTATAGAGCAGTTCTGTCTATGGAGAGTAGGATGAGGATCTGTCTATGGAGGGGGATCAGTCAATGGAGGGGGATCAGTCTACGGCGGGGATCTATCAATGAGGGGATAAGTGTATTGAGGGGATCAATCTATGGAGGGGATCAGTCTGTGGAGAGGATCTGTCTGTGGAGGGGATCAGTCTATGGAGGGAAGGAGCGGATCTATCACATGAAGGAGATTTACACTCAAAGTGGATTACACGTCAAACCTTTATTATGTACTAATAATAGAAGAAAATGTCCCTGTCTCTAGTGAAATGTCAGGTAGGCTCCAGATCACATCACACAAAATTAGCAGTAAAATAAAAAAAAGTAATAAGTCCAGTAGGAGAGCACCAACAAGGCATGAATATTGGAGAACCTGAGGTGTGCAAGGATCATGGACAAGTCCAGACGAGTCACTCGTAGGTTTTCTTGCATTTGATTGTTTCACAAATCATAATAAATAAAATATCACGACAAAGCAAAACCCAAGACCGGCTACGATTCCCACAGCAATATGGATAGATATAGACACCACAGCCGAGACATCTAACTGAATATCACAGTCATATATATATTTTTCATAGCTGCTCATCGTAAACCTCACATCTCAGGATATCAAGCTAAAAAGCAGAGGACACATCTATAAGTGTCTACACACAGTTATGAGGATGTCATGAAGACAACCCAAGACCTGCGGAGGAGATGTGAGGAAGAAGAATTTAGTGTCCCGTTCCTTATGATGAGGACACAAGACTATGCAGGCCAAAATGAACAAAACACACTGCACAGACTGACACCAAGGGAGGAAAAATCAGCCAGAGGGGTTTATCCAGTGTCTGTAGGGAAAAGAACAAGGAGACATTCAGTGTGAGGAGCAGAATGATGAGACGTCAGGTGAGAATAGTGGAGATAACACGAGCTCTGTATTCTCTGAACCTGATCAAGCAGAAAAATACAAGTGTAACCAAGACCACAAATAAGGGTGGAGGCCTCTGTCCATGTGAGACAAACATGGGCCAACAAACTGACTTTTGTCTGTTGGGCGTATGGTTGTTCATCGGTGGGTGAAAAGATCATCTAAGACCATCTTAGATCATGTTGGTTTCTTCCAGCCGATGATACAGCCAGGGGGTATGATTACCGTATATTATGCCAAGTCGGTCTAATGAACACTAACAAAGAATTTATCAGTTGAACCATTGGTAGAAACAATCATTCAAATCTTCCAAAAATCTAAACAGATTAACAAACAGTAGCTGCTACTAAAACAATCTGCCAGTAAATTCCCCATGCCCGCTTCACCGTTATAGGTTTCATTTACCCTCAAGCACAACTCTGCAAACTCAGTAAAAGGTGGACCTCACAAATGTTCCAACCAACATCCACGGATAGAATGTCAAGAGCTTGGTCTTCAGAAGACCAGACAGTTGTGGACGTTTCTCCCAGCGATTGTATCCACACACAATACTGCCTTGGTCTTGACATAGCCAATGACTTCAGCTTATTTCAGTTTCAGGACTTTGGGTTTCTTGAAGACCTCTATTGTTACTTTGAGAATATTGACATGGGCAAAAGAGTCCTCTGGTGAAATTCTTGTTTCCAATGATCAAAACAAGAGCTTGTAGTGTAGAAAATGAGTAAAAAAAAAAAGAAAAAAAACAGTAATCGGCCGATGAAAAGGGAGATAAAGTCCAGGCAAAATACAATTTAGACATATGAAACAACGTATATATGAGCAGCAGTCCAGCCATGGTTAGCAGAGCTCGGATGTGAGCCTTCACTTTAGAAGATGCACCGGTGGAAACCTTGTGAACGTGTTGGATGAGAGAAGTCATAGTCAAAGCCAAAAACACAACGATCAGCAGCAGTGGTAACGATGACAATGAGATCAGTCCTTTCTGATACAGCGCAGCATCAATCCTGGGGGATCTGATAGAGGACGTCCAATTCATGTCCTGAGATGAGTACGTGACATCATAACTAAAAGGCACTGGAGTCATCAGAACCAAACCCATCACAACACAACAGCCGATTATCCGGGGAACCCACTGCAATAATTTACTCCTGAACGAGACGAGGAGTCGTGGTGGCCTCATCACAAGCTTTACATAGTAGAAGGCACAAAGTAACGCCATCATACAGGTGCTGAAGAAGCCGCTGACCTCAAAAATAGACATCAAGAAGATGAAGACGTTATATTCGGAATTTAGAAGAGAAGGGCAAAATAGGCAAAGCAGATCGGCAGACAGCTGTATTCCCTGCACCACCATATTGGCCAATGCTTGAGCAAAAAATATAAGATGGACCGGATTGTTCTGTTTCTGTTCCAAACACAACTGCCCATAGACAAAAATGATGAAGAAGTTAATGGACAATCCACAAATGGAAGTCCCAATGGAATAAAATAACCAGAAGATCTGTAGGAGAGCCAACGTCTCCATGTCTGAGACTCTCTGTAAGTTCCCTTTATCTGGTCCGATGATTCTCACTTCTCGATGGTTTCTCGCCTCCCTTTTCCATTGTTCTGCCTCCGTTTTTCAAATATTTGAATTTCCTGATATAGAATTTACACCTTCGGCTCCTGAATTTACATTTATGCAAGCACGGCATGTTATGGCTTTATTCTTACACTGGTGTATTCAGGTAGGCAGGACAATCCATAGACGAGTCGCAGGAGGCAAGCATGAGACTTCAGGAAGATTTATTCCATGCTATTACCAGATCTCCTGCTGGAAAAAGCCCACTTTTATTAATGTATACACTGTATGGGGGACAGAGAGGTACGTGCTGATAAAACGTGTAGATATTTCCAGTGATTCCACGTTGTAAGGACAGAACGTGCTAAGATGGACAAAACCAGCTGCAACTAAACATATAAATATCTCATCACAGGACACTCGGGGGGGGCGCACTCACTGGAGGGGGCCACACTCACTGGAGGGGACCACACTCACTGGAGGGGACCACACTTACTGGAGGGGGCTCACTCACTAGAGGGGGGGCCACATTCACTGGAGGGAGCTCACTCACTGGAGGGGGCACACTTACTGGAGGGGGCCACACTTACTAGAGGGGGCACACCAGTGGCGTAACTAGAGTGCGATGGGCCCCGGTGCGAAAGTTGGACCTGGGCCCCCCTCCGGACGTTGGTCAGATGAATGGGCACCTGTAGCGTTCTAAATCCTATAAAGGCATATTAATTGCCCCTTCCCCCCCTTCACTATGCAGTAATGTTCCCAATCCTGGTACATATGTCCCCCATACTGGTATATATGTCCCCATCCTGGTATACATGTTCCCCATCCTGGTATACATGGTACATAACGTCCCCATGCTGGTATATATTTATCCAATCCTGGGCCGATCCTAGTAAAAATGTTGCACATCTTGGGCCCATCCTAATATGTCTCCCATCCTGATATATAGTATATGTTCCTCATCCTGGTATATATGTCCCCCATCCTGGTATATATGGTCTGGGACTGTCTCTAATGAATAATTAAAAAAATATAAATAATTTAAAAAAAATTCTACTCATCTTGCCTCTGCTCCCACATCACCAAGTGTCCTCTGTAGCGAGTGCGGAGTGGCCTGCAGCTGACATCAGAGTGCGTGCTATAGAGCATGACCGTACTACCATGCGCTGCCCCCAGTTATGGTATGAACGTCAGCTGCCAGCCACTGTGTGCCCTGTACCTTTGGGCCTGGTAACAATCTCTACGTTTGTGATTGTTACTCCCCTACCTGCTTTCCTCACTCCATCCACCAACTATTGATTGCTGAAGTCAGCTCACGTATTGTAAAGATAAAGCACCCTCCCAGGACACACTGCATCAAATCTACTTCAGGCTATGTGCCCACTTTGCGTTTTTATGTGCAGAAAATCTGCACATAAAAACGCATGTTTGGAACGAAAAAAAGCAACTGAAAAAAACCGAGCATTTTTTATTGCGTGTTTTTTCACCTACCTCTTTTTGAGCGTTTTTTAGTCATGGCGATCATGGGGGTTCAAGCGCTGTACCCCCGCGGTCGCCAGGACCTGGCTCTCGCTGCCAGGAGGAGTACCCGTGCCGCTCTCGGCAGTTGAACCCTCTAAATGCTGCAATCAATGCGATTGCTACATTCAGAAGGCAGGGAGAGGAATCGCTTACCCTCCCTGGCGATCGGGTCCCTGTAGTGCAATCACAGGGACCCGATCACTGCCATGGCAACCCTGGGTCATCACCATGATGACCCCGGTTTACTGAGGTATGGATCGCCCCCCAAACCAGGGCACCTACGTCACCAGAGTTCCCTGCAACAAGGTCCTGTGGTAAAGACCACAAGGCCTAGGTGCAGGAAACCCTGGTGACATCACAAGGTGAACTGAGTTCATGGCGGTGGATCTGCAGGACACCCCGGTGATCCGCAGGCATGAACTCGATTCACCTTGTGATATCACCAGACTTCCCAGAAGCAATGTCCTGCAGTAAAGACTGAGATGAGGAAATGGCTGCAGGGAGCCCCAGTGACGTCAACACACGCAAATTCAATGTGGGAAATACACATGCGTTTTTTCCTGCATTTTTCACTGACTCCATTGAAGTCAATTGGTGAAAAAGCAGGAAAAAAATGCAGAAACAACTGACATGCTGCTTCTTTTTTCAGCAACAAAAACTGCAAGAAACAGCGTGGGCACAGCAAGTCAGGATTCTCAGACTTTGCTGAGATCATTTTTCCTTGCTTTTATCAATTAAAAAAGCAAGGAAAAACGCATGAAAAAAGCCACGTGTGCACAAGGGCATCTGTGTATGTAGCAGAGCAGTGCACAGTAATTTAGCTGGATTTAGATACAGGACCTGGCTGTGCGGCTTTCATCAAACTGCTGCAAACACTTCCCCACTGCTCACATTGTGACTGATTCTGTGGGCTGGCCCCCATCACCTGATCAGCCTCATCCCCCCCCAAATCCCAAAGTGTCCAAAGCAGCACCTGAACGGTTTACAGTAAGATGACAGAATGTAAAGAAGGTCAGATGCACTTTCCTGCCATATATACAGCTCACCCTCTCCACATGGTCGCACATCAGTAAATAAACGATCGGACGCTGTCAGTGACTGCTCAGAGCGATGGAAGGGAGGCAGAGTATATATTATACTGCCATGCCTGAGCTGCTGGGACTGAGAGGTACGGAGGGCTGCCTCACAAACATGCCGGTCACTGCACTGCTGCCCTCACCTGATATGTCTCCTGCAGAGGCCGGCACCACAGTGTAATCACATGCAGAGACTGGAGGGGGCAGAGCTCACGCTGCCCGGCCGCTTCTACTGAAAATGCAGGAACAGCGCAGCTCCTCTCACTGACAGGCTGCTGATCTGCAGCGCGGGCCCCTAACCTGCGGGCCCGGTCGCAATCGCGACCCCTGCGACCGCGGTAGTTACGCCCCTGGCACACTCACTGGAGGGGACCACACTTACTGGAGAGGGCCACACTTACTGGAGAGGGCCACACTTACTGGAGAGGGCCACACTTACTGGAGAGGGCCACACTTACTGGAGAGGGCCACACTTACTGGAGAGGGCCACACTTACTGGAGAGGGCCACACTTACTGGAGAGGGACCACACTCACTGGAGGGGACCACACTTACTGGAGAGGGCCACACTTACTGGAGAGGGACCACACTCACTGGAGGGGACCACACTTACTGGAGGGGGCTCACTCACTGGAGAGGGACCACACTTACTGGAGGGGACCACACTTACTGGAGGGGGACCACACTCACTGGAGGGGGACCACACTCACTGGAGGGGGACCACACTCACTGGAGGGGACCACACTTACTGGAGGGGGCTCACTCACTGGAGAGGGACCACACTTACTGGAGGGGACCACACTTACTGGAGGGGGACCACACTCACTGGAGGGGGACCACACTCACTGGAGGGGACCACACTTACTGGAGGGGGCTCACTCACTGGAGGGGGACCACACTTACTGGAGGGGGGGCCACATTCACTGGAGAGGGCTCACTCACTGGAGGGGGGGCCACATTCACTGGAGGGAGCTCACTCACTGGAGGGGGACCACACTTACTGGAGGGGGGGCCACATTCACTGGAGGGGGCTCACTCACTGGAGGGGGACCACACTCACTGGAGGGGACCACACTTACTGGAGAGGGCTCACTCACTGGAGGGGGACCACACTTACTGGAGGGGGCTCACTCACTGGAGGGGGACCACACTTACTGGAGGGGGCACACTCACTGGAGGGGGACCACACTCACTGGAGGGGACCACACTTACTGGAGAGGGCTCACTCACTGGAGGGGGACCACACTTACTGGAGGGGGCTCACTCACTGGAGGGGGACCACACTTACTGGAGGGGGCACACTCACTGGAGGGGGACCACACTCACTGGAGGGGACCACACTTACTGGAGAGGGCTCACTCACTGGAGGGGGACCACACTTACTGGAGGGGGGGCCACATTCACTGGAGAGGGCTCACTCACTGGAGGGGGGGCCACATTCACTGGAGGGAGCTCACTCACTGGAGGGGGACCACACTTACTGGAGGGGGGGCCACATTCACTGGAGGGGGCTCACTCACTTGGAGGGGACCAAACTCCCTGTAGGGGACCACACTTACTGGAGAGGGCTCACTCACTGGAGGGGGGGGCCACATTCACTGGAGGGAGCTCACTCACTGGAGGGGGACCACACTTACTGGAGGGGGCACACTCACTGGAGGGGGACCACACTCACTGGAGGGGGACCACACTCACTGGAGGGGACCACACTTACTGGAGAGGGCTCACTCACTGGAGGGGGACCACACTTACTGGAGGGGGCTCACTCACTGGAGGAGGACCACACTTACTGGAGGGGGCACACTCACTGGACGAGGACCACACTCACTGGAGGGGGACCACACTTACTGGAGGGGGCTCACTCACTGGAGGGGGACCACACTTACTGGAGGGGGCACACTCACTGGAGGAGGACCACACTCACTGGAGGGGGACCACACTTACTGGAGGGGGCTCACTCACTGGAGGGGGACCACACTTACTGGAGGGGGCACACTCACTGGAGGGGGACCACACTTACTGGAGGGGGCTCACTCACTGGAGGGGGACCACACTTACTGGAGGGGGCTCACTCACTGGAGGGGGACCACACTTACTGGAGGGGGCTCACTCACTGGACGGGGACCACACTTACTGGAGGGGGCTCACTCACTGGGGGGGACCACACTTACTGGAGGGGGCTCACTCACTGGAGGGGGACCACACTTACTGGAGGGGGCACACTCACTGGAGGAGGACCACACTCACTGGAGGGGGACCACACTTACTGGAGGGGGCTCACTCACTGGAGGGGGACCACACTTACTGGAGGGGGACCACACTTACTGGAGGGGGCTCACTCACTGGAGGGGGACCACACTTACTGGAGGGGGCCTCACTTACTGGAGGAGGACCACACTCACTGGAGGGGGACCACACTTACTGGAGGGGGCTCACTCACTGGAGGGGGACCACACTTACTGGAGGGGGCTCACTCACTGGAGGGGGACCACACTTACTGGAGGGGGCTCACTCAATGGAGGGGGATCACACTCACTAGAGGGGGCTCACTCACTGGAGGGGGACCACACTTACTGGAGAGGGCTCACTCACTGGAGGTGGGCCACATTCACTGTAGGGGGCTCACTCACTGGAGGGGGGTCACATTCACTGGAGGGGGCTCACTCACTGGAGGGGGACCACACTTACTGGAGGGGGCTCACTCACTGGAGGAGGACCACACTCACTGGAGGGGGACCACACTCACTGGAGGGGCTCACTCACTGGAGGGGGACCACACTCACTGGAGGGGCTCACTCACTGGAGGGGACCACACTTACTGGAGAGTGCTCACTCACTGGAGGGGGCCACACTCACTGGAGGGGGACCACACTTACTGGAGGGGGCTCACTCACTGGAGGGGGCCACACTTACTGGAGGGGGGGCCACATTCACTGGAGGGAGCTCACTCACTGCAGGTGGGCCACACTTACTGGAGGGGGCCACACTTACTGGAGAGTGCTCACTCACTGGAGGGCTTTCCTGGACAGAACATATGCTGTCTGAGCTGCATGTCACACTATGACTTAAACCATTCAGGATCCAAGCAAAGTTGTGTGAGAAAGATACTAAATATCTGCTGATTTAATAGAGAAATGGACAATTTTCTGCTGGACCCTCCCCAGAAGCCATTACATAAGATCACAGAAAATACTTTCGTTTTCTTTTGTAACCGAACATCATTTTTGTGCAATGAACTCTTATTTTTGTCAATCATTTTTATTCTATATAAAATACATGTATTTATTGTAAATCTTGAAGTCTGCCGTTCCTGCGCCTCATCACGTTCTTACTTAAAAAAAATAGGTAAGTTATATATTTTTAACATTTAGTGAGCGCCAGCCAGTCCAGATTTTGTAGACCATTTTTTGTACAAATTTCTTCTCCTTGCACAAGAGGGGACAAGAGTGATGCTAATATGTCTTGTACAAAATATATTGTTCATATATACAGTATATATATATTATTTCCGTATTTTTCGGTCTATAAGATGCACTATTTCCCCCCAAATGTTGGGGGAAAGTGGGGGGTGCATCTTATAGTATGAATGTAGGGCATAGCTGCGGGGAATGAGGGAGCTGCGGTGTAGCGGGCCATCTGGGGCACGAGCAGGCTGTAGCAGCACCTACCGTGACCGCGTGGGACCGCTCATTTCATATGCACGCCCATCCTCCCGCCCATTATCTCTCAGCGCTGAAGCTGGCGCTGACAGGTGGGCGAGATGATGGGCAGGGGATGCGCGCATACTAAACAGCCGGCCCGCATGATCACCACTGGCAACTACAGCCTGAAGTGATCATGTGTGACTGTATTCACTGCCCCTGCGCATCATCATCAGCGCGGGGCACAGTGAATAAGTATACTCACCTGTCACCGTTGAATGCAGCATCGCGATGTCCTCCTGTCTGCCGGCCGCTGCTTTGTGTGGAGACTAGCGGTGCGCACAGCGATGATGTCATCCCTGCGCGTATGGCTCCACACAGGTCACAGACAGGAGGCCATCGCAATGCTGCATTCAACGGTGACGACTCCACACAGGTCAGCAGCGCTGCTGCTGGCGCAGAGAGGAGGACGAGTGATGCTGCTGGACTGAGGAAAGGTAAGTATAAATGTTTATTTTTTTTTGTGTGCCAAAGGATGCGGGCCATATAGCAGGATAGGTGTATAAAGCAGGATGGGGATATATTATGAGCAGGATGGGGTATATTATGAGCAGGATGGGGGTATATAGCAGGATGAGGGCATAAACCAGGATGGCGCTATGTAGCAGGATGGGGGTATATACCAGGATGGGGTATATAGCAGGATGGGGTTATAGAGCAGGATGGGGGTATATAGCAGGATGGGGTTATAGAGCAGGATGGGGGTATATAGCAGGATGGGTGTATATAGCAGAATGAGGGCATATACCAGGATGGCAGTATATAGCAGGATCAGGGTATATATCAGGATGGGGGCTATACCAGGATGGCGGTATATAGCAAGATGGGGGCTATACTAGGATGGCAGTGTATAGCAGGATGGGGGCTATACCAGGATGAGGGACATTTATACAAGGATAGGATCATATACAAGACAGGAGGATATAAAAGTGGAGATTTACACAGAAGATTTATAAAATAATTTATAATTTTAATGTTTTTACAGGAATCATTTCCTAAAATCATATTTCATGGTATAAAGGGGAAATGTGTTTGATCCCGATGACAAATTTATGTTTGATTAATACAAATAGATATAAACATTAATATGGTACAATGGAATGTAATTTGATGACATGACAAATATGGAAATTACACGTAATATTAAGGGTGTGTGTTACTGAGAACATAAACTTGTCATCCACATAATAAAGGCCTGAGATATTTTTATTTTGATTATTTTTATTCTACATTTTTATTTTTTATTCACATTTTTTAATATCTCAGTTAAGGGAACACATCAATATTTAATAGAGTAATGTCAAGTATAAGAATATTATTATATTATGGGACGCTGTGATATTATAGGTTAGGACATGGCCAGATTTGGTGTATAGTGAGGGAATACGCTGTGATATTATAGGTTAGGACATTGCCAGATTTGGTGCATAGTGAGGGAATACGCTGTGATATTATAGGTTAGGACATTGCCAGATTTCGTGTATAGTGAGGGAACACACTGTGATATTATAGGTTAGGACATTGCCAGATTTGGTGTATAGTGAGGGAATACACTGTGATATTATAGGTTAGGACATTGCCAGATTTGGTGTATAGTGAGGGAATACGCTGTGATATTATAGGTTAGGATATTGCCAGATTTGTGTATAGTGAGGGAACACACTGTGATATTATAGGTTAGGACATGGCCAGATTTGGTGTATAGTGAGGGAATACACTGTGATATTATAGGTTAGGACATTGCCAGATTTGGTGTATAGTGAGGGAATACACTGTGATATTATAGGTTAGGACATTGCCAGATTTGGTGTATAGTGAGGGAATACACTGTGATATTATAGGTTAGGATATTGCCAGATTTGGTGTATAGTGAGGGAATACGCTGTGATATTATAGGTTAGGACATTGCCAGATTTGGTGTATAGTGAGGGAATACACTGTGATATTATAGGTTAGGACATTGCCAGATTTGGTGTATAGTGAGGGAATACACTGTGATATTATAGGTTAGGACATTGCCAGATTTGGTGTATAGTGAGGGAATACACTGTGATATTATAGGTTAGGACATTGCCAGATTTGTGTATAGTGAGGGAATACGCTGTGATATTATAGGTTAGGACATTGCCAGATTTGGTGTATAGTGAGGGAATACACTGTGATATTATAGGTTAGGACATTGCCAGATTTGGTGTATAGTGAGGGAATACACTGTGATATTATAGATTAGGACATAGCCAGATTTGTGTATAGTGAGGGAATACACTGTGATATTATAGGTTAGGATATTGCCAGATTTGGTGTATAGTGAGGGAATACACTGTGATATTATAGGTTAGGACATTGCCAGATTTGGTGTATAGTGCGGGAATACACTGTGATATTATAGGTTAGGATATTGCCAGATTTGGTGTATAGTGAGGGAATACACTGTGATATTATAGATTAGGACATAGCCAGATTTGTGTATAGTGAGGGAATACACTGTGATATTATAGGTTAGGATATTGCCAGATTTGGTGTATAGTGAGGGAATACACTGTGATATTATAGGTTAGGACATTGCCAGATTTGGTGTATAGTGCGGGAATACACTGTGATATTATAGGTTAGGACATTGCCAGGTTTGGTGAATAGTGAGGGAATACACTGTGACATTATAGGTTAGGACATTGCCAGATTTGGTGTATAGTGACGGAATACACTGTGATATTATAGGTTAGGACATTGCCAGATTTGGTGTATAGTGAGGGAATACACTGTGATATTATAGGTTAGGACATTGCCAGATTTGGTGTATAGTGAGGGAATACACTGTGATATTATAGGTTAGGACATTGCCAGATTTGGTGTATAGTGAGGGAATACACTGTGATATTATAGGTTAGGACATTGCCAGATTTGGTGTATAGTGAGGGAATACACTGTGATATTATAGGTTAGGACATTGCCAGATTTGGTGTATAGTGAGGGAATACACTGTGATATTATAGGTTAGGACATTGCCAGATTTGGTGTATAGTGAGGGAATACACTGTGATATTATAGGTTAGGACATTGCCAGATTTGGTGTATAGTGAGGGAATACACTGTGATATTATAGGTTAGGACATTGCCAGATTTGGTGTATAGTGAGGGAATACACTGTGATATTATAGGTTAGGACATTGCCAGATTTGGTGTATAGTGAGGGAATACACTGTGATATTATAGGTTAGGACATTGCCAGATTTGGTGTATAGTGAGGGAATACACTGTGATATTATAGGTTAGGACATTGCCAGATTTGGTGTATAGTGAGGGAATACACTGTGATATTATAGGTTAGGACATTGCCAGATTTGGTGTATAGTGAGGGAATACACTGTGATATTATAGGTTAGGATATTGCCAGATTTGTGTATAGTGAGGGAATACACTGTGATATTATAGGTTAGGACATTGCCAGATTTGGTGTATAGTGAGGGAATACACTGTGACATTATAGGTTAGGACATTGCCAGATTTGGTGTATAGTGAGGGAATACACTGTGATATTATAGGTTAGGACATTGCCAGATTTGGTGTATAGTGAGGGAATACACTGTGATATTATAGGTTAGGACATTGCCAGATTTGGTGTATAGTGAGGGAATACACTGTGATATTATAGGTTAGGACATTGCCAGATTTGGTGTATAGTGAGGGAATACACTGTGATATTATAGGTTAGGACATTGCCAGATTTGGTGTATAGTGAGGGAATACACTGTGATATTATAGGTTGGGACATTGCCAGATTTGGTGTATAGTGAGGGAATACACTGTGATATTATAGGTTAGGACATTGCCAGATTTGGTGTATAGTGAGGGAATACACTGTGATATTATAGGTTAGGACATTGCCAGATTTGGTGGATAGTGAGGGAATACACTGTGATATTATAGGTTAGGACATTGCCAGATTTGGTGTATAGTGAGGGAATACACTGTGATATTATAGGTTAGGACATTGCCAGATTTGGTGTATAGTGAGGGAATACACTGTGATATTATAGGTTAGGACATTGCCAGATTTGGTGTATAGTGAGGGAATACACTGTGATATTATAGGTTAGGACATTGCCAGATTTGGTGTATAGTGAGGGAATACACTGTGACATTATAGGTTAGGACATTGCCAGATTTGGTGTATAGTGAGGGAATACACTGTGATATTATAGGTTAGGACATTGCCAGATTTGGTGGATAGTGAGGGAATACACTGTGATATTATAGGTTAGGACATTGCCAGATTTGGTGTATAGTGAGGGAATACACTGTGATATTATAGGTTAGGACATTGCCAGATTTGGTGGATAGTGAGGGAATACACTGTGATATTATAGGTTAGGACATTGCCAGATTTGGTGTATAGTGAGGGAATACACTGTGATATTATAGGTTAGGACATTGCCAGATTTGGTGTATAGTGAGGGAATACACTGTGATATTATAGGTTAGGACATTGCCAGATTTGGTGTATAGTGAGGGAATACACTGTGATATTATAGGTTAGGACATTGCCAGATTTGGTGTATAGTGAGGGAATACACTGTGATATTATAGGTTAGGACATTGCCAGATTTGGTGTATAGTGAGGGAATACACTGTGATATTATAGGTTGGGACATTGCCAGATTTGGTGTATAGTGAGGGAATACACTGTGATATTATAGGTTAGGACATTGCCAGATTTGGTGTATAGTGAGGGAATACACTGTGATATTATAGGTTAGGACATTGCCAGATTTGGTGTATAGTGAGGGAATACACTGTGATATTATAGGTTAGGACATTGCCAGATTTGGTGTATAGTGAGGGAATACACTGTGATATTATAGGTTAGGACATTGCCAGATTTGGTGTATAGTGAGGGAATACACTGTGATATTATAGGTTAGGACATTGCCAGATTTGTGTATAGTGAGGGAATACACTGTGATATTATAGGTTAGGACATTGCCAGATTTGGTGTATAGTGAGGGAATACACTGTTATATTATAGGTTAGGATATTGCCAGATTTGTGTATAGTGAGGGAATACACTGTGATATTATAGGTTAGGACATTGCCAGATTTGTGTATAGTGAGGGAATACACTGTGATATTATAGGTTAGGACATTGCCAGATTTGGTGTATAGTGAGGGAATACACTGTGATATTATAGGTTAGGATATTGCCAGATTTGGTGTATAGTGAGGGAATACACTGTGATATTATAGGTTAGGACATTGCCAGATTTGGTGTATAGTGAGGGAATACACTGTGATATTATAGGTTAGGATATTGCCAGATTTGGTGTATAGTGAGGGAATACACTGTGATATTATAGGTTAGGACATTGCCAGATTTGGTGTATAGTGAGGGAATACACTGTGATATTAAAGGGTTGGGATATTGCCAGATTTGGTGTATAGTGAGGGAATACACTGTGATATTATAGGTTAGGACATTGCCAGATTTGTGTATAGTGAGGGAATACACTGTGACATTATAGGTTAGGACATTGCCAGATTTGGTGTATAGTGAAAGAATACACTGATATTATAGGTTAGGATATTGTCAGATTTGGTGTATAGTGAGGGAATACACTGTGATATTATAGGTTAGGACATGGCCAGATTTGATGTATAGTGAGGGAATACACTGTGATATTATAGGTTAGGACATTGCCAGATTTGGTGTATAGTGAGGGAATACACTGTGATATTATAGGTTAGGACATTGCCAGATTTGGTGTATAGTGAGGGAATACACTGTGATATTATAGGTTAGGACATTGCCAGATTTGGTGTATAGTGAGGGAATACACTGTGACATTATAGGTTAGGACATTGCCAGATTTGGTGTATAGTGAGGGAATACACTGTGATATTATAGGTTAGGACATGGCCAGATTTGGTGTATAGTGAGGGAATACACTGTGATATTATAGGTTAGGATATTGCCAGATTTGGTGTATAGTGAGGGAATACACTGTGATATTATAGGTTAGGATATTGCCAGATTTGGTGTATAGTGAGGGAACACACTGTGATATTATAGGTTAGGACATTGCCAGATTTGGTGTATAGTGAGGGAACACACTGTGATATTATAGGTTAGGACATTGCCAGATTTGGTGTATAGTGAGGGAATACACTGTGACATTATAGGTTAGGACATTGCCAGATTTGGTGTATAGTGAGGGAATACACTGTGATATTATAGGTTAGGACATTGCCAGATTTGGTGTATAGTGAGGGAATACACTGTGATATTATAGGTTAGGACATTGCCAGATTTGGTGTATAGTGAGGGAATACACTGTGATATTATAGGTTAGGACATTGCCAGATTTGGTGTATAGTGAGGGAATACACTGTGATATTATAGGTTAGGACATTGCCAGATTTGGTGTATAGTGAGGGAATACGCTGTGATATTATAGGTTAGGACATTGCCAGATTTGGTGTATAGTGAGGGAATACACTGTGATATTATAGGTTAGGATATTGCCAGATTTGGTGTATAGTGAGAGAATACACTGTGATATTATAGATTAGGACATTGCCAGATTTGGTGTATAGTGAGGGAATACGCTGTGATATTATAGGTTAGGACATTGCCAGATTTGGTGTATAGTGAGGGAATACACTGTGATATTATAGGTTAGGATATTGCCAGATTTGGTGTATAGTGAGGGAATACACTGTGATATTATAGGTTAGGACATTGCCAGATTTGGTGTATAGTGAGGGAATACACTGTGATATTATAGGTTAGGACATTGCCAGATTTGGTGTATAGTGAGGGAATACACTGTGATATTATAGGTTAGGATATTGCCAGATTTGGTGTATAGTGAGGGAATACACTGTGATATTATAGGTTAGGACATTGCCAGATTTGTGTATAGTGAGGGAATACACTGTGACATTATAGGTTAGGACATTGCCAGATTTGTGTATAGTGAGGGAATACGCTGTGATATTATAGGTTAGGACATAGCCAGATTTGTGTATAGTGAGGGAATACACTGTGATATTATAGGTTAGGACATTGCCAGATTTGGTGTATAGTGAGGGAACACACTGTGATATTATAGGTTAGGACATTGCCAGATTTGGTGTATAGTGAGGGAATACACTGTGATATTATAGGTTAGGACATTTCCAGATTTGGTGTATAGTGAGGGAATACACTGTGATATTATAGGTTAGGATATTGCCAGATTTGGTGTATAGTGAGGGAATACACTGTGATATTATAGGTTAGGACATTGCCAGATTTGTGTATAGTGAGGGAATACACTGTGATATTATAGGTTAGGACATTGCCAGATTTGGTGTATAGTGAGGGAATACACTGTGATATTATAGGTTAGGATATTGCCAGATTTGTGTATAGTGAGGGAATACACTGTGATATTATAGGTTAGGACATTGCCAGATTTGGTGTATAGTGAGGGAATACGCTGTGATATTATAGGTTAGGACATTGCCAGATTTGGTGTATAGTGAGGGAATACACTGTGATATTATAGGTTAGGACATTGCCAGATTTGGTGTATAGTGAGGGAATACACTGTGATATTATAGGTTAGGACATGGCCAGATTTGGTGTATAGTGAGGGAATACACTGTGATATTATAGGTTAGGACATTGCCAGATTTGGTGTATAGTGAGGGAATACTGTGATATTATAGGTTAGGACATTGCCAGATTTGGTGTATAGTGAGGGAATACACTGTGATATTATAGGTTAGGATATTGCCAGATTTGGTGTATAGTGAGGGAATACACTGTGATATTATAGGTTAGGATATTGCCAGATTTGTGAATAGTGAGGGAATACACTGTGATATTATAGGTTAGGACATTGCCAGATTTGGTGTATAGTGAGGGAATACACTGTGATATTATAGGTTAGGACATTGCCAGATTTGGTGTATAGTGAGGGAATACACTGTGATATTATAGGTTAGGATATTGCCAGATTTGGTGTATAGTGAGGGAATACACTGTGATATTATAGGTTAGGACATTGCCAGATTTGGTGTATAGTGAGGGAATACACTGTGATATTATAGGTTAGGACATGGCCAGATTTGGTGTATAGTGAGGGAATACACTGTGACATTATAGGTTAGGACATTGCCAGATTTGGTGTATAGTGAGGGAATACACTGTGATATTATAGGTTAGGACATTGCCAGATTTGGTGTATAGTGAGGGAACACACTGTGATATTATAGGTTAGGACATTGCCAGATTTGGTGTATAGTGAGGGAATACACTGTGATATTATAGGTTAGGACATTGCCAGATTTGGTGTATAGTGAGGGAATACACTGTGACATTATAGGTTAGGACATTGCCAGATTTGGTGTATAGTGAGGGAATACACTGTGACATTATAGGTTAGGATATTGCCAGATTTGGTGTATAGTGAGGGAATACACTGTGATATTATAGGTTAGGACATTGCCAGATTTGGTGTATAGTGAGGGAACACACTGTGATATTATAGGTTAGGACATTGCCAGATTTGGTGTATAGTGAGGGAATACACTGTGACATTATAGGTTAGGACATTGCCAGATTTGGTGTATAGTGAGGGAATACACTGTGATATTATAGGTTAGGACATTGCCAGATTTGGTGTATAGTAAGGGAATACACTGTGATATTATAGGTTAGGACATTGCCAGATTTGGTGTATAGTGAGGGAATACACTGTGATATTATAGGTTAGGACATTGCCAGATTTGGTGTATAGTGAGGGAATACACTGTGACATTATAGGTTAGGACATTGCCAGATTTGGTGTATAGTGAGGGAATACACTGTGACATTATAGGTTAGGATATTGCCAGATTTGGTGTATAGTGAGGGAATACACTGTGATATTATAGGTTAGGACATTGCCAGATTTGGTGTATAGTGAGGGAACACACTGTGATATTATAGGTTAGGACATTGCCAGATTTGGTGTATAGTGAGGGAATACACTGTGACATTATAGGTTAGGACATTGCCAGATTTGGTGTATAGTGATCGAATACACTGTGATATTATAGGTTAGGACATTGCCAGATTTGGTGTATAGTGAGGGAATACACTGTGATATTATAGGTTAGGACATTGCCAGATTTGGTGTATAGTGAGGGAATACACTGTGATATTATAGGTTAAGATATTGCCAGATTTGGTGTATAGTGAGGGAATACACTGTGATATTATAGGTTAGGACATTGCCAGATTTGGTGTATAGTGAGGGAACACACTGTGATATTATAGGTTAGGACATTGCCAGATTTGGTGTATAGTGAGGGAATACACTGTGATATTATAGGTTAGGACATTGCCAGATTTGGTGTATAGTGAGGGAATACACTGTGATATTATAGGTTAGGACATTGCCAGATTTCGTGTATAGTGAGGGAACACACTGTGATATTATAGGTTAGGACATTGCCAGATTTGGTGTATAGTGAGGGAATACACTGTGATATTATAGGTTAGGACATTGCCAGATTTGGTGTATAGTGAGGGAATACACTGTGATATTATAGGTTAGGACATGGCCAGATTTGGTGTATAGTGAGGGAATACACTGTGATATTATAGGTTAGGACATTGCCAGATTTGGTGTATAGTGAGGGAATACACTGTGATATTATAGGTTAGGACATTGCCAGATTTGGTGTATAGTGAGGGAATACACTGTGATATTATAGGTTAGGACATTGCCAGATTTGGTGTATAGTGAGGGAATACACTGTGATATTATAGGTTAGGACATTGCCAGATTTGGTGTATAGTGAGGGAATACACTGTGATATTATAGGTTAGGACATGGCCAGATTTGGTGTATAGTGAGGGAATACACTGTGATATTATAGGTTAGGACATTGCCAGATTTGGTGTATAGTGAGGGAATACACTGTGATATTATAGGTTAGGACATTGCCAGATTTGGTGTATAGTGACGGAATACACTGTGATATTATAGGTTAGGACATTGCCAGATTTGGTGTATAGTGAGGGAATACACTGTGATATTATAGGTTAGGACATTGCCAGATTTGGTGTATAGTGAGGGAATACACTGTGATATTATAGGTTAGGACATTGCCAGATTTGGTGTATAGTGAGGGAATACACTGTGATATTATAGGTTAGGACATTGCCAGATTTGGTGGATAGTGAGGGAATACACTGTGACATTATAGGTTAGGATATTGCCAGATTTGGTGTATAGTGAGGGAATACACTGTGATATTATAGGTTAGGACATTGCCAGATTTGGTGTATAGTGAGGGAATACACTGTGATATTATAGGTTAGGACATGGCCAGATTTGGTGTATAGTGAGGGAATACACTGTGATATTATAGGTTAGGACATTGCCAGATTTGGTGTATAGTGAGGGAATACACTGTGATATTATAGGTTAGGACATTGCCAGATTTGGTGTATAGTGAGGGAATACACTGTGATATTATAGGTTAGGGCATTGCCAGATTTGGTGTATAGTGAGGGAACACACTGTGATATTATAGGTTAGGACATTGCCAGATTTGGTGTATAGTGAGGGAATACACTGTGACATTATAGATTAGGACATTGCCAGATTTGGTGTATAGTGAGGGAATACACTGTGATATTATAGGTTAGGACATTGCCAGATTTGGTGTATAGTGAGGGAACACACTGTGATATTATAGGTTAGGACATTGCCAGATTTGGTGTATAGTGAGGGAATACACTGTGACATTATAGGTTAGGACATTGCCAGATTTGGTGTATAGTGAGGGAATACACTGTGATATTATAGGTTAGGACATTGCCAGATTTGGTGTATAGTGAGGGAATACACTGTGATATTATAGGTTAGGACATTGCCAGATTTGGTGTATAGTGAGGGAATACACTGTGATATTATAGGTTAGGACATTGCCAGATTTGGTGTATAGTGAGGGAATACACTGTGATATTATAGGTTAGGACATTGCCAGATTTGGTGTATAGTGAGGGAATACACTGTGACATTATAGGTTAGGACATTGCCAGATTTGGTGTATAGTGAGGGAATACACTGTGACATTATAGGTTAGGACATTGCCAGATTTGGTGTATAGTGAGGGAATACACTGTGATATTATAGGTTAGGATATTGTCAGATTTGGTGTATAGTGAGGGAATACACTGTGATATTATAGGTTAGGACATTGCCAGATTTGGTGTATAGTGAGGGAATACACTGTGATATTATAGGTTAGGACATTGCCAGATTTCGAGAATAGTGAGGGAATACACTGTGATATTATAGGTTAGGACATTGCCAGATTTGGTGTATTGTGAGGGAATACACTGTGATATTATAGGTTAGGACATTGCCAGATTTGGTGTATAGTGAGGGAATACACTGTGATATTATAGGTTAGGACATGGCCAGATTTGGTGTATAGTGAGGGAATACACTGTGATATTATAGGTTAGGACATTGCCAGATTTGGTGTATAGTGAGGGAATACTGTGATATTATAGGTTAGGACATTGCCAGATTTGGTGTATAGTGAGGGAATACACTGTGATATTATAGGTTAGGATATTGCCAGATTTGGTGTATAGTGAGGGAATACACTGTGATATTATAGGTTAGGATATTGCCAGATTTGTGAATAGTGAGGGAATACACTGTGATATTATAGGTTAGGACATTGCCAGATTTGGTGTATAGTGAGGGAATACACTGTGATATTATAGGTTAGGACATTGCCAGATTTGGTGTATAGTGAGGGAATACACTGTGATATTATAGGTTAGGATATTGCCAGATTTGGTGTATAGTGAGGGAATACACTGTGATATTATAGGTTAGGACATTGCCAGATTTGGTGTATAGTGAGGGAATACACTGTGATATTATAGGTTAGGACATGGCCAGATTTGGTGTATAGTGAGGGAATACACTGTGACATTATAGGTTAGGACATTGCCAGATTTGGTGTATAGTGAGGGAATACACTGTGATATTATAGGTTAGGACATTGCCAGATTTGGTGTATAGTGAGGGAACACACTGTGATATTATAGGTTAGGACATTGCCAGATTTGGTGTATAGTGAGGGAATACACTGTGATATTATAGGTTAGGACATTGCCAGATTTGGTGTATAGTGAGGGAATACACTGTGACATTATAGGTTAGGACATTGCCAGATTTGGTGTATAGTGAGGGAATACACTGTGACATTATAGGTTAGGATATTGCCAGATTTGGTGTATAGTGAGGGAATACACTGTGATATTATAGGTTAGGACATTGCCAGATTTGGTGTATAGTGAGGGAACACACTGTGATATTATAGGTTAGGACATTGCCAGATTTGGTGTATAGTGAGGGAATACACTGTGACATTATAGGTTAGGACATTGCCAGATTTGGTGTATAGTGAGGGAATACACTGTGATATTATAGGTTAGGACATTGCCAGATTTGGTGTATAGTAAGGGAATACACTGTGATATTATAGGTTAGGACATTGCCAGATTTGGTGTATAGTGAGGGAATACACTGTGATATTATAGGTTAGGACATTGCCAGATTTGGTGTATAGTGAGGGAATACACTGTGACATTATAGGTTAGGACATTGCCAGATTTGGTGTATAGTGAGGGAATACACTGTGACATTATAGGTTAGGATATTGCCAGATTTGGTGTATAGTGAGGGAATACACTGTGATATTATAGGTTAGGACATTGCCAGATTTGGTGTATAGTGAGGGAACACACTGTGATATTATAGGTTAGGACATTGCCAGATTTGGTGTATAGTGAGGGAATACACTGTGACATTATAGGTTAGGACATTGCCAGATTTGGTGTATAGTGATCGAATACACTGTGATATTATAGGTTAGGACATTGCCAGATTTGGTGTATAGTGAGGGAATACACTGTGATATTATAGGTTAGGACATTGCCAGATTTGGTGTATAGTGAGGGAATACACTGTGATATTATAGGTTAAGATATTGCCAGATTTGGTGTATAGTGAGGGAATACACTGTGATATTATAGGTTAGGACATTGCCAGATTTGGTGTATAGTGAGGGAACACACTGTGATATTATAGGTTAGGACATTGCCAGATTTGGTGTATAGTGAGGGAATACACTGTGATATTATAGGTTAGGACATTGCCAGATTTGGTGTATAGTGAGGGAATACACTGTGATATTATAGGTTAGGACATTGCCAGATTTCGTGTATAGTGAGGGAACACACTGTGATATTATAGGTTAGGACATTGCCAGATTTGGTGTATAGTGAGGGAATACACTGTGATATTATAGGTTAGGACATTGCCAGATTTGGTGTATAGTGAGGGAATACACTGTGATATTATAGGTTAGGACATGGCCAGATTTGGTGTATAGTGAGGGAATACACTGTGATATTATAGGTTAGGACATTGCCAGATTTGGTGTATAGTGAGGGAATACACTGTGATATTATAGGTTAGGACATTGCCAGATTTGGTGTATAGTGAGGGAATACACTGTGATATTATAGGTTAGGACATTGCCAGATTTGGTGTATAGTGAGGGAATACACTGTGATATTATAGGTTAGGACATTGCCAGATTTGGTGTATAGTGAGGGAATACACTGTGATATTATAGGTTAGGACATGGCCAGATTTGGTGTATAGTGAGGGAATACACTGTGATATTATAGGTTAGGACATTGCCAGATTTGGTGTATAGTGAGGGAATACACTGTGATATTATAGGTTAGGACATTGCCAGATTTGGTGTATAGTGACGGAATACACTGTGATATTATAGGTTAGGACATTGCCAGATTTGGTGTATAGTGAGGGAATACACTGTGATATTATAGGTTAGGACATTGCCAGATTTGGTGTATAGTGAGGGAATACACTGTGATATTATAGGTTAGGACATTGCCAGATTTGGTGTATAGTGAGGGAATACACTGTGATATTATAGGTTAGGACATTGCCAGATTTGGTGGATAGTGAGGGAATACACTGTGACATTATAGGTTAGGATATTGCCAGATTTGGTGTATAGTGAGGGAATACACTGTGATATTATAGGTTAGGACATTGCCAGATTTGGTGTATAGTGAGGGAATACACTGTGATATTATAGGTTAGGACATGGCCAGATTTGGTGTATAGTGAGGGAATACACTGTGATATTATAGGTTAGGACATTGCCAGATTTGGTGTATAGTGAGGGAATACACTGTGATATTATAGGTTAGGACATTGCCAGATTTGGTGTATAGTGAGGGAATACACTGTGATATTATAGGTTAGGGCATTGCCAGATTTGGTGTATAGTGAGGGAACACACTGTGATATTATAGGTTAGGACATTGCCAGATTTGGTGTATAGTGAGGGAATACACTGTGACATTATAGATTAGGACATTGCCAGATTTGGTGTATAGTGAGGGAATACACTGTGATATTATAGGTTAGGACATTGCCAGATTTGGTGTATAGTGAGGGAACACACTGTGATATTATAGGTTAGGACATTGCCAGATTTGGTGTATAGTGAGGGAATACACTGTGACATTATAGGTTAGGACATTGCCAGATTTGGTGTATAGTGAGGGAATACACTGTGATATTATAGGTTAGGACATTGCCAGATTTGGTGTATAGTGAGGGAATACACTGTGATATTATAGGTTAGGACATTGCCAGATTTGGTGTATAGTGAGGGAATACACTGTGATATTATAGGTTAGGACATTGCCAGATTTGGTGTATAGTGAGGGAATACACTGTGATATTATAGGTTAGGACATTGCCAGATTTGGTGTATAGTGAGGGAATACACTGTGACATTATAGGTTAGGACATTGCCAGATTTGGTGTATAGTGAGGGAATACACTGTGACATTATAGGTTAGGACATTGCCAGATTTGGTGTATAGTGAGGGAATACACTGTGATATTATAGGTTAGGATATTGTCAGATTTGGTGTATAGTGAGGGAATACACTGTGATATTATAGGTTAGGACATTGCCAGATTTGGTGTATAGTGAGGGAATACACTGTGATATTATAGGTTAGGACATTGCCAGATTTCGAGAATAGTGAGGGAATACACTGTGATATTATAGGTTAGGACATTGCCAGATTTGGTGTATTGTGAGGGAATACACTGTGATATTATAGGTTAGGACATTGCCAGATTTGGTGTATAGTGAGGGAATACACTGTGATATTATAGGTTAGGACATTGCCAGATTTGGTGTATAGTGAGGGAATACACTGTGATATTATAGGTTAGGACATTGCCAGATTTGGTGTATAGTGAGGGAATACACTGTGATATTATAGGTTAGGACATTGCCAGATTTGGTGTATAGTGAGGGAATACACTGTGATATTATAGGTTAGGACATTGCCAGATTTGGTGTATAGTGAGGGAACACACTGTGATATTATAGGTTAGGACATTGCCAGATTTGGTGTATAGTGAGGGAATACACTGTGATATTATAGGTTAGGACATTGCCAGATTTGGTGTATAGTGAGGGAATACACTGTGATATTATAGGTTAGGACATTGCCAGATTTGGTGTATAGTGAGGGAATACACTGTGATATTATAGGTTAGGACATTGCCAGATTTGGTGTATAGTGAGGGAACACACTGTGATATTATAGGTTAGGACATTGCCAGATTTGGTGTATAGTGAGGGAATACACTGTGATATTATAGGTTAGGACATTGCCAGATTTGGTGTATAGTGAGGGAATACACTGTGATATTATAGGTTAGGACATTGCCAGATTTGGTGTATAGTGAGGGAATACACTGTGATATTATAGGTTAGGACATTGCCAGATTTGGTGTATAGTGAGGGAATACACTGTGATATTATAGGTTAGGACATTGCCAGATTTGGTGTATAGTGAGGGAATACACTGTGATATTATAGGTTAGGACATTGCCAGATTTGGTGTATAGTGAGGGAATACACTGTGATATTATAGGTTAGGACATTGCCAGATTTGGTGTATAGTGAGGGAATACACTGTGACATTATAGGTTAGGACATTGCCAGATTTGTGTATAGTGAGGGAATACACTGTGATATTATAGGTTAGGACATTGCCAGATTTGTGTATAGTGAGGGAATACACTGTGATATTATAGGTTAGGACATTGCCAGATTTGGTGTATAGTGAGGGAATACACTGATATTATAGGTTAGGACATTGCCAGATTTGGTGTATAGTGAGGGAATACACTGTGATATTATAGGTTAGGACATTGCCAGATTTGGTGTATAGTGAGGGAATACACTGTGATATTATAGGTTAGGACATTGCCAGATTTGGTGTATAGTGAGGGAACACACTGTGATATTATAGGTTAGGACATTGCCAGATTTGGTGCATAGTGAGGGAATACACTGTGACATTATAGGTTAGGACATTGCCAGATTTGGTGTATAGTGAGGGAATACACTGTGATATTATAGGTTAGGACATTGCCAGATTTGGTGTATAGTGAGGGAATACACTGTGATATTATAGGTTAGGACATTGCCAGATTTGGTGTATAGTGAGGGAACACACTGTGATATTATAGGTTAGGACATTGCCAGATTTGGTGTATAGTGAGGGAATACACTGTGATATTATAGGTTAGGACATTGCCAGATTTGGTGTATAGTGAGGGAATACACTGTGATATTATAGGTTAGGACATTGCCAGATTTGGTGTATAGTGAGGGAATACACTGTGACATTATAGGTTAGGACATAGCCAGATTTCGTGTATAGTGAGGGAATACGCTGTGATATTATAGGTAAGGACATTGCCAGATTTGGTGCATAGTGAGGGAATACACTGTGATATTATAGGTTAGGACATTGCCAGATTTGGTGTATAGTGAGGGAATACACTGTGATATTATAGATTAGGACATTGCCAGATTTGGTGTATAGTGAGGGAATACACTGTGATATTATAGGTTAGGACATTGCCAGATTTGGTGTATAGTGAGGGAATACACTGTGATATTATAGGTTAGGACATTGCCAGATTTGGTGTATAGTGAGGGAATACACTGTGATATTATAGGTTAGGACATTGCCAGATTTGGTGTATAGTGAGGGAATACACTGTGATATTATAGGTTAGGACATTGCCAGATTTGGTGTATAGTGAGGGAATACACTGTGACATTATAGGTTAGGACATAGCCAGATTTCGTGTATAGTGAGGGAATACGCTGTGATATTATAGGTAAGGACATTGCCAGATTTGGTGCATAGTGAGGGAATACACTGTGATATTATAGGTTAGGACATTGCCAGATTTGGTGTATAGTGAGGGAATACACTGTGATATTATAGATTAGGACATTGCCAGATTTGGTGTATAGTGAGGGAATACACTGTGATATTATAGGTTAGGACATTGCCAGATTTGGTGTATAGTGAGGGAATACACTGTGATATTATAGGTTAGGACATTGCCAGATTTGGTGTATAGTGAGGGAATACACTGTGATATTATAGGTTAGGACATTGCCAGATTTGGTGTATAGTGAGGGAATACACTGTGACATTATAGGTTAGGACATTGCCAGATTTGGTGTATAGTGAGGGAATACACTGTGATATTATAGGTTAGGACATTGCCAGATTTGGTGTATAGTGAGGGAATACACTGTGATATTATAGGTTAGGACATTGCCAGATTTGGTGTATAGTGAGGGAATACACTGTGATATTATAGGTTAGGACATTGCCAGATTTGGTGTATAGTGAGGGAATACACTGTGATATTATAGGTTAGGACATTGCCAGATTTGTGTATAGTGAGGGAATACACTGTGATATTATAGGTTAGGACATTGCCAGATTTGGTGTATAGTGATGGAATACACTGTGATATTATAGGTTAGGATATTGCCAGATTCGTGTATAGTGAGGGAATACGCTGTGATATTATAGGTAAGGACATTGCCAGATTTGGTGTATAGTGAGGGAATACACTGTGATATTATAGGTTAGGACATTGCCAGATTTGGTGTATAGTGAGGGAATACACTGTGATATTATAGGTTAGGACATTGCCAGATTTGGTGTATAGTGAGGGAATACACTGTGATATTATAGGTTAGGACATTGCCAGGTTTGGTGAATAGTGAGGGAATACACTGTGATATTATAGGTTAGGACATTGCCAGATTTGGTGTATAGTGAGGGAATACACTGTGATATTATAGGTTAGGACATTGCCAGATTTGGTGTATAGTGAGGGAATACACTGTGATATTATAGGTTAGGACATTGCCAGATTTGGTGTATAGTGAGGGAATACACTGTGATATTATAGGTTAGGATATTGCCAGATTTGGTGTATAGTGAGGGAATACACTGTGATATTATAGGTTAGGACATTGCCAGATTTGATGTATAGTGAGGGAATACACTGTGATATTATAGGTTAGGACATTGCCAGATTTGATGTATAGTGAGGGAATACACTGTGATATTATAGGTTAGGACATTGCCAGATTTGGTGTATAGTGAGGGAATACACTGTGATATTATAGGTTAGGACATTGCCAGATTTGATGTATAGTGAGGGAATACACTGTGATATTATAGGTTAGGACATTGCCAGATTTGGTGTATAGTGAGGGAATACACTGTGATATTATAGGTTAGGACATTGCCAGATTTGGTGTATAGTGAGGGAATACACTGTGATATTATAGGTTAGGACATTGCCAGATTTGGTGGATAGTGAGGGAATACACTGTGATATTATAGGTTAGGACATTGCCAGATTTGATGTATAGTGAGGGAATACACTGTGATATTATAGGTTAGGACATTGCCAGATTTGGTGTATAGTGAGGGAATACACTGTGATATTATAGGTTAGGACATTGCCAGATTTGGTGGATAGTGAGGGAATACACTGTGATATTATAGGTTAGGACATTGCCAGATTTGGTGTATAGTGAGGGAATACACTGTGATATTATAGGTTAGGACATTGCCAGATTTGGTGTATAGTGAGGGAATACACTGTGATATTATAGGTTAGGACATTGCCAGATTTGGTGTATAGTGAGGGAATACACTGTGATATTATAGGTTAGGACATTGCCAGATTTGGTGGATAGTGAGGGAATACACTGTGATATTATAGGTTAGGACATTGCCAGATTTGGTGTATAGTGAGGGAATACACTGTGATATTATAGGTTAGGACATTGCCAGATTTGGTGGATAGTGAGGGAATACACTGTGATATTATAGGTTAGGACATTGCCAGATTTGATGTATAGTGAGGGAATACACTGTGATATTATAGGTTAGGACATTGCCAGATTTGGTGTATAGTGAGGGAATACACTGTGATATTATAGGTTAGGACATTGCCAGATTTGGTGGATAGTGAGGGAATACACTGTGATATTATAGGTTAGGACATTGCCAGATTTGGTGTATAGTGAGGGAATACACTGTGATATTATAGGTTAGGACATTGCCAGATTTGGTGTATAGTGAGGGAATACACTGTGATATTATAGGTTAGGACATTGCCAGATTTGGTGTATAGTGAGGGAATACACTGTGATATTATAGGTTAGGACATTGCCAGATTTGGTGGATAGTGAGGGAATACACTGTGATATTATAGGTTAGGACATTGCCAGATTTGATGTATAGTGAGGGAATACACTGTGATATTATAGGTTAGGACATTGCCAGATTTGGTGTATAGTGAGGGAATACACTGTGATATTATAGGTTAGGACATTGCCAGATTTGGTGGATAGTGAGGGAATGAAGTCTACAATCAAGATTCCAGAATAATAGAAGACTTTAATGTGTAATAAAGATTTATACTATTCCTAAATACAAGTGATTCTACAAAAAGTTGCCAGAAATAAAGACCGATATCCAGAAGTCTCAGAGGTAAAGTCCTAAATCAGACTGTTAGTTACAATCCGCACTCACCTCCTTAGCACTGCAGCGGATGATGACCCTATGATTCCAAGATGGACGATGTTATTATAAAGTACCAGTGATTTTTATCATCTGCAGATCTGCACAATACGGTATTCTCAGGAATCTGCACCCCTGACATGTTCTGTGCATTAAGAGGGAAGTGTAAGAGTTAACCCCCTGCCATGCTCACCAAAGACGTCACTACACTTGTTCCAGAACTGACAGCCGGCAGCACGGAGGATTCCAGAAATATCCAAGGTGATCAATGTAAGTCCAACTGACGTTACACAGATATCAGAAGCTACAATATGTCATTTGCTTTCTTTTCAACATTTGATTTATGGACTTTGATTAAAATTATTGACTTTGCAATAAAGAATAAAGTTTGTGAAATGAACAATAATTAATGCAATAATGGACTGTATCAAATCAATCTACAGTCATCTATTCCAAAGGAGTTATCATTTAAAGCATGTCATTATGCTGGAAATAATAAACAGACATCAGATGAAGATGAGAAGACACCACATGATGACCACATGAGATCAGATGAAGATGAGAAGACACCACTTGATGACATCAGATGAAGATCAGAAGGTACCACATGATGACCAGATGACATCAGAGGAAGATGAGAAGACACCACATGATGACCAGATGACATCAGATGAAGATGAGAAGACGCCACTTGATGACCAGATGACATCAGATGAAGATGAGAAGATACCACATGATGACCAGATGACATCAGATGAAGATGAGAAGACACCACATGATGACCAGATGACATCAGATGAAGATTGTGACGACATGGACACCCAATGCCTAGCATGGGTTAAAGTTTCTTAACATTCAGCCAGACGTATTGTTCTTTTGTGTATTAACTTATGTTTGCTTAGCTATTGTTTCTCCAGACCCTTCCAGTAATCATTGTAATGTAGTTGTGTATTGCTAATGTAATTACCTTAGTAGCCACTGTCTAGTCTGTGACTTGCAGATTTCATGTAGATATCCTCAGTCTTTCTATGCACATCATTTAAATGAACAATATCCATGCAGCTTGAAATTCATCCAATAAGAGAAGCAACCTTGTACAACCAAACCGATAAGGGCACAGTTTATCCTAAGGGAAGGTTATGGCTATAAAAGGGATTTCTTTAAGTCACCAGGGTTGATGGATGTGCATGATCCAGTCTAAGCTCTTAGGAGCTAGCTAGGGGAACAGGACCAAGATACCTTGTGGACTCGGTCTAGGGACTTTGGCTCTGACTAGAGGATCAGGATACCTTGTGGCTTCAATCTAGGGACTTCGGTTCCGATTGTAGACCATATCCACAGTCTAGGGATTTCGACTTCGGCTGTCAGGATTATATCATCATACCAGAGACTACTTAAGGAGGAAACCCAGGTTGGGACAATCCAGCCACCTGGCTACAGACTTTGCAGTCCTCAGCCAGCTTCCTAAATCTGGCATTTTTCCAGTCTCGGTGGGTGCCTGCCAAAAGCAGGGTGCTGCTGGATTGGAGTGAGTAGCCCTGGAAGCTCTGAAGCACGGACATTCAAATCCCTGGTGAGCCAGCGGAAGGGTGAGACTCTGTTGCCTGTTACATTTTTGTGTTTTGCTGGTTATGTGTTATGTGCCGTTGATATTTTGGGGATCCAATAAAGTCTTAATATTGTGATTCCCTCACCCTGTGTTGTCTGAGTAGTGTTCCGCCCACGGTTAAGGAGGTTGTGCATTCAGTTGGGATGAGCCCTGAACCACGCTGCCTTTCTAAAGGCGGCTGGTTCAGTGGGCGAGAGCACCCACTGAGCCCCGTGTCTCCACAAAGATGACAAAACACCACATGTCTTCTATATTTTTTCACATATAGGAAAATACTTTTGTCTTCTTTTTATCTGGCTTCATAGACACAGGCACATAGGCACAGAAGGGTGTGACAGTCTTTACCTCAGTTGATGTTCCCTGTCTCTGCCTGTTTCTCAATGGTGCACAGGATTCTACCTTACATGAGTCCATCCACAGTGAAGTGATCAACAGCACAGATCTCCCTGGGTTTACACACTGCACACCCCCAATCTGCCCTACACCTTGGTATATTCCAGCTGAGAGCAGGAAGTCTCACACTGCTGTAACAGTAGTGAGACAGTGGAGAGCCCAAATGAAAAGTTCACCATGGCCTCCTTTTCTTAAAGGCCCAGAAAAGTCATCATTAAATTAGGCAAGACCTTTTAAGTTTTATTGAATACTATACATTTTATAAAGGTTTCATATTTCAGTCTCCTTTTACGTTGTAAATATTTTCAGGCTTTAATAGGTTCTTTTCTAGGTTTCTATGAGGGACTTCTGGACTGGGGGCAAGTAAACGGAAGAGAGAACTGAATGTAAGTAAATTATGATCCAATGGGGAAGAGATGAGTTACAGAGACTTTAGATATGGCGGAGAGGTAGGTGAAAATAAGCAGACAAGGTCTCGTGTGTGTCCTTCTGTCTTATCATCTGTGGGGGTCCATTGTGTGAGGAGTTTGGGGCTGCAGACCTTGTGTAAGTGGGGACAGTGAAGCCTCCATTGTTGGTTACAGTCAGGATACATGAGTGGGATTCCTGGATTCTGGAAAGAGTTTATAGATTATTCAGAAGGATAAAGATGTGGATATTTTCCCTCTATATGTCTTCTGGGATGTAGGTAGAGATGAAAAGTAATGGATTTGTATCCAGCGTCGTGCGGTGGATGTTTCACTTGGTAATGAGATTGTGGTTTCTGTGTATTTGGTTAGATGAAAATCCTTCATCCTGATTTACGAGCCCCGAAGCAGGAACGTTATTCAGTTCCTTATTATATTTAGGGTAGTATTTAGTAAAGTCGGCTATATACCTGCCATAGCTGTGGGAAAAACACTCATTGAGCCAAAAACGATTCCTCCATACACCTACAAGCTTGTATAAGTGTAAATGTGTCCTCAGTAGTGAGAGGGGAGTCAGTCACTGGGACATGGGGGGAGAGTCGAAACCCCCTACACATTAGTTAGCTGTACAGTTCTGCTAAAATCGGAAAGCGTGGCCTAAAGTCATCTCATGGGTGTGGCTACCTGAAGATGATATACTGTAAATGCCCCACAGGCTCCAGGCCACTCTCGTGGTCTCCAGGAAGCTGAAATATAAGGTGCTGATTGCGTCTCACACTGTAGAACTGCTTTATGGGTCCCTCCGTTTCCCCCAGGGGCCATATTGTTCCTTTCATGTCACAGAAAGACACAAGGAAAGTTCTTCAAGGCCTGGACCCAAACAAACAACACTCTATCTCAGCATCCCGGCTGTTTGTGAGAAGTCTGTACGTCCTTTAAGGAATGTTCTTAACTATTCTCAGATATAGACAATATGTTCTCTGCAACCTCATATGCGATGGAAACTTAGAAGAATTATAACTGTATGCAAATGATCTCTTCTCCATAAGGAAAGAAACAATCTAATGTATCAATCTTATCTTTCCGGGATAAAATAATTTCTATAATATTCCATGGAGCATTGCCTGTACATCTCCATCCTCCACCTGGTCACTCCAGTGAGAATGGGTGATGACCACTGGTCCAAGCCAAGGCTACAATAGATGAAACGATGTCTATGATCTTCTAGTGATGTTTTATCTTCTGTATTCTTGATAATAAACCTAGCAGATTATTAGCATCAGATATTTGAGGCGTCACTGGAGGTTTAGTGAGTGTTCGGCTCTCTATAATAGCTGGAACATCTGACCATCTTCTGTAAGGTGGTTCTCCAATGCGGATTCTCAAGAATTTGTAGACTATATAACACTGGGATAAATGATAGCACCAATGTCAGATTTATCCAGTACCCAACACTATAAGGGGCAAAAAATGAAAAAAAGTAAAGAAAAGTTGTTGCATAAAACACGCAATAGAGGAAGAGGAAGCGAAGCATGGTGAGGACCACGCGGTTAAACTGCTGGACTTCTCCAGACGTGTTTGTGTCTTTCATCTTGTTCACGTGGCATCTTAGGAAGGCAGCAGTAAAGGCGATGGTAATTATGGACAAGACAAGCGGTAGACCAACCATGAACAATAGGAATAACACCACGTAATCGTTCAGAATCATTTCTCCTGGAGTCAGGTCAGTAGATGAGATGTTTGAGCTGTTTGTGGAGGAGATCTGGGTCATTCTGTGAGAAAGTAGGTATAGGAGACCCATGAGCAGAGACGTCAGCTCCACCACCACAATCTGCCACAAGACAATGGAGCCGATCTTCATCCTCAGCCAAGGAATGAAGAGACACCTGAAATGTACAATCTTAATGAAGTAGAAGAAGCATTGGACGGCGATGAGCCATGAGCATGAGGACATGCAGAACACAATGATAACGCTACATACAGGGCTCGGGTGAGACAGTCGGGACATTTTGGGTTGCAGATTGTTAGAAATTTCACTGTAAAACACAACAATGGTGAATATGATGCTGGACACTTTTAGAAACACCTGGATCTGATCCTTGGTGCCCATCTTCTTTTTTCTATAGGAATCCCGTAGGATTACAAATAAGATGAAGCTGATGGTAGAGAAGGCGACAAACCCCTCAGATGCCAGAATGGACAAACCAATCACAATACCAAGAGTGTGAGGATCCATTTCTATGAGCAGGAGCTTCTTTTTTGTCCAGTTTCAAGGTTCAATTTTGGAGATTCTTTTAAACGTGCTAAAGAGACCTGCTAATGTCCTCTCGTAATAGTGGAGCATGCATGTTGTACTGTCCCCGATACTGTACATGTATATCTAATGCTTGGTGAACAATGATGGATGAACGCCTTTGTGGATATGCAAACCTCAAAGGTACTGAATTTCTTGCAAATGTACTTATTTAAATAAGTGAAATGCAAAACAGCAAGTGAGAAGAAACCATCAGTACCACAAATGGTCAGAAATCCAGGATCCCACAACTTCACATAGCTTCATGGATGGGAGGATGACACTATGGGGCCAACTCATGTAATGGAACATGGAAATAGTAGATGCATGGACAGGGCATGAACGGGGAAGAGAAAAGAACATATGTTGGTTACGTCATTGCAGAGCTTTGTGTTTACCGGCAGGGTCAAAAGGAAGAGGAGGATCAGGAAAGAGGAGAAAATGCAGATGAGATGTAAGAAAACTACATTCATTGCCATCGATTCTTCACATTAAAGGGGCTGTCCAAGACTAACATATTGATGACCTTTGGTCCTACCAACCTTTTTTTCTGCTCCGATGCCAGATAGATATAAATCATGTACAATGGTAGAAGGTTTTAGACTTTGGTGCAGGGAACTGTATCTACAGCTGACGATCCTCAGAGTAGTCACCAGTCAGTGACCAGATGTAGCAATTGCAGAAGATGGGTCCTGAATGTGAATGTAGCTGTGTCGCCCTGGGCAAGCCAGGGGACACAGGTCACAACACCACCACACCCCACACTCCAGGTAGGCACATCTGCTAACCAGAAATCCTTGTTGCCTTCCTCCAGAGGTTGATGATGCACACCAGGGGGTGGGCCAGGCGGTTGGCTCCGCCCACCGAGGAGCTCACAACACTGGAGGCAGGAAGAAACCAGGCAGTCCAGCTAGGGACATGAAAGAGTGAACAGCAGAGTAGCCCAGGCAGGGCAAGTGCGAGGAGCAAAAGGAGAGAAAGTAAACAGCTAAGTGAAAGTGGTGAAAGTAGAGAAGTGTAAAGGAGAGGAGCTAGTAAAGTGACAGAAGAGAAAGAAAGCCTGAGAGCCCAGCTTGGTGTAGGGCCAGAACAGCAAGGTCAGCGACGGCGGTGACTGTTTGGAGGGGGACCGTTTGGAAGTTCCTGGAAGGACCCCGTTGGCTGTGTGCCCGGTGGTCTGGAGCAGTGTTCCGAAGGACAGTCAGCACCAGGGCAGGGGCCTCTCGGACCCCGGCAAGGCTAGGAGTCGCCAAATTTGCCAAATCCGTCAGTGACGGGGACGCAGATCCCCCAACAACCAAGTCCCGATTGACGGCATTACCGGGGGGACACCGCCACCGCCAAGGCACCAGTTTCCCCAGGGCCAGCGCCTGCGGGCAAAGTGTAGAGCTCCTCCGGCCCAGATTGCAGTCGGGGAGCGGGTAACCGGAGGGAATCCACCGCTACCATCAGACAACATAGGTGCAAGGAAGAGAAACGTCACCGTTACCTACCGGGAGTGCAGGTGCAGCCGTCTGTGGGACCGTCCTACCAGCCGTTGGTTTACCGTACAAACTGTGTCCGTGTGTCAGGCTGAGTGAGTACCATAGTGCCACAAGGCACAGCGCTGCCCCCGCGTCCCTGCGCCCTCCAGGCCCTACACTTCACATCTCATCACCGGGCCCCGGGATCACCAACCCCTACCCACGGAGGGGCAACACAACACCTGGCTGCTCCGCATCACCATCCCCGGGACCCCCACACTGAGCAGCGGTGGTGCAATCACCACAACCGTGGGTGGCGTCACGAACTATAACAATCCCCTCACCCAACAAACATCATTACCCCTTTCACTCACGGGCGAGGAGTGTCGCTCGAGACACCCCGGGATCCGGCCCACCGCTCGAGCCACCAAGGAGCAGCTGCCGGACCCGAGCAGAAGGGGTGAGCGCGGTGTGCTGACACCCTCCTCCCCGCCCGCGACCACTTGGCGTCACGAACAGGATCTTACCGCTCTGCCGTCAGGTAGAGGTGCGCCTTGTTACCGCCGGAGGCATCCGGCAGAAAAATTTCAGAAGCCGCCATCTTTGGCGCGAAAAGTTCCCGCTCGAGCGTCTTCTCGAGCAGTAGAAGCGCGAAGGCCAAAACCCCGCCCCGAGAGAGGAGGGGCCGGAAAGAGCTAAGGGGGACGAGATGGCGGCATGTAGTCGCCGCTATAAAAGCAAGGACGCCAGGACCTTGCCAGAAAACCGTTCCTGGGAGCAAACAGAAAAGACACCATGTGGATGCCGTCCCGAAACACCGTGGCCCCCGCACCGGGAACCGCAGCGTGGGTGGAGATCCGGACCGCGCAGCTCCACCTAAGGCTGCAGGTCAAGATGCAGCTCCTCTTGGAGGAGTGGGAGACCGACATGGCGGACGTTATAGCCACCGTGCGGAGACGCGAGGAGGAAGCGGAGGAAGGGAGGGTGAGTGACCCACGCCCCTATGTCCCGGAGGGACCGGTCGCTGCGGCTGAGGGACCCGGTCCAAGCCCTCTCCCCCCGTTGCCTCCCTCGCCACCCGTCTCGGAGGCCGTGACCCCGCCACTAGGCCCGCTACCACCGCAACCGGTAGCGATACCCAGCCCGTCTGCCCCAGCGGACCGACCTGTAGCCGGAGCCCGTAGCAAACCGGAGGCATTGCCTTGGAAGGCCCCGAAGATTGTGCCAGAGACAGTCCCCGAGCAGCTTCCCGAGCCGGAGCCGATGACCCGCTCCGAGCCGAGGGCCCAGCTGCGGAAAGCCCCTGTGCCCATCCCCCACACCTCGGCTGAGGTGGCGCCGGGTTGTCGCTGCAAGGCAGCGCCCAAGGCCATGACACCGCGGGATACGCTGCCCACCTTCCTGACAGTGGGTAACGTGCTGGATGTCCCGCGGGGCTCAACCCGTGCGCCGGAACCATACTGGGACAGGGAGCCGACCAAGCTGGGCCTGGAGATCGCGGAGAGGGAGCGAAGGAAAGCCGAGCTGGTGGCCCGAGCCATAAGGGAGAAGGAGAACCTGCGGCAAGCGACCTTCCGTGTCCGGGGCCCGTTCTACGAGGGACAGGTGAGGCGATTCGATATCCGCCGGGGCTACGGATTCATATACGAACCGGGCCTGGAGGCCGAGGTGTTTGTGGCCCGGCGGGACGTGCATGCCCATCTGCCCGAGGAGCATCCTGGCCGCAATCTAATACCAGGGGACATGGTGTGTTACACCCGGCACTGCGGAGAGAGGGGGTGGTTTGCCCTCGATGTGAAGCTGAGGGGCAGCCCTGGGAGCCAGGTGGGCTCTGCACCCCCTCCCTCGGATGAAGCCGCAGAAGGACCGGAGTAGGGCAGCGGATACCCGTTGCACCGTCCCCGTTGGGACCATCACTGAAGTTTATTGTTTGTTTGAAAAAGATGAAAGTTTTGAAAAATGGAAAAACACTGATTGAACCGAGTTTTCACCTGATTCACCGTGTGATTTGCAACCGGCTGGAGCTGGCACCGTTGTCCCCGTGGGGACCGTTTAAAGTTTTGCATGGGAACTATCCATGGACAAGCCCGTGAACTTGCAGGGCACCACAAACGTTAAGTGGCTTGTAAATATGTTGGGTACCGTTACCGTTTCCGCAATACCGCCTCCGGAGAGGCAGGTTGGAGGGAGGGCCCTGAGCAGAGCAGGCCAGGGCCCAGCCACCAAAGGAACCGGTGGCCACCCTCTGGAGGGGAAGGACAGATCCCGCTCGGGTGACTTGTGCTGGACTGTGGGTCAAGGGGTGCTGCCTGGGCTTTAGGGGCAGCATCAGGGCAGGTTGCTTGGGTGGGAGAGAGCGGAAACCGTGACCGTATACCGTTGCAACGTTAAAGTAAATGTGCCTCCCGTCTTGGGAAGAGTTTTTGATTAACAATGTATTTATGTTTGCTTAACCCTTGTTACCCCCTTTTTACAGAAAAATAAAACCGGTGTAGGACGGCAGCCCGCGGACGGTCTGCATTTTGCTAAGGGGGAATGTGTCGCCCTGGGCAAGCCAGGGGACACAGGTCACAACACCACCACACCCCACACTCCAGGTAGGCACATCTGCTAACCAGAAATCCTTGTTGCCTTCCTCCAGAGGTTGATGATGCACACCAGGGGGTGGGCCAGGCGGTTGGCTCCGCCCACCGAGGAGCTCACAACACTGGAGGCAGGAAGAAACCAGGCAGTCCAGCTAGGGACATGAAAGAGTGAACAGCAGAGTAGCCCAGGCAGGGCAAGTGCGAGGAGCAAAAGGAGAGAAAGTAAACAGCTAAGTGAAAGTGGTGAAAGTAGAGAAGTGTAAAGGAGAGGAGCTAGTAAAGTGACAGAAGAGAAAGAAAGCCTGAGAGCCCAGCTTGGTGTAGGGCCAGAACAGCAAGGTCAGCGACGGCGGTGACTGTTTGGAGGGGGACCGTTTGGAAGTTCCTGGAAGGACCCCGTTGGCTGTGTGCCCGGTGGTCTGGAGCAGTGTTCCGAAGGACAGTCAGCACCAGAGCAGGGGCCTCTCGGACCCCGGCAAGGCTAGGAGTCGCCAAATTTGCCAAATCCGTCAGTGACGGGGACGCAGATCCCCCAACAACCAAGTCCCGATTGACGGCAACAGCCCGACCATTACCGGGGGGACACCGCCACCGCCAAGGCACCAGTTTCCCCAGGGCCAGCGCCTGCGGGCAAAGTGTAGAGCTCCTCCGGCCCAGATTGCAGTCGGGGAGCGGGTAACCGGAGGGAATCCACCGCTACCATCAGACAACATAGGTGCAAGGAAGAGAAACGTCACCGTTACCTACCGGGAGTGCAGGTGCAGCCGTCTGTGGGACCGTCCTACCAGCCGTTGGTTTACCGTACAAACTGTGTCCATGTGTCAGGCTGAGTGAGTACCATAGTGCCGCAAGGCACAGCGCTGCCCCCGCGTCCCTGCGCCCTCCAGGCCCTACACTTCACATCTCATCACCGGGCCCCGGGATCACCAACCCCTACCCGCGGAGGGGCAACACAACACCTGGCTGCTCCGCATCACCATCCCCGGGACCCCCACACTGAGCAGCGGTGGTGCAATCACCACAACCGTGGGTGGCGTCACGAACTATAACAATCCCCTCACCCAACACACATCATTACCCCTTTCACTCACGGGCGAGGAGTGTCGCTCGAGACACCCCGGGATCCGGCCCACCGCTCGAGCCACCAAGGAGCAGCTGCCGGACCCGAGCAGAAGGGGTGAGCGCGGTGTGCTGACACCCTCCTCCCCGCCCGCGACATAGCTACAAGACAGGAGCCAGGCCAGTATCAACACTACAAAACTCAGCAATGGCACCAAATGGCAAATCATAAGTATAGTCAATAGAAACTGAGGTATAGATATTGAGCAGAAAACTGAAGACTCCAGGCGGACAACCAGGGAGTAAGACAGAGGCCTGGTCAGGAGGCACGGCGGGGACTGGTGCGGTATCCCACCAAGTGGCCATCTCCATGGGATACCGGAAGTATAGAGAGTTTCACATAAATGCTGCAATTCTCTATGTATATTGTATACTGTAGCATATTGTGAAAACCTGCCGACAGGCGGCACACAGAGGGTTAAGCTTTCCCTGGAAGTAGAAGAGATGACGTCCTCCATTGTGAGAGGAAATAGAGGAGGTGACGTCCTCCATTGTGAGAGGAAATAGAGGAGGTGACGTCCTCCATTGTGAGAGGAAATAGAGGCAGTGACGTCCTCCATTGTGAGAGGAAATAGAGGAGGTGACGTCCTCCATTGTGAGAGGAAATAGAGGAGGTGACGTCCTCCATTGTGAGGGGAAATAGAGGAGGTGACGTCCTCCATTGTGAGAGGAAATAGAGGAGGTGACGTCCTCCATTGTGAGGGGAAATAAAGGAGGTGACGTCCTCCATTGTGAGGGGAAATAGAGGAGGTGACATCCTCCATTGTGAGGGGAAATAGAGGAGGTGACGTCCTCCATTGTGAGAGGAAATAGAGGCAGTGACGTCCTCCATTGTGAGAGGAAATAGAGGAGGTGATGTCCTCCATTGTGAGAGGAAATAGAGGAGGTGACGTCCTCCATTGTGAGAGGAAACAGAGGAGGTGACGTCCTCCATTGTGAGAGGAAATAGAGGAGGTGACATCCTCCATTGTGAGAGGAAATAGAGGAGGTGACATCCTCCATTGTGAGGGGAAATAGAGGAGGTGACGTCCTCCATTGTGAGAGGAAATAGAGGAGGTGACATCCTCCATTGTGAGGGGAAATAGAGAAGGTGATGTCCTCCATTGTGAGGGGAAATAGAGGAGGTGACATCCTCCATTGTGAGAGGAAATAGAGGAGGTGACGTCCTCCATTGTGAGGGGAAATAGAGGAGGTGACGTCCTCCATTGTGAGAGGAAATAGAGGAGATGACATCCTCCATTGTGAGAAGAAATAGAGAAGGTGATGTCCTCCATTGTGAGAGGAAATAGAGGAGGTGACGTCCTCCATTGTGAGGGGAAATAGAGAAGGTGACGTCCTCCATTGTGAGGGGAAATAGAGGAGGTGACGTCCTCCATTGTGAGGGGAAATAGAGGAGGTGACATCCTCCATTGTGAGGGGAAATAGAGGAGGTGACGTCTTCCATTGTGAGAGGAAATAGAGGAGGTGACATCCTCCATTGTGAGGGGAAATAGAGGAGGTGACGTCCTCCATTGTGAGGGGAAATAGAGGAGGTGACGTCCTCCATTGTGAGGGGAAATAGAGGAGGTGACGTCCTCCATTGTGAGGGGAAATAGAGGAGGTGACGTCCTCCATTGTGAGAGGAAATAGAGGAGGTGATGTCCTCCATTGTGAGAGGAAATAGAGAAGGTGATGTCCTCCATTGTGAGGGGAAATAGAGGAGGTGACATCCTCCATTGTGAGAGGAAATAGAGAAGGTGACATCCTCCATTGTGAGAGGAAATAGCAGATGTGACATCCTCCATTGTGAGAGGAAATAGAGGAGGTGACATCCTCCATTGTGAGAGGAAATAGAGGAGATGATGTCCTCCATTGTGAGGGGAAATAGAGGAGGTGACATCCTCCATTGTGAGAGGAAATAGAGGAGATGACATCCTCCATTGTGAGAGGAAATAGAGAAGGTGATGTCCTCCATTGTGAGGGGAAATAGAGGAGGTGACATCCTCCATTGTGAGAGGAAATAGAGGAGGTGACATCCTCCATTGTGAGAGGAAATAGAGGAGATGACATCCTCCATTGTGAGAGGAAATAGAGAAGGTGATGTCCTCCATTGTGAGGGGAAATAGAGGAGGTGACATCCTCCATTGTGAGAGGAAATAGAGGAGGTGACATCCTCCATTGTGAGGGAAAATAGAGGAGGTGACGTCCTCCATTGTGAGAGGAAATAGAGGAGGTGACGTCCTCCATTGTGAGAGGAAATAGAGGAGGTGACATCCTCCATTGTGAGAGGAAATAGAGGAGGTGACATCCTCCATTGTGAGAGGAAATAGAGGAGGTGACGTCCTCCATTGTGAGGGGAAATAGAGAAGGTGACGTCCTCCATTGTGAGGGGAAATAGAGGAGGTGACGTCCTCCATTGTGAGGGGAAATAGAGAAGGTGACGTCCTCCATTGTGAGAGGAAATAGAGAAGGTGATGTCCTCCATTGTGAGGGGAAATAGAGGAGGTGACGTCCTCCATTGTGAGGGGAAATAGAGGAGGTGACGTCCTCCATTGTGAGGGGAAATAGAGGAGGTGACATCCTCCATTGTGAGGGGAAATAGAGGAGGTGACGTCCTCCATTGTGAGGGGAAATAGAGAAGGTGACGTCCTCCATTGTGAGAGGAAATAGAGGCAGTGATGTCCTCCATTGTGAGAGGAAAAAGAGGAGGTGACGTCCTCCATTATGAGAGGAAATAGAGGAGGTGACGTCCTCCATTGTGAGAGGAAATAGAGGAGGTGACGTCCTCCATTGTGAGAGGGAATAGAGGAGGTGACGTCCTCCATTGTGAGAGGAAATAGAGAAGGTGATGTCCTCCATTGTGAGGGGAAATAGAGGAGGTGACGTCCTCCATTATGAGAGGAAATAGAGGCGGTGACGTCCTCCATTGTGAGAGGAAATAGAGGAGGTGATGTCCTCCATTGTGAGAGGAAATAGAGGAGGTGACGTCCTCCATTGTGAGAGGAAATAGAGAAGGTGATGTCCTCCATTGTGAGGGGAAATAGAGGAGGTGACGTCCTCCATTGTGAGAGGAAATAGAGGGAGGTGACGTCCTCCATTGGGAAAGGAAATAGAGGAGGTGACGTCCTCCATTGTGAGAGGAAATAGAGGAGGTGACGTCCTCCATTGTGAGAGGAAATAGAGGAGGTGACATCCTCCAGTGTGAGAGGAAATAGAGGAGGTGACGTCCTCCATTGTGAGAGGAAATAGAGGAGGTGACGTCCTCCATTGTGAGAAGAAATAGAGGAGGTGACGTCCTCCATTGTGAGAGGAAATAGAGGAGGTGATGTCCTCCATTGTGAGAGGAAATAGAGGAGGTGATGTCCTCCATTGTGAGAGGAAATAGAGGAGGTGACGTCCTCCATTGTGAGAGGAAATAGAGGAGGTGACGTCCTCCATTGTGAGAGGAAAAAGAGGAGGTGACGTCCTCCATTGTGAGAGGAAATAGAGGAGGTGACGTCCTCCATTGTGAGATGAAAAAGAGGAGGTGATGTCCTACATTGTGAGAGGAAAAAGAGGTGACGTCCTCCATTGTGAGAGGAAATGGCGTCCTCCATTGTGAGAGGAAATAGAGGAGGTGACGCCCTCCATTTTGAAAGGAAATAGATGAGGTGATGTCCTCCATTGTGAGAGGAAATGATGTCCTCCATTGTGAGAGGAAATAGAGGAGGTGACGTCCTCCATCGTGAGAGGAAAAAGAGGAGGGGACGCCCTCCATTGTGAAAGGAAATGACATCCTCCATTATGAGAGGAAATAGAGGAGGTGACGTCCTCCATTGTGAGAGGAAATAGAGGAGGTGACGTCCTCCATTGTGAGAGAAAATAGAGGAGGTGACGTCCTCCATTGTGAGAGGAAAAAGAGGAGGTGACGTCTTCCATTGTGAGAGGAAATAGAGGAGGTGACGTCCTCCATTGTGAGAGGAAATGACGTCCTCCATTGTGAGAGGAAAAAGAGGAGGTGACGCCCTCCATTGTGAGAGGAAATAGAGGAGGTGACGTTCTCCATTGTGAGAGGAAATAGAGGAGGTGACGTCCTCAATTGTGAGAGGAAATACAGGAGGTGATGTCCTCCATTGTGAGAGGAAATAGAGGAGGTAACATCCTCCATTGTGAGAGGAAATAGAGGAGGTGATGTCCTCCATTGTGAGGGGAAATAGAGGAGGTGACGTCCTCCATTGTGAGAGGAAATAGAGGGAGGTGACGTCCTCCATTGGGAAAGGAAATAGAGGAGGTGACGTCCTCCATTGTGAGAGGAAATAGAGGAGGTGACGTCCTCCATTGTGAGAGGAAATAGAGGAGGTGACATCCTCCAGTGTGAGAGGAAATAGAGGAGGTGACGTCCTCCATTGTGAGAGGAAATAGAGGAGGTGACGTCCTCCATTGTGAGAAGAAATAGAGGAGGTGACGTCCTCCATTGTGAGAGGAAATAGAGGAGGTGACGTCCTCCATTGTGAGAGGAAATAGAGGAGGTGATGTCCTCCATTGTGAGAGGAAATGACATCTTCCATTGTGAGAGTAAATAGAGTAGGTGACACCCTCCATTGTGAAAGGAAATAGAGGAGGTGACGTCCTCCATTGTGAGAGGAAATAGAGGAGGTGACGTCCTCCATTGTGAGAGGAAATGACATCCTCCATTGTGAAAGGAAATAGAGGAGGTGATGTCCTCCATTGTGAGAGGAAATAGAGGAGGTGATGTCCTCCATTGTGAGAGGAAATAGAGGAGGTGACGTCCTCCATTGTGAGAGGAAATAGAGGAGGTGACGTCCTCCATTGTGAGAGGAAAAAGAGGAGGTGACGTCCTCCATTGTGAGAGGAAATAGAGGAGGTGACGTCCTCCATTGTGAGATGAAAAAGAGGAGGTGATGTCCTACATTGTGAGAGGAAAAAGAGGTGACGTCCTCCATTGTGAGAGGAAATGGCGTCCTCCATTGTGAGAGGAAATAGAGGAGGTGACGCCCTCCATTTTGAAAGGAAATAGATGAGGTGATGTCCTCCATTGTGAGAGGAAATGATGTCCTCCATTGTGAGAGGAAATAGAGGAGGTGACGTCCTCCATCGTGAGAGGAAAAAGAGGAGGGGACGCCCTCCATTGTGAAAGGAAATGACATCCTCCATTATGAGAGGAAATAGAGGAGGTGACGTCCTCCATTGTGAGAGGAAATAGAGGAGGTGACGTCCTCCATTGTGAGAGAAAATAGAGGAGGTGACGTCCTCCATTGTGAGAGGAAAAAGAGGAGGTGACGTCTTCCATTGTGAGAGGAAATAGAGGAGGTGACGTCCTCCATTGTGAGAGGAAATGACGTCCTCCATTGTGAGAGGAAAAAGAGGAGGTGACGCCCTCCATTGTGAGAGGAAATAGAGGAGGTGACGTTCTCCATTGTGAGAGGAAATAGAGGAGGTGACGTCCTCAATTGTGAGAGGAAATACAGGAGGTGATGTCCTCCATTGTGAGAGGAAATAGAGGAGGTAACATCCTCCATTGTGAGAGGAAATAGAGGAGGTGATGTCCTCCATTGTGAGAGGAAATAGAGGAGGTGACATCCTCCATTGTGAGAGGAAATAGAGGAGATGATGTCCTCCATTGTGAGAGGAAATAGAGGAGGTGACGTCATCCATTTTGAGAGGAAATAGAGGAGGTGACGTCCTCCATTGTGAGAGGAAATAGAGGAGGTGACGTCCTCCATTGTGAGAGGAAATAGAGGAGGTGACATCCTCCATTGTGAGAGGAAATAGAGGCAGTGACGTCCTCCATTGTAAGAGGAAAAAGAGGAGGTGACGTCCTCTAATGTGAGAGGAAACAGAGGAGGTGATGTCCTCCATTGTGAGAGGAAACAGAGGAGGTGATGTCCTCCATTGTGAGACGAAATAGAGAAGGTGACATCCTCCATTGTGAGAGGAAATAGAGGTGACGTCCTCCATTGTGAGAGGAAATAGAGAAGGTCACATCCTCCATTGTGAGAGGAAATAGAGGAGGTGACGTCCTCCATTTTGAGAGGAAATGGAGGAGGTGACGTCCTCCATTGTGAGAGGAAATAGAGGAGGTGACGTCCTCCATTTTGAGAGGAAATGGAGGAGGTGACGTCCTCCATTGTGAGAGGAAAAAGATAAGGTGACGTCCTCCAATCAAAGAGAAGTACTGACCTATACCGCCATCCATGTACCAGCCAGTGAACAGGACGATACAAGAAATGAAAGATGCTGATGTGATTACAGTCAGTCGTAGTCCTTAGGCCGCATCAATTGTTCTCGTCAAAAAGAAAGATGGAAGTATTCGGCTATGTGTGGATTATCGCATGCTGATTACCCACAAAGATGCATACCCCTTGCCCAGAATAGAAGAATCTGTGACTGCCTTGAAATCAGCAGCCTATTTCTCCACACTAGATCTCACTAGCTGGTACTGACAAGTACCCCTGGCTTCAGAGGACCAAGAGAAGACAGCATTCACTACCCCTACCAGCTTGTTTGAATTCAACTGTATGTCGTTCGGCTTGTCTAATGCACCTGGAACATTTCAGAGGCTTATGGAATGCTGATTAGGTCCCAAGAATGTTGAAACTGTGCTTGTTTGCTTAGGTGATGCAACAATTTACTCCAAACCCTACGAAGAGCACCCCCAACATCTCAACAAAGTCTTTGAAGTGCTAGCCAAGCATGGATTGAAAGTCAAACCATCTGTGACACCCTGGACTAGTCAGGTCGTCCCAGGTAGTCACACATAACACCACACCCCTTCCCGATTAGGTGACGTCAGTCAAACTAAAAACCTTGTCACCACCCTTCAGGTTTGATGTCCACACCAGGGGGCGCGGAGCTTACAGGCCTGGAGGCGGGAAAGCACAAGCACAAGAGTCTAGAGGAGGTGTAGAGCAGTCAAGTTCATGGGCAGTCCTGTGTCCAGGCCTGCCAAGAGACTACCAGGTGGCTGGGTCGGAGCCCAGTCACCATTGGCAAGGAGGCAGATGGTGCTGACCGCCTGCAGGAGGTGGGATTACAGCTGGTGAAACCGTAGGGACCGGGGTCGGGCGGTGGCCCGCCGGTACCGAACCGGGGAACCGATTGGAAACCGGAGCACCAGGAGGGGTACTCAGACCCGGACAAAGCCCTGAACCGACAGGGCCGAGTCAAATCAACTGATTGCGGACTGGACTTAAGTACCTGTCCCACACAAGCCCCGGTAGAAGACAACAGCCCAACCATACAGGGTAAAGCCACCGCCAAGGTATAGAGACCTGCGGGCAAACGGGCTCCTACGGCATATACAAGTTGGGGAGCGGACTACCGGTGTCTAGGCATAGGAGTCAAACATTTACACACAGAGGTGCAGGAGAAAGGCGGAAACCACCAACCTATTCTGGGAGAAGCTGCAGCCGGCTGCGGGCCCCGTTCATCACGCACCACCCGCTTCCCCGCCTCAGCACCCCTCCTCCGGGCCCCCGGGACCATCATTCCCCTACCCACGGAGGGGTCAACACCGTCCCCGGGAGGCCTAGTTAACGGCAACGGTGGTGTCCATCTATTCACCTTAAGCCGTGGGTGGCGTCACGAACTTACATCCCAAACCAAACCACCGCGGTCCCAGCCGTGGAACTCCCCGTCAAGTCCCTGCGTGTAGCGCCGACTCCCTTGCAGAGCGACGTGACCTCTGGGTCCGTGAGAGGCTCGAGCCACCACCCGCAGTACGAGCACGGATCTGAGCAGCCGAGCCCGCGGGGCGGTACACATTGACTCTTCTGGCGTCTGCGAACAGGATAGAACCATCCACTTACCTGTGGAAGTGTGCCTTGAGATCATCGCCAGCAGCGTCCCACTGAAAAATTGGAGAATCCGCCATCTTGGGCGCTAAAAGTTCCCGCCCGAGCCGTCTTCCCTGAACAGAAAGGGCATGAAGATGAAGCCCCGCCCCCCGAGAGCGGAGCGGAACAGAAATGCAAGTGAAGTGCTCGGAAAACACCAATGGGGGGCGGGTGAAGATCCGGCCTCATGTGACTGAGGAGATAAAAGTCAGGGACGCCAGGACTCTGCTACCCATTTGGTTCCTGGACGCCTCAACAGCACCATGTCTGCCCCGTCAGGAGAACCCGAGTTCCCGGAGCCCGCGCCCGGATCGGCAGCGTGGGTGGAAGCCCGGACGACCCTGATGAGTTGCCGATTGCAAGCGCAGGTGAAGTACCTCATGGAGCGATGGGCGGACGAGATGAGGGAGATAGCCTCGGCCATACGGGCACGTGAGATGGAGACGAAGTTGGAGGAGCGGGTGAGCGACCCACGCCCCTATGTCCCTGAGGGACCGGCCGCTGCGGCTGAAGGACCCGGTCTCCCCTCACTTTCCCTGTCGCCCCCTCCACCACCTGTACCGGTTGTTGCAGCTTTCCCGCTTGGTCCGCCACCCTCAACACCGGCGGTGGAATCCGTCCCGTCCGCCTGTGAGGAGCCACCTGTGGAGGCAGCCCGCGGACGGCTGCATGCCCGGTGCACAACGATCCCGTTATTGTGGAAGGTGCCCGTTACTAAAGAGGACCCACCGGCCCCGGAAGTGGCCGCACCCCGGAAGGTCCTGACCCCGGCAGTCCGCCCAGCCAAGAAGGAGGTGGATGTCGCTTGGAGGCCCGTCCAGCAGGTGAAGCTGGCCGTTCCCAAACCCCAGGCCTCGGCGGAGGCGGCGCAGGGTTGTTGCTGCAAGGCAGTGCCGCAGGCCACCGAAAAACTAGTGGGCTTGTAAATAATACCTCCCTTTACCGGCCGTCCGGTTTCACCGCCTCCGGAGAGGCAGACTGGAGGATGGGTCTGCGGGAAGCTGTTGGCCGAGGCCCGCCACCACTACAACCGGTGGCCATCCTCCGAGTCAGGAGTGTGGAGACTCGGGGCTCAGTGGGTGCTCTCGTCCACTGAGCCAGCCGCCTTTAGAAAGACAGCGTGGCTCAGGGCTCATCCCAACTGAATGCACAACCTCCTTAACCGTGGGCGGAACACTACTCAGACAACACAGGGGGAGGGAATCACAATATTAAGACTTTATTGGATCCCCAAAATATTAACAGCACATAACACATAACCAGCAAAACACACAAATGTAACAGGCAACAGAGTCTCACCCTTCCGCTGGCACACCAGGGATTTGAATGTCCGTGCTTCAGAGCTTCCAGGGCTACTTACTCCAATCCAGCAGCACCCTGCTTTTGGCGGGCACCCACCGAGACTGGAAAAATGCCAGATTTAGGAAGCTGGCTGAGGACTGCAAAGTCTGTAGCCAGGTAACTGGATTGTCCCAACCTGGGTTTCCTCCTTAAGTAGTCTCTGGTATGATGATATAATCCTGGCAGCAGGAGTCGAAATCCCTAAATTGTGGATATGGTCTCCAATCGGAACCGGAGTCCCTAGGTTGAAGCCATGTAGCCAAGTGATCCTCTAGTCGAAGCCAAAGTCCCTAGACTGAGTCCACAAGGTATCTTGGTCCTGATCCCCTAGCCAGCTCCTAAGAGCTTAGACTGGATCATGCACATCCATCAACCACTGGTGACTTAAAGAAATCCCTTTTATCGCAATGACCTTCCCTTAGGATAAACTGTGCCCTTATTGGATTGGTTGTACAAGGTTGCTTCTCTTACTGGATGAATTTCAAGTTGCATGGATAATGTTCATGTAAATGATGTGGATAGAAAGACTGAGAATATCTACATGTAGTCTGGAATGCACAGACTAGACAATGGCTACTAAGGTAATTTACATTAAATTAGCAATACACAACTACATTACAATGATTGCTCCGAAGGGTCTGGTCCCAAACAATAGTTTAGCAAACATGAGTTAACACACAGAAGAACAATACGTCTGGCTGAATTTTAAGAAACTTTAACCAATGCTAGGCACTGAGTGTCCATGTCGTCCCCTGGACATGGGGCCTCTGAAAGGACTGTGAAACCTGCACTCGTCCCGTAAAACATACCTGGGCCCGTTCCTGGACTGGGGAAAAGGGGTGCTGCCCATTTCTTAGGGGCAGCATCAAGGCTAGGTTGTTTGGGTGGGTGACTGAGGACCCGGTTCCCATGTTAATAAAAGTGTTTGACGTTCGTAATGTTTAAGTATGTGCCTCCCGCAAGGGAAGATGCAAAAAGCTAAAAAAAAATTGAAAGTTTGTACAAATGTTAGTATAATTGTATTATGTTCCCGTTTTCTATTTTGCAGAAAGAAAAAAAAAACAAAAAAACGGTGATGGACAGGCAGCCCGCGGACGGTCTGCATTAAACCAAGAGGGAATGTGATGCCCTGGACTAGTCAGGTCGTCCCAGGTAGTCACACACAACACCACACCCCCTCCCGATTAGGTGACATCAGTCAAACTAAAAACTTTCTCACCACCCTCCAGGTTTGATGTCCACACCAGTGGGGCAGAGCCAAGCGGTTGGCTCCGCCCACCGAGGAGTTCACAGGCCTGGAGGCGGGAAAGCACAAGAACAAGAGTCTAGAGGAGGTGTAGAGCAGTCAAGTTCATGGGCAGTCCTGTGTCCAGGCCTGCCAAGAAACTACCAGGTGGCTGTGTCGGAGACAAGTTGCCATTGGCAAGGAGGCAGACGGTGGTGGCCGCCTGCAGGAGCTGGGATTACAGCCGGTGGAACCGTAAGGACCGGGGTCGGGCGGTGGCCCGCCAGTACCGAACCGGGGAACCGATTGGAAACCGGAGCACCAGGAGGGGTACTCAGACCCGGACAAAGCCCTGAACCGACAGGGCCGAGTCAAATCAACTGATTGCGGACTGGACTTAAGGACCTGTCCCACACAAGCCCCGTTAGAAGACAACAGCCCAACCATACAGGGTAAAGCCACCGCCAAGGCATAGAGACCCAAAGGGCCAGCGTCTGCGGGCAAACAGGCTCCTACGGCATTTACAAGTTGGGGAGCGGACTGCCGGTGTCTAGGCATAGGAGTCAAACATTTACACACAGAGGTGCAGGAGAAAGGCGGAAACCACCAACCTATTCTGGGAGAAGCTGCAGTCGGAGTCAGAGACTCCAGTGTGTTGTGTCAGAGTGAGTACACCAGTGCCTTCGGGCTGCGCCGCAACGCACCACCCGCTTCCCTGCCTCAGCACCCCTCCTCCGGGCCCCCTGGACCATCATTCACCTACCCACAGAGGGGTCAACATCAAGCTGCGCAACACCGTCACCGGGAGGCCTAGTTAACGGCAGCGGTGGTGTCCATCTATTCACCACAAACCGTGGGTGGCGTGATGAACTTACATCCCAAACCAAACCACCGTGGTGCCGGCCGTGGAACTCCCCGTCAAGTCCCTGCATGTAGCGCCAACTCCCTTGCAGAGCGAGAGGAGTCTGGGGGATGAGGATAGAGGTATCTGTAGGCAAGAACAGGGGTCTGGAGGAAGAGAAAGGACAGAGGAGTCTGGAGGAGAAGGAAGGACAGAGGAGTCTGGAGAAGGAGGACAGAGGAGTCTGCAGAGGAAGAGAGGACAGAGGAGTCTGGAGGAGGAGGACAGAGCCGTCTGGAGGGAGACAGGATCATCTAGGGTTTTGCCATCTGGATGTCTTGGATAATATCTGTGAGATTGGCCATTCTACTTATTGATTCATTTCTTACACTTTTGCTGAAATAGAAGGAGACGGATCTTGGTTCTAGCTGCTGACATGAGCCTTCAGTTGACCTTTGTGAAGGTTGGGTGAGGCCTGCTACATGGAAGAAGAGAAATAGGTACAAGCCAATGCCGATGATGAGAAGAGAAATGGAGTAAAGTGAAGTTTATATCAGATGTAAGTCCACAACGCTGCTCGTGATGACTTACACTGTGAAGTTTTCAGCAGTGATAAAGCGTTAATCATGGCATAATGATGTAAATCAGACATAAAAGATGACCAGGACATTACAATAGAGCTGAAAATGAGACACGGTGGTTACAATAGCAATCTTTAAGATATTGATTAATTGGTGCAAGAAGTTTAAAATGTCGAGATGTTTAAAAGGGAGAATAGACCCAACCAGGTGTCAATGAAGATACTGGTATGAAAAAGGAAAGACGAAACTACCGAATGAGAAGAAGACTGGATGACCCCTGAGACAAGATCATTTTCAACAATTTAAGAGTAAGGAGGATGAGATCGATTGAACCTGGACATCTGCCCTGATTTCCAGCTTGGACACAGATGACCATGATAGATATGTTACTCGGAGGTGTAGACCACGAGGAGGTGATGGTGAACAATGATGGGGCAGGATGAACCATGATGGGGCAGGAGGTGGTCAGACTATGAAGGCTAGAAGGTAATCTGTTTCTGGAGAGCCGGAAAGGACATCATCTTACTTAGAGCAGTTGACTTGATTCAGGTGTCTCCAGAATTCTACTGAGGAGGAGACAAGGCACAAGGACATTTCCAGGTAGTCATCAGTTTCTACGTTTTCTGGCCCAGAATGTCTTCACAAATGTCTTCTGGATATTGGAGGATACCTGGATTGTAATGATGGCGTTGGCTGTTGGGAAGACTGTGATTAAGAACCAGCTGATGGTGACCAGGACATCTGGAGATGAACTTGCTTTACCTGAGAATAACATGAGCTGGGCGATGCAGAAGACAGCAGAGAGTGACAGCAGCAGGCTGATGCTCCTGATGGCCTTGATGTGGGCTTGTTGGGTGATTCCACAATAGCTTTTCTTCATTCTCCTCATGTGTCTTATAAGCGAGGAAAATGTGAGCAGGATGGAGAGGAGCGTAAGAACGAAGGGCAGGAAGGAGCCCAGAACTGTGGCTATTTGTACATGGAGAAGACTAAAGTAAAATGTTCCCTTGACAAAAAAGACTTCATCTGTGCAATTATCAGAAGAACTGTCTTCAGTTTCAACAATTAGAGACCAGATGGATGAGACGCCAATGACTAATGACTCCACCGCTGACAGCAGGAGAAGGAGCCACAAGGAGCTTGGGATTGTCCTCTTGGACCAAAGAAATAGCTGATGTGTGAAGTTGGCGATGCTGGTGCAATAGTAAGCAGAAAGCCAGGCATGGAGCCAAGACATGAAGTAAATCAGAGCGAGGTTCAGTAGAGTCATAGGTACATATATTTTCTTCATAAAGAGGATGGAAGTGTAAAGGACAAAGAGATAGCTCTGCACCGTCAGGCAGCACTGCAGCACCAGGCCCACCAGTCCCATCACCAGGTGGATCACGTCTGGTGGAGACACCTTCACTCCATTCTTTATGCTCCTGGAAGCAGAAATTACTATACAGACGTTCAGAGAGAGTGAAAGGCCAGTGTCCAGGAAGAGGACGATCAGCACAAGGGTCCAGAACACGGAAGGCATGGTCCGGCTGCTGCCTGCTCCGCTCTCCTCCCGGTCTACTTTATGTTTTTAGTAAACTGGTCAGTACATTGAGTTTGAATGATGCAAATTTTCTGCAAGTTTCATTACATCAACATTTGTGCAAATTTCAGCTACAGAACACATTGCAGGGGAGAATAATAAAAGGCTTATCCTGTTACATCCTACAACAGTCACTGTAAGAAAAAGCAGACTGCAATGTGTCCCGCCTCCGGGACCCTCGCGATCAGGTGTAATCCTGGCACTGTCACCGCAGGGTGAATTAGACATCATACGGTTCCCATTGTGAGGAAGGGACAGCTGTCATCTATGAAGGTCGCGATATATCCCTCAGAATGTGCTTGGAGACCCTGTGAAACCGGCTGGAGTGTGGTGTAATTACAGTCACCGCTGCGAGTGCAACACAAAATAAGAGGATGGACTCGGTTAAGACATGTGACCAGGTATCTTGTTTAATTAAACCAGTTTGGGTTTTTATTTTTGGAGCGTTCTGAAGGTTTGGTAGTGGGACGGATCTCTCCCTTCAGGCCGGGTTTTTCAATAGCCCATGTCCGGGAAACACATTTACTCCTGCAGAGCCAGCGGGGGGTGTCTGACTCTGGGGTCCACACTGACAATACGTGCTATGTATCCTGCCTGTGTGGAGCGGACACCGGCCAGCACTGAATGATCTGAATGCTTATTGTGTGGACTGCATGATACATGGACCGGCTGCACCCGGGTGTAGGGGTCTGTAACCCTCTATTGTGTGAAAGAAAGACTGTGGTGTGAACAAGAACCTGAATCACTGCCTCACTAGACTGGCTCACTCAGCCGCTGCTCTCACCATCCAAATCAGTGGGTTGTCTGTGCACTGCAGAACAGGACGGGTCCTTCAGGGAGGAAGACGCTCTATGTAACCACTGTCCAGCTCGGAGCATTGGGAGTGTTGGACTTAATGCAATGCCCCAAAAATGTATGTGTCGCCAGGGGTTAAGGGGATACCCAGAACCGGGCCAAGGGGTCGCTTCTGGAAAGGGGATCACGGTGTCGTGACCCGGTCTGTGCTCCCTGGTTCCACAATAAAAAGGGGGGTTATGTTCGTGACGCCACCCGTGGAATGTGATCAGAGATGACCACCGCTGCTGCAGAACCTCTGGGGGTAATGGAAGGCAGCTTGAGATGGGACAGCTCCCCTCGGGTAGAGCCTTTTCCCCGGGGCAGTGTGTTAGTCTATGGGGGGAGTGCAGGACACGAGCACAATAAACAGGCAGACTCACGGTTTTGCAGTTTCTTTGTCTTTTACTGATGATGGTATTCAGCAGAGTACTGTCCACGGAGTCTGTGAGGGGTTCAGGGTTTCTCCCACCCAGCCGGGCCGTTTTGGCTTCCTTGCCTGCACTGTGTGTCTGTGGCCCTGCTGCTGTGTGAACTAGGCAGCCGGCTCTGCTCTGCTCCTAGGTACCGACCTGACAGGCAACTCGAGTCCTTCCTAGTATGTTCCTGAACTCTCCTAAGTTGCTTGTGTCTGTGGTACAGGTGAAAGATCTGGAATCCTCACTTCTCTGGTGGTAACTGTACAGTATGTAACCTGCAGTCTCGGATCCAGCATCCGTTCTGTGTGCTCCACAGGGGTGAGCTCTGCAATGCTCTGCCTCCCAGGAATGTTCCACTGTGTAATCTGTCTCCTTTCCTCAGACCCTCAGCTAGGCCTGGAATTGGTCAGTGGATCCTGAGGTGAGCTAAAGCCAGCTTCCAACCTGTAGATCCTTTCTCAGTTCTCTACACTGAACTACACTCTCTGCACAAACAAACAAACTGAACTCTGACCATTTCCTCTCCCCTCCAGAATATACAGGGAAGCAGCTTGGTCTCCCCCTTCTGGCCAGGAGGTCTTGGTGTTGTGTGTGGGGAGTTAACACTTTGTGTTGTTACTGTGGCAACCCTGGGGTGCCAAATTCCCCCTTAGTGAAGAACAGTACTCCGGGACTGTGAAAGAAACAAACAAGTTATCAACAACAAGTGTATATATAAATACAGAGTCTCAAAAGGAAAAAATACAAAAACCTTAAAGTTCAAAAAGAGTCCAAAATGTCCAAAAATATGTAAGTGTTCATACAGTATAGTCTCTGTAGGTACTGGGCTTATGGGTCTTAATGTTGCAATTATATAAACATTTAAACAACCAAACGCTTCTTACAGGTGTCTCTACTCTGGTCGTAAGTGCAGTAGGCCTCACGGCCCTCGGGCCACCAACAATGTGATCAAGTTGTAACTCTCCGTGCTGCCACCTTACACCACTCTTCTCTCACCTTTTCTGTACACTAAACTGTTACGGTTTTTCATATAAACATTATAACATATGTACATTTTATATGCAATTCCACATTAGTCTTTATATCTTGCTGGTATCTGACCCTGAGTACTACGCTGTGACTTGCGTACTGGTGGTGTACTGGGTGTACTTAGCATAATGGGGTGAGTGGAAGTGTACCTACTTGGTGTTTCTGGTAATTGTGAGGATGGTGGACTGACTGTAGGACTGGCAAGCTCACTGGGACCAGGAATCTGTTCTTCCTCTACGGTTTCGACTTCTAGTTCTTCTCGTCTTGGGACTTCTTGTGGTATGAGTTCTGATGCTGGTTCCACCACTTGAGGGAAGACGATCATTGGGACTACTACTGCTCCGTAGTAATTTGGCCATGTTTTTGGGAAATCTCCTAAGACTGTATGGAACACATCTTCTTCCTCCTTGACAGGTTGTACCTGTACGGGTAAGGTGACTTCTGGTGTCTTCAGGGTTTCAGGACACGGTTTGAGTTGATCTCTTGACACAACAGCTGATGTCCTTCCTTCATCCTTACTGATGAGACACACTTTGGGATTATCCATACTTTATGGTAAGACTGTATATGGGGTGGTTTCCCACTGATTATCCAATTTGTTTGTGCGTCGTTTCCTCTTGAGAACTTGGTCACCAGGTTGCAGTGGGGTTGCTAGAGCATGCTGGTTGAAGGTTCTCTCCTGTCTTCCCCTAGCTTGTTGGAGACTTTTCTCTACGCATTCTTGTACTTGGCGATACTGTTGCTGACGTAGGGTATCCCAATTGGATTCTTGAACTTCTGCATCTGGCTTCAGAATTCCCATATCTAAATCAATTGGAAGTGTACCGGGCCTTGCACGCATAAGGTAAGCGGGGGTGCAGTTTGTAGAACTCACCGGGACAGGATTGTACAAGTCCACCAAGTCTGGCAATTTCTCTGGCCATTGATTTCTTTCTGACTCTGGTAAGGTCTTCAACAGGTCAATCACTATATGATTCATCTTCTCGCATAAGCCATTTGTTTGGGGATGATATGCTGTTGTGCGGATCTTTTTACAGCCATACATGTTGCAGAATTCTTGGAAGATCTGTGATTCAAAAGCTGGACCTTGATCTGCAAGGACTTGTCCTGGGTAACCATGGGGTCTGCAAAAGTACGTCTGGAATGCTTTAGCTGCTGTTTTAGCTGTAAGGTCTTTCACAGGTACCACCACTAAGAAGCGTGAGTAATGGTCCACGATGGTTAAGGCATAGACATAGCCGGACCGGCTTGGTGACAACTTGACGTGGTCTAATGTGACTAGCTCGAGTGGTTGCTTGGTTACTATGGACTGGAGTGGAGCTCTCTGGTTCTGTTGATCCTTTCTTCTGAGGTTGCACGGTCCGCATTTTCTACACCAATCTTCAATTGATTTTCTCATGCCAACCCAGTAGAATCTTTCTCTTAAGAGCACTTCCAACTTTTTCCAACCAAAATGACCAGCACCATCGTGGTAAGCTTCCAGAACCATCTTGACATCTCTCTTGGGCACGATGATCTGCCAGACCAACTCATGTGTTTTTGGATTGGTGTGCCTTCTACAGAGCTTCCCTTGGTACAGGAACAGTTTACTTCTCTCTTTCCAGAGATGATGTGTCTCAGCTGGGGCGTTCTGATTAGGGTACGCACCTTGTTGTGTAAGCAGTTCTTTCACTAGCTTCACAGCTGGATCGCTGTCCTGTGTGTCAGCCCATCCGTGGTGTGCTAATGGGTTGAGAGTTGCCTGCTGTTGTTTTTGGTAGACACTCGGTTGATACTGTCCCACCTTAGGACGGTGAAAGGCCGGCAGCTCAATTTCTTCCAGACCCTCCGGTTCCTCTTCCACGTCCCCCGAGTGTGGAATCCAGGATAAGGCATCTGCATTCCCATTCTTCCAGCCTGCCCTGTATTTGATGACAAAGTTGTAGTTTGACAGTCGGGCTATCCATCGCTGTTCCAGCGCACCTAATTTTGCCAAGTCCAGGTGGGTCAACGGATTGTTGTCAGTAAAGATGGTAAATTCTGCAGCTGCCAGGTAGTGTTTGAAACGCTCTGTTACAGCCCAAACTACTGCCAGTAGTTCTAACTTGAAGGAGCTGTAATTCTCAGGGTTTCTTTCTGTAGGCCGGAGCTTCCGGCTTGCAAAGGCAATAACTTTCTCCTTGCCTTCCTGCTTTTGAGACAATACTGCTCCCAGTCCTATGTTGCTGGCATCCGTGTACAAAATGAAGGGTTGATGGTAATCTGGATATGCCAGGATCTCTTCTCCTGTCAGTGCCCACTTCAACTTCTTAAAGGACTCTTCTCTCTCATCACTCCACTGGAAAGGAGGATTTCGGGCTGCAGACTTCTTTGACTGTCCTACCAGGATGTCTTGTAGGGGTGCTGCTAACTTCGTGAACCCTTTTATAAATCTTCTATAGTAGCCCACCAGTCCCAGGAATTGCCTCACCTCTTTCACGCTGGTGGGTCTTGGCCAGTTTCTTATCACAGTAACTTTTTCAGGATCTGGTGCTACCCCTTCTGAGCTCACGACATGTCCCAGGTACTGTACCCTTGGCTTTAGAAGGTGACACTTGGATGGCTTGATTTTCATGCCGTATCCGGATAAGGCTTCAAACACTTCTGCCAGGTCTTGTAGATGCTGTTCATAGGTCTTGGAGTAGACTATGACGTCATCCAGGTACAGGAGGACAGTTTCAAAGTTCTTATGTCCAAGGCAGCACTCCATCAGTCACTGGAAGGTACCAGGCGCGTTGCAGAGTCCAAACGGCATACAATTGAACTCACAGAGGCCCATCGGCGTAGTGAACGCTGTCTTCTCCTTATCAGCCTCTGCCACAGGAACTTGCCAATACCCACTAGTCAGATCTAGGGTGGAAAAGTAAGTAGCGGATTTTAATGCAGCCAATGACTCTTCTATCCTAGGTAATGGGTATGCATCCTTGTGTGTAATGCGGTTGATCTGTCGGTAGTCTACACACATCCTCATGGTCCCATCTTTTTTCTAACTAGCACTAGTGGGGCTGCCCAGGGGCTACAACTGTCTCTTATTACCCCTGCTTCTTTCATTTCTTTGAGCATGTCTTTGGCGCACTGGTATTGAGCTGGTGGTACTGGTCTATACCTCTCCTTTATGGGTGGATGGTTACCTGTGGGTATAGTGTGCTCTACCCCTTTGATCCGCCCAAAGTCTAATGGGTGTTTGCTGAATATTTGTTCATATTCTTTCACTACCCTGTATACTCCATGCTTTTGATGGGAGGGTGTAGAATCGGTACCTACATGTAGCTTTTGGCACCAATCCTCCAACTTTCCCTCTGAGCCATTGTCCTCCGCCTGACTTGATGGCTTCAAGGGCTCAACGGTGGTGATGGCGTTGTTATCAACCGTATATAGCTTAGCCATGGTAGTATACTTTGGTAGGGTGACCTCATCTTCCCCACAATTTAGAAGGCATATTGGCACTCTTCCCCGATGTACCTCAACTATTCCTCTGGCCGTCAGTACAGTGGGCCTACTGTCTGAGCACACGGGTTCTACCAGGGCCTGATAGTCTCGTCCTCTGATGCCTATTGCGGCTCTAGACCAGACCAGCATTTCAGTTTTGGGAGGAATTACAATGGGTATTGGGTCACTTACCCTTGCACTGCCAATTTCACCTCCTGACATTTCTACCTGCTGCTTCAGCATCAAGGCTTTAATTTCCTTCTTCTGGAGTCTCTGTTGCCCAGGTTTGGCAGTCTCGGTGATCTGCTGCAAGACAGTACCTACCTCTGCAAAACAATTTTCAATTACATTCATTCCTAGCAGCATAGTTGGTTCACGTTCTCGTCGGTCAACATCAACAATGACAATACCTTGGTTCTGCAATTCTACTCTCCCAATCTTAATGGTCATTTCTCTGAAACCACCTGTGGTACTAATTCACCATTGCTAGCCCATATATTCAATGCAACATTAGATGGACCACTGCTAACGTCTGAATCAGCCCAGTACCTCTTATAAAGGACATGCGGAATTGATGTTATTTGGGAACCAGTGTCCAGCAAGGCGTTGAGCGGAATGCCATCCAGCACGATGGGGATGACTGGACGTCCTCCCACGTACTTGTCGTGCCAGAGTGAGGGACCTTGAGACTTCATTCCTGAGGAGCGGCCCGCCTCCCCAGGGGATCCCCATTTAAAGCACATTCACGGGCAAAGTGACCTGGCTCCTTGCAACGGCGGCAAATGGGCTGTCCATCCGGCTGGTAGCGGTCGCTGGGTCGTCCTCTCGTTGCTTGGTATCTCCTAGGCCTCATCCATGGAACATCCTCCTTGCTGGTCGCCAACTCCATCTTGGGTGCAGAGTTGGATCCACGCAGCTCCTGGACGATTCTAGCCATGGAAGCAACAGTGTCTGTCAGGGCATCAAGCCTTTGATGGAGAGCCTCATTAGTGATCGGCTCCAGGTGGTTAGCAGCAGCCGCTGACATGGCCGATGTCACTGGCACTACTGGCTGCTGGGGTGACGCTGTAGGGTGTTGAACAGAGTCTATATCGCGCGGCTCCTCCACCTGCTGGAGGCAGATGGCTCTATCCTTTAGCTGGGCAAACGTGTGTTAGTCTATGGGGGGAGTGCAGGACACGAGCACAATAAACAGGCAGACTCACGGTTTTGCAGTTTCTTTGTCTTTTACTGTAGATGGTATTCAGCAGAGTACTGTCCATGGAGTCTGTGAGGGGTTCAGGGTTTCTCCCAGCCGGGCCATTTTGGCTTTCCTGCCTGCACTGTGTGTCTGTGGCCCTGCTGCTGTGTGAACTAGGCAGCCGGCTCTGCTCTGCTCCTAGGTACCGCCCTGACAGGCAACTCGAGTCCTTCCTAGTATGTTCCTGAACTCTGCGTTTGTTGCGGTGTCTGTGGTACAGATAGAGAATGTGGAATCCTCACTTCTCTGGTGGTAACTGTACAGTATGTAACCTGCAGTCTCGGATCCAGCATCCGTTCTGTGTGCTCCACTGGGGTGAGCTCTGCAATGCTCTGCCTCCCAGGAATGTTCCTCTGTGTAATCTGTCTCCTTCCCTCAGACCCTCAGCGAGGCCTGGAATTGGTCAGTGGATCCTGAGGTGAGCTAAAGCCAGCTTCCAACCTGCAGATCCTTTCTCCTCAGTGCTCTGCACTGAGCTGCAGCTGCACACACAAACAAACTGAAACTACTGACCATTTCCACTCCCCACCAGAATATACAGGGAAGCAGCTTGGTCTCCCCCTTCTGGCCAGGAGGTCTTGGTGTTGTGTGTGGGGAGTTAACCCTTTGTGCTGTTACTGTGGCAACCCACGGGTGCCACATGTACTGTATGTCCTTTTAAGATGTAGCAGAGCTATCAGCTGCCTCATTATGTTTGTACTGTTAAGATTTCCATTTACAGATAATATACACTTTGAAGGAGCGTATAACTGCAAGAAAGTGATGTACCTATTATGTTCAGCCGCTAGGTGGTATAAAGAGTTATAGAAGCAGCTCTGCTTTCCACACATGGGGTAAGGTCACACGGTTATACAACATGGCCTGGTTCTGGGCCCAGCAGAGAAGGGAAGGAGTCGCTCTGGAGAAGCTGAGGAAGCAGGTAAGAGAGCAGCCTTGCTCTGATGTGTGAGGAAGCAGGGGTAGAAGAGCAGCCATTGCTCCCACATCTGAGGAAGCAGGTAGGAGAGCAGCCATTGCTCCCACATCTGAGGAAGCAGGTAGGAGAGCAGCCATTGCTCCCACATCTGAGGAAGCAGGTAGGAGAGAAGCCATTGCTCCCACATCTGAGGAAGCAGGTAGGAGAGCAGCCATTGCTCCGACATCTGAGGAAGCAGGTAGGAGAGAAGCCATTGCTCCCACATCTGAGGAAGCAGGTAGGAGAGCAGCCATTGCTCCCACATCTGAGGAAGCAGGTAGGAGAGAAGCCATTGCTCTGACATCTGAGGAAACAGGTAGGAGAGCAGCCATTGCTCCGACATCTGAGGAAACAGGTAGGAGAGGAGCGATAGCTCTGATCTGTGAGGAAGCAGGTAGAAGAGCAGCCATTGCTCTGATGTGTGAGGAAGCAGGTAGGAGAGCAGCCATTGCTCTGATGTGTGAGGAAGCAGGGGTAGAAGAGCAGCCATTGCTCCCACATCTGAGGAAGCAGGTAGGAGAGCAGCCATTGCTCCCACATCTGAGGAAGCAGGTAGGAGAGAAGCCATTGCTCCGACATCTGAGGAAGCAGGTAGGAGAGAAGCCATTGCTCTGACATCTGAGGAAGCAGGTAGGAGAGAAGCCATTGCTCCCACATCTGAGGAAGCAGGTAGGAAAGCAGCCATTGCTCCCACATCTGAGGAAGCAGGTAGGAGAGAAGCCATTGCTCCCACATCTGAGGAAGCAGGTAGGAGAGCAGCCATTGCTCCGACATCTGAGGAAGCAGGTAGGAGAGAAGCCATTGCTCTGACATCTGAGGAAGCAGGTAGGAGAGAAGCCATTGCTCCCACATCTGAGGAAGCAGGTAGGAAAGCAGCCATTGCTCCCACATCTGAGGAAGCAGGTAGGAGAGAAGCCATTGCTCCCACATCTGAGGAAGCAGGTAGGAGAGCAGCCATTGCTCTGATGTGTGAGGAAGCAGGTAGGAAAGCAGCCATTGCTCCCACATCTGAGGAAGCAGGTAGGAGAGAAGCCATTGCTCCCACATCTGAGGAAGCAGGTAGGAGAGCAGCCATTGCTCCCACATCTGAGGAAGCAGGTAGGAGAGAAGCCATTGCTCCGACATCTGAGGAAACAGGTAGGAGAGGAACGATAGCTCTGATCTGTGAGGAAGCAGGTAGGAGAGCAGCCATTGCTCTGATGTGTGAGGAAGCAGGTAGGAGAGCAGCCATTGCTCTGATGTGTGAGGAAGCAGGTAGGAGAGAAGCCATTGCTCTGATGTGTGAGGAAGCAGGTAGGAGAGAAGCCATTGCTCTGATGTGTGAGGAAGCAGGTAGGAGAGCAGCCATTGCTCTGATGTGTGAGGAAGCAGGTAGGAGAGCAGCCATTGCTCTGATGTGTGAGGAAGCAGGTAGGAGAGAAGCCATTGCTCTGATGTGTGAGGAAGCAGGTAGGAGAGCAGCCATTGCTCTGATGTGTGAGGAAGCAGGTAGGAGAGAAGCCATTGCTCTGATGTGTGAGGAAGCAGGTAGGAGAGAAGCCATTGCTCTGATGTGTGAGGAAGCAGGTAGGAGAGCAGCCATTGCTCTGATGTGTGAGGAAGCACGGGTAGAAGAGCAGCCATTGCTCCCACATCTGAGGAAACAGGTAGGAGAGCAGCCATTTCTCCGTGTGAGGAATCAGATAGGAGAGAAGCCATTGCTTGCATAGGTGTGGAAGCAGGTAGGAGAGGAGTGATAGCTCCGATGTGAGAATAAGCAGGTAGGAGAGCAGCCATTGCTTGCATAGGTGTGGAAGCAGGTAGGAGAGGAGCCATTACTCGGATGTGTGAGGAATTAGGTAGGAGAGGTGCCATTGCTTGCATAGGTGTGGAAGCAGGTAGGAGAGGAGCCATTACTCGGATGTGTGAGTAATTAGGTAGGAGAGGAGCCATTGCTTGCATAGGTGTGGAAGCAGGTAGGAGAGGAGCCATTACTCGGATGTGTGAGTAATTAGGTAGGAAAGGAGCCATTGCTCCGTGTGAAGAATCAGATAGGAGAGAAGCCATTGCTTCAATGTGTGAGGAGGCAGGTAGGAGAGGAGCCATTGCTTGCATAGGTGTGGAAGCAGGTAGAAGAATAAGCAGGTAGGAGAGGAGCCATTGCTTGCATAGGTGTGGAAGCAGGTAGGAGAGGAGCCATTACTCGGATGTGTGAGGAATTAGGTAGGAGGGGAGCCATTGCTCCGTGTGAGGAATCAGATAGGAAAGAAGCCATTGCTTCAATGTGTGAGGAGGCAGGTAGGAGAGGAGCCATTGCTTGCATAGGTGTGGAAACAGGTAGGAGAGGAGTGATAGCCCCGATGTGTGAATAAGCAGGTAGGCTCTCACCTTCTCGATGTATAATAAGACTGAGCTGGCACCATAAGAGCCCCACAGAAATCATATCACACCGGGGGTGGGAGAAGGACCAAGAGCTACAAGGTCAGCGCAGGTGAGCGGCAAGTCTGATGTTTTATTGACTTTAACCCCTATCTCATCTCATACCAATCCAGCATTTTACTTGATTCAAGCAAATCAATTTCGAAAAAGTTTGAAATCAGTAGAATCTGCACATTTTTGGGTAATACAAAGTGACTTTGATTGATTTAGATACAATTTGCTCTTTCTTAGCTCTGGGTTGAAGTAATCGACCAACGCCATCTACATCTATCCACCGTACATCACAGTGGCCCAGGAAAAAAAAATAAAGGAAAGAGTGGACACATATGTACATGGATCAGGGCTTGGAGTGCATGTGTGCCGCACCGGCGACAGCCGACGGGCTGCTCGGACCCGGATCCGCAGTGGTTTGAGGGGTCTCCGGATCCGAGGCAGGGTCGCACGACTGCCTCGGAATAAAACGGGGGAATGTATGTGGATTGTGAATGGGATAATGTTCGTGACGCCACCCACGGTGTGTGGTAACGTGAGGGACCACCGCTGCCGTTTGGGGAGCCCGGTGACGATGGTGTGGCAGCTCGAGATGTTAACCCCTCCGTGGGCAGGGGAGTGGTGTCCCGGGACTCGGTAATGGATTGAGCGGGGGGGACCAGTCGGGAGTAGAGGGATATCAGGTACTCACGCAGTCCAAAGTCACTGACGCTGAAACCAGGTAAACCAAACTCTTGTATGTTCTGCCTCTGTTGGTCGAGCACGCTGGGTCCATGCCCCTTTGGTGTTGCTGGTTGGTCTGAAGCCTTGTCCCTTGGCACAGTGTGTCTTTTGGATGGATCCCTTTCGCTTGGAACTACTCGAGTCCCGCTCACCTGCGTGGCTAGCAAGGTGAGCTTGCTCTCAGGGTTCACGCTTGTGAATTTCTGGACGGTTGTAGGAAGTCCTATCCCCCTCGTTGTGCTAGTACCTCGATTCTGGAGCGGGTGGGGAACGGTTCCTGAAGACTCCGTTTCCGTCGGGTGAATTACTGAAGCTTCTTCCCAGCCTAGGGTCCGCGTACCCCATCGTGCCCAGGTCCCTGTTCGGTTGTAGCACAAGGCAGCTGGCCTGTTCTCTGTAGCAGCACCGTACCCCCTGTCACTACCCCCTGTGACCGGGGTTCCAGCTCCTTCTGGCTAGGCCAATGTCTGGCACCTGGGACGGGTACAGGAGCCCAGCTCCACAGCGTGACCTGTCCTGTCACCGCTGCTCACTGCTCAACTACTCCTTAACTCCTACTCCTCAAACGACATCTCTGCCCTCCCTCTTCCATCCCTCCATCTGGGTGGCCCTATTCCCCTCAGGCTGCCCAATGGGTGGCTGGTGGGTGTGGTGCAGAGTGTTCCTCAGGATTTTTGTATACCTGTTGGTAGCAACACCAAATTGACAGGACCCGTAACCAAGGAGGAGCGGGTACCATGCAGAAGGGCAGATTGCACGGCACCCTTGTGACGACCTGATAGGCCAGGGCGTCACACATGACTAAAGAGTGGACACATCTGTACATGGATCGGGGCCTGTAGAGCATGACTAAAGAGTGGACACATCTGTACATGGATTGGGGCCTGGAGAGCATGACTAAAGAGTCTACACATCTGTACATGGATTGGGGCGTGGAGAGCATGACTAAAGAGTGGACACATGTGTACATGGATTGGGGCCTGGATAGCATGACTAAAGAGTGGACACATCTGTACATGGATCGGGGCCTGGATAGCATGACTAAAGAGTAGACACATCTGTACATGGATTGGGGCCTGGAGAGCATGACTAAAGAGTGGACACATCTGTACATGGATTGGGGCCTGGAGAGCATGACTAAAGAGTCTACACATCTGTACATGGATTGGGGCCTGGAGAGCATGACTAAAGAGTGGACACATCTATACATGGATCGGGGCCTGAAGCGCATGACTAAAGAGTAGACACATCTGTACATGGATTGGGGCGTGGAGAGCATGACTAAAGAGTGGACACATTTGTACATGGATCAGGGTCTGGAGAGCATGACTAAAGAGTGGACACATCTGTACATGGATCAGGGCCTGGAGCACATGACTATAGAGTGGACACATCTGTACATGGATGGGGGCCTGGAGAGCATGACTAAATAGTGGACACATCTGTACATGGATCGGGGTCTGAAGCGCATGACTAAAGAGTAGACACATCTGTACATGGATTGGGGCGTGGAGAGCATGACTAAAGAGTGGACACATCTGTACATGGATCGGGGCCTGCAGAGCATGACTAAAGAGTGGACACATCTGGACATGGATTGGGGCCTGGAGAGCATGACTAAAGAGTCTACACATCTGTACATGGATTGGGGCGTGGAGAGCATGACTAAAGAGTGGACACATCTGTACATGGATTGGGGCCTGGAGAGCATGACTAAAGAGTCTACACATCTGTACATGGATCGGGGCCAGGAGAGCATGACTAAAGAGTGGACACATCTGTACATGGATCGGGGCCAGGAGAGCATGACTAAAGAGTGGACACATCTGTACATGGATCGGGGCCTGGAGAGCATGACTAAAGAGTGGACACATCTGTACATGGATTGGGGCCTGGAGAGCATGACTAAAGAGTGGACACATCTGTACATGGATTGGGGCCTGGAGAGCATGACTAAAGAGTGGACACATGTGTACATGGATTGGGGCCTGGAGAGCATGACTAAAGAGTAGACACATCTGTACATGGATCGGGGCCTGGAGAGCATGACTAAAGAGTGGACACATCTGTACATGGATCGGGGTCTGAAGCGCATGACTAAAGAGTAGACACATCTGTACATGGATTGGGGCCTGGAGAGCATGACTAAAGAGTGGACACATCTGTACATGGATTGGGGCCTGGAGAGCATGACTAAAGAGTCTACACATCTGTACATGGATTGGGGCGTGGAGAGCATGACTAAAGAGTGGACACATCTGTACATGGATCGGGGCCTGGAGAGCATGACTAAAGAGTAGACACATCTGTACATGGATTGGGGCCTGGAGAGCATGACTAAAGAGTGGACACATCTGTACATGGATTGGGGCCTGGAGAGCATGACTAAAGAGTCTACACATCTGTACATGGATTGGGGCGTGGAGAGCATGACTAAAGAGTAGACACATCTGTACATGGATCGGGGCCTGGAGAGCATGACTAAAGAGTGGACACATCTGTACATGGATCGGGGCCTGGAGAGCATGACTAAAGAGTAGACACATCTGTACATGGATTGGGGCGTGGAGAGCATGACTAAAGAGTGGACACATTTGTACATGGATCGGGGTCTGGAGAGCATGACTAAAGAGTGGACACATCTGTACATGGATCGGGGCCTGGAGAGCATGACTAAAGAGTGGACACATCTGTACATGGATTGGGGCCTGGAGAGCATGACTAAAGAGTCTACACATCTGTACATGGATTGGGGCCTGGAGAGCATGACTAAAGAGTCTACACATCTGTACATGGATTGGGGCGTGGAGAGCATGACTAAAGCGTGGACACATGTGTACATGGCTTGGGGCCTGGAGAGCATGACTAAAGAGTAGACACATCTATACATGGATTGGGGCCTGGAGAGCATGACTAAAGAGTGGACACATCTGTACATGGATCGGGGCCTGGAGAGCATGACTAAAGAGTAGACACATCTGTACATGGATCGGGGCCTGCAGAGCATGACTAAAGAGTGGACACATCTGTACATGGATTGGGGCCTGGAGAGCATGACTAAAGAGTCTACACATATGTACATGGATTGGGGCGTGGAGAGCATGACTAAAGAGTGGACACATCTGTACATGGATTGGGACCTGGAGAGCATGACTAAAGAGTCTACACATCTGTACATGGATTGGGGCGTGGAGAGCATGACTAAAGAGTGGACACATGTGTACATGGCTTGGGGCCTGGAGAGCATGACTAAAGAGTAGACACATCTATACATGGATTGGGGCCTGGAGAGCATGACTAAAGAGTAGACACATCTGTACATGGATTGGGGCGTGGAGAGCATGACTAAAGAGTGGACACATCTGTACATGGATCGGGGCCTGGAGAGCATGACTAAAGAGTGGACACATGTGTACATGGATTGGGGCCTGGAGAGCATGACTAAAGAGTAGACACATCTGTACATGGATCGGGGCCTGAAGCGCATGACTAAAGAATGGACACATCTGTACATGGATCGGGGCCTGGAGCACATGACTAAAGAGTGGACACATCTGTACATGGATCGGGGCCTGGAGCACATGACTAAAGAGTGGACACATCTGTACATGGATCGGGGCCTGGAGAGCATGACTAAAGAATGGACACATCTGTACATGGATCGGGGCCTGAAGCGCATGACTAAAGAATGGACACATCTGTACATGGATCGGGGCCTGGAGCACATGACTAAAGAGTGGACACATCTGTACATGGATCGGGGCCTGGAGCACATGACTAAAGAGTGGACACATCTGTACATGGATGGGGGCCTGGAGAGCATGACTAAAGAGTAGACACATCTATACATGGATTGGGGCCTGGAGAGCATGACTAAAGAGTGGACACATCTGTACATGGATCGGGGCCTGAAGCGCATGACTAAAGAGTAGACACATCTGTACATGGATTGGGGCGTGGAGAGCATGACTAAAGAGTGGACACATCTGTACATGGATCGGGGCCTGGAGAGCATGACTAAAGAGTGGACACATGTGTACATGGATTGGGGCCTGGAGAGCATGACTAAAGAGTAGACACATCTGTACATGGATCGGGGCCTGGAGCACATGACTAAAGAGTGGACACATCTGTACATGGATCGGGGCCTGGAGCACATGACTAAAGAGTGGACACATCTGTACATGGATCGGGGCCTGGAGCACATGACTAAAGAGTGGACACATCTGTACATGGATGGGGGCCTGGAGAGCATGACTAAAGAGTGGACACATCTGTACGTGGATCGGGGCCTGGAGAGCATGACTAAAGAGTGGACACATCTGTACATGGATTGGGGCGTGGAGCGCATGACTAAAGAGTGGACACATGTGTACATGGATTGGGGCCTGGAGAGCATGACTAAAGAGTGGACACATCTGTACATGGATGGGGGCCTGGAGAGCATGACTAAAGAGTGGAAACATCTGTACATGGATCGGGGCCTGGAGAGCATGACTAAAGAGTGGACACATCTGTACATGGATCGGGGCCTGAAGCACATGACTATAGAGTGGACACATCTGTACATGGATCGGGGCCTGGAGAGCATGACTAAAGAGTGGACACATCTGTACATGGATTGGGGCCTGGAGAGCATGACTAAAGAGTCTACACATCTGTACGTGGATTGGGGTGTGGAGAGCATGACTAAAGAGTGGACACATGTGTACATGGATTGGGGCCTGGATAGCATGACTAAAGAGTGGACACATCTGTACATGGATCGGGGCCTGGATAGCATGACTAAAGAGTAGACACATCTGTACATGGATTGGGGCCTGGAGAGCATGACTAAAGAGTGGACACATCTGTACATGGATTGGGGCCTGGAGAGCATGACTAAAAAGTCTACACATCTGTACATGGATTGGGGCGTGGAGAGCATGACTAAAGAGTGGACACATGTGTACATGGCTTGGGGCCTGGAGAGCATGACTAAAGAGTAGACACATCTATACATGGATTGGGGCCTGGAGAGCATAACTAAAGAGTGGACACATCTGTACATGGATCGGGGCCTGAAGCGCATGACTAAAGAGTAGACACATCTGTACATGGATTGGGGCGTGGAGAGCATGACTAAAGAGTGGACACATCTGTACATGGATCGGGGCCTGGAGAGCATGACTAAAGAGTGGACACATGTGTACATGGATTGGGGCCTGGAGAGCATGACTAGTGAGTAGACACATCTGTACATGGATCGGGGCCTGAAGCGCATGACTAAAGAATGGACACATCTGTACATGGATCGGGGCCTGGAGCACATGACTAAAGAGTGGACACATCTGTACATGGATCGGGGCCTGGAGCACATGACTAAAGAGTGGACACATCTGTACATGGATTGGGGCCTGGAGAGCATGACTAAAGAGTCTACACATCTGTACGTGGATTGGGGCGTGGAGAGCATGACTAAAGAGTGGACACATGTGTACATGGATTGGGGCCTGGATAGCATGACTAAAGAGTGGACACATCTGTACATGGATCGGGGCCTGGATAGCATGACTAAAGAGTAGACACATCTGTACATGGATTGGGGCATGGAGAGCATGACTAAAAAGTTTACACATCTGTACATGGATTGGGGCGTGGAGAGCATGACTAAAGAGTGGACACATGTGTACATGGCTTGGGGCCTGGAGAGCATGACTAAAGAGTAGACACATCTATACATGGATTGGGGCCTGGAGAGCATGACTAAAGAGTGGACACATCTGTACATGGATCGGGGCCTGAAGCGCATGACTAAAGAGTAGACACATCTGTACATGGATCGGGGCCTGGAGAGCATGACTAAAGAGTGGACACATGTGTACATGGATTGGGGCCTGGAGAGCATGACTAAAGAGTAGACACATCTGTACATGGATCGGGGCCTGAAGCGCATGACTAAAGAATGGACACATCTGTACATGGCTCGGGGCCTGGAGCACATGACTAAAGAGTGGACACATCTGTACATGGATCGGGGCCTGGAGCACATGACTAAAGAGTGGACACATCTGTACATGGATCGGGGCCTGAAGCGCATGACTAAAGAGTAGACACATCTGTACATGGATTGGGGCGTGGAGAGCATGACTAAAGAGTGGACACATCTGTACATGGATCGGGGCCTGGAGAGCATGACTAAAGAGTGGACACATGTGTACATGGATTGGGGCCTGGAGAGCATGACTAAAGAGTAGACACATCTGTACATGGATCGGGGCCTGAAGCGCATGACTAAAGAATGGACACATCTGTACATGGATCGGGGCCTGGAGCACATGACTAAAGAGTGGACACATCTGTACATGGATCGGGGCCTGGAGCACATGACTAAAGAGTGGACACATCTGTACATGGATCGGGGCCTGGAGAGCATGACTAAAGAATGGACACATCTGTACATGGATCGGGGCCTGAAGCGCATGAATAAAGAATGGACACATCTGTACATGGATCGGGGCCTGGAGCACATGACTAAAGAGTGGACACATCTGTACATGGATCGGGGCCTGGAGCACATGACTAAAGAGTGGACACATCTGTACATGGATGGGGGCCTGGAGAGCATGACTAAAGAGTGGACACATCTGTACATGGATGGGGGCCTGGAGAGCATGACTAAAGAGTGGAAACATCTGTACATGGATCGGGGCCTGGAGAGCATGACTAAAGAGTGGACACATATGTACATGGATGGGGGCCTGGAGAGCATGACTAAAGAGTGGAAACATCTGTACATGGATCGGGGCCTGGAGAGCATGACTAAAGAGTGGACACATCTGTACATGGATCGGGGCCTGAAGCACATGACTATAGAGTGGACACATCTGTACATGGATCGGGCCTGGAGAGCATGACTAAAGAGTGGACACATCTGTACATGGATTGGGGCCTGGAGAGCATGACTAAAGAGTCTACACATCTGTACGTGGATTGGGGCGTGGAGAGCATGACTAAAGAGTGGACACATGTGTACATGGATTGGGGCCTGGATAGCATGACTAAAGAGTGGACACATCTGTACATGGATCGGGGCCTGGATAGCATGACTAAAGAGTAGACACATCTGTACATGGTTTGGGGCCTGGAGAGCATGACTAAAGAGTGGACACATCTGTACATGGATTGGGGCCTGGAGAGCATGACTAAAAAGTCTACACATCTGTACATGGATTGGGGCGTGGAGAGCATGACTAAAGAGTGGACACATGTGTACATGGATTGGGGCCTGGAGAGCATGACTAAAGAGTAGACACATCTGTACATGGATTGGGGCGTGGAGAGCATGACTAAAGAGTGGACACATCTGTACATGGATCGGGGCTTGAAGTGCATGACTAAAGAGTAGACACATCTGTACATGGATTGGGGCGTGGAGAGCATGACTAAAGAGTGGACACATTTGTACATGGATCTGGGTCTGGAGAGCATGACTAAAGAGTGGACACATCTGTACATGGATCGGGGCCTGGAGCACATGACTATAGAGTGGACACATCTGTACATGGATGGGGGTCTGGAGAGCATGACTAAATAGTGGACACATCTGTACATTGATCGGGGTCTGAAGCGCATGACTAAAGAGTAGACACATCTGTACATGGATTGGGGCGTGAAGAGCATGACTAAAGAGTGGACACATCTGTACATGGATCGGGGCCTGCAGAGCATGACTAAAGAGTCTACACATCTGTACATGGGTCGGGGCCTGGAGAGCATGACTAAAGAGTGGACACATGTGTACATGGATTGGGGCCTGGAGAGCATGACTAAAGAGTAGACACATCTGTACATGGATTGGGGCCTGGAGAGCATGACTAAAGAGTGGACACATCTGTACATGGATTGGGGCCTGGAGAGCATGACTAAAGAGTCTACACATCTGTACATGGATTGGGGCGTGGAGAGCATGACTAAAGAGTGGACACATGTGTACATGGATTGGGGCCTGGAGAGCATGACTAAAGAGTACACACATCTGTACATGGATTGGGGCGTGGAGAGCATGACTAAAGAGTGGACACATTTGTACATGGATCGGGGTCTGGAGAGCATGACTAAAGAGTGGACACATCTGTACATGGATCGGGGCCTGGAGAGCATGACTAAAGAGTGGACACATCTGTACATGGATGGGGGCCTGGAGAGCATGACTAAAGAGTGGACACATCTGTACATGGATCGGGGCCTGCAGAGCATGACTAAAGAGTGGACACATCTGTACATGGATTGGGGCCTGGAGAGCATGACTAAAGAGTCTACACATCTGTACATGGATTGGGGCGTGGAGAGCATGACTAAAGAGTGGACACATCTGTACATGGATTGGGGCCTGGAGAGCATGACTAAAGAGTGGACACATCTGTACATGGATCGGGGCCTGAAGCGCATGACTAAAGAGTAGACACATCTGTACATGGATTGGGGCGTGGAGAGCATGACTAAAGAGTGGACACATCTGTACATGGATCGGGGCCTGGAGAGCATGACTAAAGAGTGGACACATCTGTACATGGATCGGGGCCTGGAGCACATGACTAAAGAGTGGACACATCTGTACATGGATCGGGGCCTGGAGCACATGACTAAAGAGTGGACACATCTGTACATGGATCGGGGCCTGAAGCGCATGACTAAAGAGTAGACACATCTGTACATGGATTGGGGCGTGGAGAGCATGACTAAAGAGTGGACACATCTGTACATGGATCGGGGCCTGGAGAGCATGACTAAAGAGTGGACACATGTGTACATGGATTGGGGCCTGGAGAGCATGACTAAAGAGTAGACACATCTGTACATGGATCGGGGCCTGAAGCGCATGACTAAAGAATGGACACATCTGTACATGGATCGGGGCCTGGAGCACATGACTAAAGAGTGGACACATCTGTACATGGATCGGGGCCTGGAGCACATGACTAAAGAGTGGACACATCTGTACATGGATCGGGGCCTGGAGAGCATGACTAAAGAATGGACACATCTGTACATGGATCGGGGCCTGAAGCGCATGACTAAAGAATGGACACATCTGTACATGGATCGGGGCCTGGAGCACATGACTAAAGAGTGGACACATCTGTACATGGATCGGGGCCTGGAGCGCATGACTAAAGAGTGGACACATCTGTACATGGATGGGGGCCTGGAGAGCATGACTAAAGAGTGGAAACATCTGTACATGGATCGGGGCCTGGAGAGCATGACTAAAGAGTGGACACATCTGTACATGGATGGGGGCCTGGAGAGCATGACTAAAGAGTGGAAACATCTGTACATGGATGGGGGCCTGGAGAGCATGACTAAAGAGTGGACACATCTGTACATGGATTGGGGCCTGGAGAGCATGACTAAAGAGTCTACACATCTGTACGTGGATTGGGGCGTGGAGAGCATGACTAAAGAGTGGACACATGTGTACATGGATTGGGGCCTGGATAGCATGACTAAAGAGTGGACACATCTGTACATGGATCGGGGCCTGGATAGCATGACTAAAGAGTAGACACATCTGTACATGGTTTGGGGCCTGGAGAGCATGACTAAAGAGTGGACACATCTGTACATGGATTGGGGCCTGGAGAGCATGACTAAAAAGTCTACACATCTGTACATGGATTGGGGCGTGGAGAGCATGACTAAAGAGTGGACACATGTGTACATGGATTGGGGCCTGGAGAGCATGACTAAAGAGTAGACACATCTGTACATGGATTGGGGCGTGGAGAGCATGACTAGTGAGTAGACACATCTGTACATGGATCGGGGCCTGAAGCGCATGACTAAAGAATGGACACATCTGTACATGGATCGGGGCCTGGAGCACATGACTAAAGAGTGGACACATCTGTACATGGATCGGGGCCTGGAGCACATGACTAAAGAGTGGACACATCTGTACATGGATTGGGGCCTGGAGAGCATGACTAAAGAGTCTACACATCTGTACGTGGATTGGGGCATGGAGAGCATGACTAAAGAGTGGACACATGTGTACATGGATTGGGGCCTGGATAGCATGACTAAAGAGTGGACACATCTGTACATGGATCGGGGCCTGGATAGCATGACTAAAGAGTAGACACATCTGTACATGGATTGGGGCATGGAGAGCATGACTAAAAAGTTTACACATCTGTACATGGATTGGGGCGTGGAGAGCATGACTAAAGAGTGGACACATGTGTACATGGCTTGGGGCCTGGAGAGCATGACTAAAGAGTAGACACATCTATACATGGATTGGGGCCTGGAGAGCATGACTAAAGAGTGGACACATCTGTACATGGATCGGGGCCTGAAGCGCATGACTAAAGAGTAGACACATCTGTACATGGATCGGGGCCTGGAGAGCATGACTAAAGAGTGGACAAATGTGTACATGGATTGGGGCCTGGAGAGCATGACTAAAGAGTAGACACATCTGTACATGGATCGGGGCCTGAAGCGCATGACTAAAGAATGGACACATCTGTACATGGCTCGGGGCCTGGAGCACATGACTAAAGAGTGGACACATCTGTACATGGATCGGGGCCTGGAGCACATGACTAAAGAGTGGACACATCTGTACATGGATCGGGGCCTGAAGCGCATGACTAAAGAGTAGACACATCTGTACATGGATTGGGGCGTGGAGAGCATGACTAAAGAGTGGACACATCTGTACATGGATCGGGGCCTGGAGAGCATGACTAAAGAGTGGACACATGTGTACATGGATTGGGGCCTGGAGAGCATGACTAAAGAGTAGACACATCTGTACATGGATCGGGGCCTGAAGCGCATGACTAAAGAATGGACACATCTGTACATGGATCGGGGCCTGGAGCACATGACTAAAGAGTGGACACATCTGTACATGGATCGGGGCCTGGAGCACATGACTAAAGAGTGGACACATCTGTACATGGATCGGGGCCTGGAGAGCATGACTAAAGAATGGACACATCTGTACATGGATCGGGGCCTGAAGCGCATGAATAAAGAATGGACACATCTGTACATGGATCGGGGCCTGGAGCACATGACTAAAGAGTGGACACATCTGTACATGGATCGGGGCCTGGAGCACATGACTAAAGAGTGGACACATCTGTACATGGATGGGGGCCTGGAGAGCATGACTAAAGAGTGGACACATCTGTACATGGATGGGGGCCTGGAGAGCATGACTAAAGAGTGGAAACATCTGTACATGGATCGGGGCCTGGAGAGCATGACTAAAGAGTGGACACATATGTACATGGATGGGGGCCTGGAGAGCATGACTAAAGAGTGGAAACATCTGTACATGGATCGGGGCCTGGAGAGCATGACTAAAGAGTGGACACATCTGTACATGGATCGGGGCCTGAAGCACATGACTATAGAGTGGACACATCTGTACATGGATCGGGCCTGGAGAGCATGACTAAAGAGTGGACACATCTGTACATGGATTGGGGCCTGGAGAGCATGACTAAAGAGTCTTCACATCTGTACGTGGATTGGGGCGTGATGAGCATGACTAAAGAGTGGACACATGTGTACATGGATTGGGGCCTGGATAGCATGACTAAAGAGTGGACACATCTGTACATGGATCGGGGCCTGGATAGCATGACTAAAGAGTAGACACATCTGTACATGGTTTGGGGCCTGGAGAGCATGACTAAAGAGTGGACACATCTGTACATGGATTGGGGCCTGGAGAGCATGACTAAAAAGTCTACACATCTGTACATGGATTGGGGCGTGGAGAGCATGACTAAAGAGTGGACACATGTGTACATGGATTGGGGCCTGGAGAGCATGACTAAAGAGTAGACACATCTGTACATGGATTGGGGCGTGGAGAGCATGACTAAAGAGTGGACACATCTGTACATGGATCGGGGCTTGAAGTGCATGACTAAAGAGTAGACACATCTGTACATGGATTGGGGCGTGGAGAGCATGACTAAAGAGTGGACACATTTGTACATGGATCTGGGTCTGGAGAGCATGACTAAAGAGTGGACACATCTGTACATGGATCGGGGCCTGGAGCACATGACTATAGAGTGGACACATCTGTACATGGATGGGGGCCTGGAGAGCATGACTAAATAGTGGACACATCTGTACATTGATCGGGGTCTGAAGCGCATGACTAAAGAGTAGACACATCTGTACATGGATTGGGGCGTGAAGAGCATGACTAAAGAGTGGACACATCTGTACATGGATCGGGGCCTGCAGAGCATGACTAAAGAGTCTACACATCTGTACATGGATCGGGGCCTGGAGAGCATGACTAAAGAGTGGACACATGTGTACATGGATTGGGGCCTGGAGAGCATGACTAAAGAGTAGACACATCTGTACATGGATTGGGGCCTGGAGAGCATGACTAAAGAGTGGACACATCTGTACATGGATTGGGGCCTGGAGAGCATGACTAAAGAGTCTACACATCTGTACATGGATTGGGGCGTGGAGAGCATGACTAAAGAGTGGACACATGTGTACATGGATTGGAGCCTGGAGAGCATGACTAAAGAGTACACACATCTGTACATGGATTGGGGCGTGGAGAGCATGACTAAAGAGTGGACACATTTGTACATGGATCGGGGTCTGGAGAGCATGACTAAAGAGTGGACACATCTGTACATGGATCGGGGCCTGGAGAGCATGACTAAAGAGTGGACACATCTGTACATGGATGGGGGCCTGGAGAGCATGACTAAAGAGTGGACACATCTGTACATGGATCGGGGCCTGCAGAGCATGACTAAAGAGTGGACACATCTGTACATGGATTGGGGCCTGGAGAGCATGACTAAAGAGTCTACACATCTGTACATGGATTGGGGCGTGGAGAGCATGACTAAAGAGTGGACACATCTGTACATGGATTGGGGCCTGGAGAGCATGACTAAAGAGTGGACACATCTGTACATGGATCGGGGCCTGAAGCGCATGACTAAAGAGTAGACACATCTGTACATGGATTGGGGCGTGGAGAGCATGACTAAAGAGTGGACACATCTGTACATGGATCGGGGCCTGGAGAGCATGACTAAAGAGTGGACACATCTGTACATGGATCGGGGCCTGGAGCACATGACTAAAGAGTGGACACATCTGTACATGGATCGGGGCCTGGAGCACATGACTAAAGAGTGGACACATCTGTACATGGATCGGGGCCTGAAGCGCATGACTAAAGAGTAGACACATCTGTACATGGATTGGGGCGTGGAGAGCATGACTAAAGAGTGGACACATCTGTACATGGATCGGGGCCTGGAGAGCATGACTAAAGAGTGGACACATGTGTACATGGATTGGGGCCTGGAGAGCATGACTAAAGAGTAGACACATCTGTACATGGATCGGGGCCTGAAGCGCATGACTAAAGAATGGACACATCTGTACATGGATCGGGGCCTGGAGCACATGACTAAAGAGTGGACACATCTGTACATGGATCAGGGCCTGGAGCACATGACTAAAGAGTGGACACATCTGTACATGGATCGGGGCCTGGAGAGCATGACTAAAGAATGGACACATCTGTACATGGATTGGGGCCTGAAGCGCATGACTAAAGAATGGACACATCTGTACATGGATCGGGGCCTGGAGCACATGACTAAAGAGTGGACACATCTGTACATGGATCGGGGCCTGGAGCGCATGACTAAAGAGTGGACACATCTGTACATGGATGGGGGCCTGGAGAGCATGACTAAAGAGTGGAAACATCTGTACATGGATCGGGGCCTGGAGAGCATGACTAAAGAGTGGACACATCTGTACATGGATGGGGGCCTGGAGAGCATGACTAAAGAGTGGAAACATCTGTACATGGATGGGGGCCTGGAGAGCATGACTAAAGAGTGGACACATCTGTACATGGATTGGGGCCTGGAGAGCATGACTAAAGAGTCTACACATCTGTACGTGGATTGGGGCGTGGAGAGCATGACTAAAGAGTGGACACATGTGTACATGGATTGGGGCCTGGATAGCATGACTAAAGAGTGGACACATCTGTACATGGATCGGGGCCTGGATAGCATGACTAAAGAGTAGACACATCTGTACATGGTTTGGGGCCTGGAGAGCATGACTAAAGAGTGGACACATCTGTACATGGATTGGGGCCTGGAGAGCATGACTAAAAAGTCTACACATCTGTACATGGATTGGGGCGTGGAGAGCATGACTAAAGAGTGGACACATGTGTACATGGATTGGGGCCTGGAGAGCATGACTAAAGAGTAGACACATCTGTACATGGATTGGGGCGTGGAGAGCATGACTAAAGAGTGGACACATCTGTACATGGATCGGGGCTTGAAGCGCATGACTAAAGAGTAGACACATCTGTACATGGATTGGGGCGTGGAGAGCATGACTAAAGAGTGGACACATTTGTACATGGATCTGGGTCTGGAGAGCATGACTAAAGAGTGGACACATCTGTACATGGATCGGGGCCTGGAGCACATGACTATAGAGTGGACACATCTGTACATGGATGGGGGCCTGGAGAGCATGACTAAATAGTGGGCACATCTGTACATGGATCGGGGTCTGAAGCGCATGACTAAAGAGTAGACACATCTGTACATGGATTGGGGCGTGGAGAGCATGACTAAAGAGTGGACACATCTGTACATGGATCGGGGCCTGCAGAGCATGACTAAAGAGTCTACACATCTGTACATGGATCGGGGCCTGGAGAGCATGACTAAAGAGTGGACACATGTGTACATGGATTGGGGCCTGGAGAGCATGACTAAAGAGTAGACACATCTGTACATGGATTGGGGCCTGGAGAGCATGACTAAAGAGTGGACACATCTGTACATGGATTGGGGCCTGGAGAGCATGACTAAAGAGTCTACACATCTGTACATGGATTGGGGCGTGGAGAGCATGACTAAAGAGTGAACACATGTGTACATGGATTGGGGCCTGGAGAGCATGACTAAAGAGTAGACACATCTGTACATGGATTGGGGCGTGGAGAGCATGACTAAAGAGTGGACACATTTGTACATGGATCGGGGTCTGGAGAGCATGACTAAAGAGTGGACACATCTGTACATGGATCGGGGCCTGGAGAGCATGACTAAAGAGTGGACACATCTGTACATGGATGGGGGCCTGGAGAGCATGACTAAAGAGTGGACACATCTGTACATGGATCGGGGCCTGCAGAGCATGACTAAAGAGTGGACACATCTGTACATGGATTGGGGCCTGGAGAGCATGACTAAAGAGTCTACACATCTGTACATGGATTGGGGCGTGGAGAGCATGACTAAAGAGTGGACACATGTGTACATGGCTTGGGGCCTGGAGAGCATGACTAAAGAGTAGACACATCTATACATGGATTGGGGCCTGGAGAGCATGACTAAAGAGTGGACACATCTGTACATGGATCGGGGCCTGAAGCGCATGACTAAAGAGTAGACACATCTGTACATGGATTGGGGCGTGGAGAGCATGACTAAAGAGTGGACACATCTGTACATGGATCGGGGCCTGAAGCGCATGACTAAAGAATGGACACATCTGTACATGGATCGGGGCCTGGAGCACATGACTAAAGAGTGGACACATCTGTACATGGATCGGGGCCTGGAGCACATGACTAAAGAGTGGACACATCTGTACATGGATCGGGGCCTGGAGAGCATGACTAAAGAATGGACACATCTGTACATGGATCGGAACCTGAAGCGCATGACTAAAGAGTGGACACATCTGTACATGGATTGGGGCCTGGAGCACATGACTAAAGAGTGGACACATCTGTACATGGATCGGGGCCTGGAGCACATGACTAAAGAGTGGACACATCTGTACATGGATGGGGGCCTGGAGAGCATGACTAAAGAGTGGACACATCTGTACGTGGATCGGGGCCTGGAGAGCATGACTAAAGAGTGGACACATCTGTACATGGATCGGAACCTGAAGCGCATGACTAAAGAGTGGACACATCTGTACATGGATCGGGGCCTGGAGCACATGACTAAAGAGTGGACACATCTGTACATGGATCGGGGCCTGGAGCACATGACTAAAGAGTGGACACATCTGTACATGGATGGGGGCCTGGAGAGCATGACTAAATAGTGGACACATCTGTACATGGATCGGGGTCTGAAGCGCATGACTAAAGAGTAGACACATCTGTACATGGATTGGGGCGTGGAGAGCATGACTAAAGAGTGGACACATCTGTACATGGATCGGGGCCTGCAGAGCATGACTAAAGAGTCTACACATCTGTACATGGATCGGGGCCTGGAGCACATGACTAAAGAGTGGACACATCTGTACATGGATCGGGGCCTGGAGAGCATGACTAAAGAATGGACACATCTGTACATGGATCGGAACCTGAAGCGCATGACTAAAGAGTGGACACATCTGTACATGGATTGGGGCCTGGAGCACATGACTAAAGAGTGGACACATCTGTACATGGATCGGGGCCTGGAGCACATGACTAAAGAGTGGACACATCTGTACATGGATGGGGGCCTGGAGAGCATGACTAAAGAGTGGACACATCTGTACGTGGATCGGGGCCTGGAGAGCATGACTAAAGAGTGGACACATCTGTACATGGATCGGAACCTGAAGCGCATGACTAAAGAGTGGACACATCTGTACATGGATCGGGGCCTGGAGCACATGACTAAAGAGTGGACACATCTGTACATGGATCGGGGCCTGGAGCACATGACTAAAGAGTGGACACATCTGTACATGGATGGGGGCCTGGAGAGCATGACTAAATAGTGGACACATCTGTACATGGATCGGGGTCTGAAGCGCATGACTAAAGAGTAGACACATCTGTACATGGATTGGGGCGTGGAGAGCATGACTAAAGAGTGGACACATCTGTACATGGATCGGGGCCTGCAGAGCATGACTAAAGAGTCTACACATCTGTACATGGATCGGGGCCTGGAGAGCATGACTAAAGAGTGGACACATGTGTACATGGATTGGGGCCTGGAGAGCATGACTAAAGAGTAGACACATCTGTACATGGATTGGGGCCTGGAGAGCATGACTAAAGAGTGGACACATCTGTACATGGATTGGGGCCTGGAGAGCATGACTAAAGAGTCTACACATCTGTACATGGATTGGGGCGTGGAGAGCATGACTAAAGAGTGGACACATGTGTACATGGATTGGGGCCCTGGAGAGCATGACTAAAGAGTAGACACATCTGTACATGGATTGGGGCGTGGAGAGCATGACTAAAGAGTGGACACATTTGTACATGGATCGGGGTCTGAAGAGCATGACTAAAGAGTGGACACATCTGTACATGGATCGGGGCCTGGAGAGCATGACTAAAGAGTGGACACATCTGTACATGGATGGGGGCCTGGAGAGCATGACTAAAGAGTGGACACATCTGTACATGGATCGGGGCCTGCAGAGCATGACTAAAGAGTGGACACATCTGTACATGGATTGGGGCCTGGAGAGCATGACTAAAGAGTCTACACATCTGTACATGGATTGGGGCGTGGAGAGCATGACTAAAGAGTGGACACATCTGTACATGGATTGGGGCCTGGAGAGCATGACTAAAGAGTCTACACATCTGTACATGGATTGGGGTGTGGAGAGCATGACTAAAGAGTGGACACATGTGTACATGGCTTGGGGCCTGGAGAGCATGACTAAAGAGTAGACACATCTATACATGGATTGGGGCCTGGAGAGCATGACTAAAGAGTGGACACATCTGAACATGGATCGGGGCCTGAAGCGCATGACTAAAGAGTAGACACATCTGTACATGGATTGGGGTGTGGAGAGCATGACTAAAGAGTGGACACATCTGTACATGGATCGGGGCCTGGAGAGCATGACTAAAGAGTAGACACATCTGTACATGGATCGGGGCCTGAAGCGCATGACTAAAGAATGGACACATCTGTACATGGATCGGGGCCTGGAGCACATGACTAAAGAGTGGACACATCTGTACATGGATCGGGGCCTGGAGCACATGACTAAAGAGTGGACACATCTGTACATGGATCGGGGCCTGAAGCGCATGACTAAAGAGTAGACACATCTGTACATGGATTGGGGCGTGGAAAGCATGACTAAAGAGTGGACACATCTGTACATGGATCGGGGCCTGGAGAGCATGACTAAAGAGTGGACACATGTGTACATGGATTGGGGCCTGGAGAGCATGACTAAAGAGTAGACACATCTGTACATGGATCGGGGCCTGAAGCGCATGACTAAAGAATGGACACATCTGTACATGGATCGGGGCCTGGAGCACATGACTAAAGAGTGGACACATCTGTACATGGATCGGGGCCTGGAGCACATGACTAAAGAGTGGACACATCTGTACATGGATCGGGGCCTGGAGAGCATGACTAAAGAATGGACACATCTGTACATGGATCGGGGCCTGAAGCGCATGACTAAAGAATGGACACATCTGTACATGGATCGGGGCCTGGAGCACATGACTAAAGAGTGGACACATCTGTACATGGATCGGGGCCTGGAGCACATGACTAAAGAGTGGACACATCTGTACATGGATGGGGGCCTGGAGAGCATGACTAAAGAGTGGACACATCTGTACATGGATGGGGGCCAGGAGAGCATGACTAAAGAGTGGAAACATCTGTACATGGATCGGGGCCTGGAGAGCATGACTAAAGAGTGGACACATCTGTACATGGATGGGGGCCTGGAGAGCATGACTAAAGAGTGGAAACATCTGTACATGGATCGGGGCCTGGAGAGCATGACTAAAGAGTGGACACATCTGTACATGGATCGGGGCCTGAAGCACATGACTATAGAGTGGACACATCTGTACATGGATTGGGGCCTGGAGAGCATGACTAAAGAGTGTACACATCTGTACATGGATTGGGGCCTGGAGAGCATGACTAAAGAGTGGACACATCTGTACGTGGCTTGGGGCCTGGAGAGCATGACTAAAGAGTAGACACATCTATACATGGATTGGGGCCTGGAGAGCATGACTAAAGAGTGGACACATCTGTACATGGATCGGGGCCTGAAGCGCATGACTAAAGAGTAGACACATCTGTACATGGATTGGGGCGTGGAGAGCATGACTAAAGAGTGGACACATCTGTACATGGATCGGGGCCTGGAGAGCATGACTAAAGAGTGGACACATGTGTACATGGATTGGGGCCTGGAGAGCATGACTAAAGAGTAGACACATCTGTACATGGATTGGGGCCTGAAGCGCATGACTAAAGAATGGACACATCTGTACATGGATCGGGGCCTGGAGCACATGACTAAAGAGTGGACACATCTGTACATGGATCGGGGCCTGGAGCACATGACTAAAGAGTGGACACATCTGTACATGGATCGGGGCCTGGAGCACATGACTAAAGAGTGGACACATCTGTACGTTGATCGGGGCCTGGAGAGCATGACTAAAGAGTGGACACATCTGTACATGGATCGGGGCCTGGAGAGCATGACTAAAGAATGGACACATCTGTACATGGATCGGAACCTGAAGCGCATGACTAAAGAGTGGACACATCTGTACATGGATCGGGGCCTGGAGCACATGACTAAAGAGTGGACACATCTGTACATGGATCGGGGCCTGGAGCACATGACTAAAGAGTGGACACATCTGTACATGGATGGGGGCCTGGAGAGCATGACTAAAGAGTGGACACATCTGTACGTGGATCGGGGCCTGGAGAGCATGACTAAAGAGTGGACACATCTGTACATGGATCGGAACCTGAAGCGCATGACTAAAGAGTGGACACATCTGTACATGGATCGGGGCCTGGAGCACATGACTAAAGAGTGGACACATCTGTACATGGATCGGGGCCTGGAGCACATGACTAAAGAGTGGACACATCTGTACATGGATGGGGGCCTGGAGAGCATGACTAAAGAGTGGACACATCTGTACGTGGATCGGGGCCTGGAGAGCATGACTAAAGAGTGGACACATCTGTACATGGATGGGGGCCTGGAGAGCATGACTAAAGAGTGGAAACATCTGTACATGGATCGGGGCCTGGAGAGCATGACTAAAGAGTGGACACATCTGTACATGGATCGGGGCCTGAAGCACATGACTATAGAGTGGACACATCTGTACATGGATCGGGGCCTGGAGAGCATGACTAAAGAGTGGACACATCTGTACATGGATCGGGGCCTGGAGAGCATGACTAAAGAGTGGACACATCTGTACATGGATCGGGGCCTGGAGAGCATGACTAAAGAGTGGACACATCTGTACATGGATCGGGGCCTGGAGAGCATGACTAAAGAGTGGAAACATCTGTACATGGATCGAGGCCTGGAGAGCATGACTAAAGAGTGGACACATCTGTACATGGATCGGGGCCTGAAGCACATGACTATAGAGTGGACACATCTGTACATGGATCGGGGCCTGGAGAGCATGACTAAAGAGTGGACACATCTGTACATGGATTGGGGCCTGGAGAGCATGACTAAAGAGTGGACACATCTGTACATGGATCGGGGCCTGGAGAGCATGACTAAAGAGTGGACACATCTGTACATGGATCGGGGCCTGGAGCTCATGACTAAAGAGTGGACACATCTGTACATGGATCGGGGCCTGGAGCACATGACTAAAGAGTGGACACATCTGTACATGGATGGGGGCCTGGAGAGCATGACTAAAGAGTGGACACATCTGTACGTGGATCGGGGCCTGGAGAGCATGACTAAAGAGTGGACACATCTGTACATGGATCGGAACCTGAAGCGCATGACTAAAGAGTGGACACATCTGTACATGGATCGGGGCCTGGAGCACATGACTAAAGAGTGGACACATCTGTACATGGATCGGGGCCTGGAGCACATGACTAAAGAGTGGACACATCTGTACATGGATGGGGGCCTGGAGAGCATGACTAAAGAGTGGACACATCTGTACGTTGATCGGGGCCTGGAGAGCATGACTAAAGAGTGGACACATCTGTACATGGATGGGGGCCTGGAGAGCATGACTAAAGAGTGGAAACATCTGTACATGGATCGGGGCCTGGAGAGCATGACTAAAGAGTGGACACATCTGTACATGGATCGGGGCCTGGAGAGCATGACTAAAGAGTGGACACATCTGTACATGGATCGGGGCCTGGAGAGCATGACTAAAGAGTGGACACATCTGTACATGGATTGGGGCCTGAAGCACATGACTAAAGAGTGGACACATCTGTACATGGATCGGGGCCTGGAGCACATGACTAAAGAGTGGACCAATCTGTACATGGATCGGGGCCTGAAGCGCATGACTAAAGAGTGGACACATCTGTACATGGATCGGGGCCTGGAGCACATGACTAAAGAGTGGACACATCTGTACATGGATGGGGGCCTGGAGAGCATGACTAAAGAGTGGACACATCTGTACGTTGATCGGGGCCTGGAGAGCATGACTAAAGAGTGGACACATCTGTACATGGATGGGGGCCTGGAGAGCATGACTAAAGAGTGGAAACATCTGTACATGGATCGGGGCCTGGAGAGCATGACTAAAGAGTGGACACATCTGTACATGGATCGGGGCCTGGAGAGCATGACTAAAGAGTGGACACATCTGTACATGGATCGGGGCCTGGAGAGCATGACTAAAGAGTGGACACATCTGTACATGGATTGGGGCCTGAAGCACATGACTAAAGAGTGGACACATCTGTACATGGATCGGGGCCTGGAGCACATGACTAAAGAGTGGACCAATCTGTACATGGATCGGGGCCTGAAGCGCATGACTAAAGAGTGGACACATCTGTACGTGGATCGGGGCCTGGAGCACATGACTAAAGAGTGGACACATCTGTACATGGATCGGGGCCTGGAGAGCATGACTAAAGAGTGGACACATCTGTACATGGATCGGGGCCTGGAGAGCATGACTAAAGAGTGGACACATCTGTACATGGATGGGGGCCTGGAGAGCATGACTAAAGAGTGGAAACATCTGTACATGGATCGGGGCCTGGAGAGCATGACTAAAGAGTGGACACATCTGTACATGGATCGGGGCCTGAAGCACATGACTATATAGTGGACACATCTGTACATGGATCGGGGCCTGGAGAGCATGACTAAAGAGTGGACACATCTGTACATGGATTGGGGCCTGGAGAGCATGACTAAAGAGTGGACACATCTGTACATGGATCGGGGCCTGGAGAGCATGACTAAAGAGTGGACACATCTGTACATGGATCGGGGCCTGGAGCACATGACTAAAGAGTGGACACATCTGTACATGGATCGGGGCCTGGAGCACATGACTAAAGAGTGGACACATCTGTACATGGATGGGGACCTGGAGAGCATGACTAAAGAGTGGACACATCTGTACGTGGATCGGGGCCTGGAGAGCATGACTAAAGAGTGGACACATCTGTACATGGATCGGAACCTGAAGCGCATGACTAAAGAGTGGACACATCTGTACATGGATCGGGGCCTGGAGCACATGACTAAAGAGTGGACACATCTGTACATGGATCGGGGCCTGGAGCACATGACTAAAGAGTGGACACATCTGTACATGGATGGGGGCCTGGAGAGCATGACTAAAGAGTGGACACATCTGTACGTGGATCGGGGCCTGGAGAGCATGACTAATGAGTGGACACATCTGTACATGGATGGGGGCCTGGAGAGCATGACTAAAGAGTGGAAACATCTGTACATGGATCGGGGCCTGGAGCACATGACTAAAGAGTGGACACATCTGTACATGGATCGGGGCCTGGAGAGCATGACTAAAGAATGGACACATCTGTACATGGATCGGGGCCTGAAGCGCATGACTAAAGAATGGACACATCTGTACATGGATCGGGGCCTGGAGCACATGACTAAAGAGTGGACACATCTGTACATGGATCGGGGCCTGGAGCACATGACTAAAGAGTGGACACATCTGTACATGGATGGGGGCCTGGAGAGCATGACTAAAGAGTGGACACATCTGTACATGGATGGGGGCCAGGAGAGCATGACTAAAGAGTGGAAACATCTGTACATGGATCGGGGCCTGGAGAGCATGACTAAAGAGTGGACACATCTGTACATGGATGGGGGCCTGGAGAGCATGACTAAAGAGTGGAAACATCTGTACATGGATCGGGGCCTGGAGAGCATGACTAAAGAGTGGACACATCTGTACATGGATCGGGGCCTGAAGCACATGACTATAGAGTGGACACATCTGTACATGGATTGGGGCCTGGAGAGCATGACTAAAGAGTGTACACATCTGTACATGGATTGGGGCCTGGAGAGCATGACTAAAGAGTGGACACATCTGTACGTGGCTTGGGGCCTGGAGAGCATGACTAAAGAGTAGACACATCTATACATGGATTGGGGCCTGGAGAGAATGACTAAAGAGTGGACACATCTGTACATGGATCGGGGCCTGAAGCGCATGACTAAAGAGTAGACACATCTGTACATGGATTGGGGCGTGGAGAGCATGACTAAAGAGTGGACACATCTGTACATGGATCGGGGCCTGGAGAGCATGACTAAAGAGTGGACACATGTGTACATGGATTGGGGCCTGGAGAGCATGACTAAAGAGTAGACACATCTGTACATGGATTGGGGCCTGAAGCGCATGACTAAAGAATGGACACATCTGTACATGGATCGGGGCCTGGAGCACATGACTAAAGAGTGGACACATCTGTACATGGATCGGGGCCTGGAGCACATGACTAAAGAGTGGACACATCTGTACATGGATCGGGGCCTGGAGCACATGACTAAAGAGTGGACACATCTGTACGTTGATCGGGGCCTGGAGAGCATGACTAAAGAATGGACACATCTGTACATGGATCGGGGCCTGGAGAGCATGACTAAAGAATGGACACATCTGTACATGGATCGGAACCTGAAGCGCATGACTAAAGAGTGGACACATCTGTACATGGATCGGGGCCTGGAGCACATGACTAAAGAGTGGACACATCTGTACATGGATCGGGGCCTGGAGCACATGACTAAAGAGTGGACACATCTGTACATGGATGGGGGCCTGGAGAGCATGACTAAAGAGTGGACACATCTGTACGTGGATCGGGGCCTGGAGAGCATGACTAAAGAGTGGACACATCTGTACATGGATCGGAACCTGAAGCGCATGACTAAAGAGTGGACACATCTGTACATGGATCGGGGCCTGGAGCACATGACTAAAGAGTGGACACATCTGTACATGGATCGGGGCCTGGAGCACATGACTAAAGAGTGGACACATCTGTACATGGATGGGGGCCTGGAGAGCATGACTAAAGAGTGGACACATCTGTACGTGGATCGGGGCCTGGAGAGCATGACTAAAGAGTGGACACATCTGTACATGGATGGGGGCCTGGAGAGCATGACTAAAGAGTGGAAACATCTGTACATGGATCGGGGCCTGGAGAGCATGACTAAAGAGTGGACACATCTGTACATGGATCGGGGCCTGAAGCACATGACTATAGAGTGGACACATCTGTACATGGATCGGGGCCTGGAGAGCATGACTAAAGAGTGGACACATCTGTACATGGATCGGGGCCTGGAGAGCATGACTAAAGAGTGGACACATCTGTACATGGATCGGGGCCTGGAGAGCATGACTAAAGAGTGGACACATCTGTACATGGATCGGGGCCTGGAGAGCATGACTAAAGAGTGGAAACATCTGTACATGGATCGAGGCCTGGAGAGCATGACTAAAGAGTGGACACATCTGTACATGGATCGGGGCCTGAAGCACATGACTATAGAGTGGACACATCTGTACATGGATCGGGGCCTGGAGAGCATGACTAAAGAGTGGACACATCTGTACATGGATTGGGGCCTGGAGAGCATGACTAAAGAGTGGACACATCTGTACATGGATCGGGGCCTGGAGAGCATGACTAAAGAGTGGACACATCTGTACATGGATCGGGGCCTGGAGCTCATGACTAAAGAGTGGACACATCTGTACATGGATCGGGGCCTGGAGCACATGACTAAAGAGTGGACACATCTGTACATGGATGGGGGCCTGGAGAGCATGACTAAAGAGTGGACACATCTGTACGTGGATCGGGGCCTGGAGAGCATGACTAAAGAGTGGACACATCTGTACATGGATCGGAACCTGAAGCGCATGACTAAAGAGTGGACACATCTGTACATGGATCGGGGCCTGGAGCACATGACTAAAGAGTGGACACATCTGTACATGGATCGGGGCCTGGAGCACATGACTAAAGAGTGGACACATCTGTACATGGATGGGGGCCTGGAGAGCATGACTAAAGAGTGGACACATCTGTACGTTGATCGGGGCCTGGAGAGCATGACTAAAGAGTGGACACATCTGTACATGGATGGGGGCCTGGAGAGCATGACTAAAGAGTGGAAACATCTGTACATGGATCGGGGCCTGGAGAGCATGACTAAAGAGTGGACACATCTGTACATGGATCGGGGCCTGGAGAGCATGACTAAAGAGTGGACACATCTGTACATGGATCGGGGCCTGGAGAGCATGACTAAAGAGTGGACACATCTGTACATGGATTGGGGCCTGAAGCACATGACTAAAGAGTGGACACATCTGTACATGGATCGGGGCCTGGAGCACATGACTAAAGAGTGGACCAATCTGTACATGGATCGGGGCCTGAAGCGCATGACTAAAGAGTGGACACATCTGTACATGGATCGGGGCCTGGAGCACATGACTAAAGAGTGGACACATCTGTACATGGATGGGGGCCTGGAGAGCATGACTAAAGAGTGGACACATCTGTACGTTGATCGGGGCCTGGAGAGCATGACTAAAGAGTGGACACATCTGTACATGGATGGGGGCCTGGAGAGCATGACTAAAGAGTGGAAACATCTGTACATGGATCGGGGCCTGGAGAGCATGACTAAAGAGTGGACACATCTGTACATGGATCGGGGCCTGGAGAGCATGACTAAAGAGTGGACACATCTGTACATGGATCGGGGCCTGGAGAGCATGACTAAAGAGTGGACACATCTGTACATGGATTGGGGCCTGAAGCACATGACTAAAGAGTGGACACATCTGTACATGGATCGGGGCCTGGAGCACATGACTAAAGAGTGGACCAATCTGTACATGGATCGGGGCCTGAAGCGCATGACTAAAGAGTGGACACATCTGTACGTGGATCGGGGCCTGGAGCACATGACTAAAGAGTGGACACATCTGTACATGGATCGGGGCCTGGAGAGCATGACTAAAGAGTGGACACATCTGTACATGGATCGGGGCCTGGAGAGCATGACTAAAGAGTGGACACATCTGTACATGGATGGGGGCCTGGAGAGCATGACTAAAGAGTGGAAACATCTGTACATGGATCGGGGCCTGGAGAGCATGACTAAAGAGTGGACACATCTGTACATGGATCGGGGCCTGAAGCACATGACTATATAGTGGACACATCTGTACATGGATCGGGGCCTGGAGAGCATGACTAAAGAGTGGACACATCTGTACATGGATTGGGGCCTGGAGAGCATGACTAAAGAGTGGACACATCTGTACATGGATCGGGGCCTGGAGAGCATGACTAAAGAGTGGACACATCTGTACATGGATCGGGGCCTGGAGCACATGACTAAAGAGTGGACACATCTGTACATGGATCGGGGCCTGGAGCACATGACTAAAGAGTGGACACATCTGTACATGGATGGGGACCTGGAGAGCATGACTAAAGAGTGGACACATCTGTACGTGGATCGGGGCCTGGAGAGCATGACTAAAGAGTGGACACATCTGTACATGGATCGGAACCTGAAGCGCATGACTAAAGAGTGGACACATCTGTACATGGATCGGGGCCTGGAGCACATGACTAAAGAGTGGACACATCTGTACATGGATCGGGGCCTGGAGCACATGACTAAAGAGTGGACACATCTGTACATGGATGGGGGCCTGGAGAGCATGACTAAAGAGTGGACACATCTGTACGTGGATCGGGGCCTGGAGAGCATGACTAATGAGTGGACACATCTGTACATGGATGGGGGCCTGGAGAGCATGACTAAAGAGTGGAAACATCTGTACATGGATCGGGGCCTGGAGAGCATGACTAAAGAGTGGACACATCTGTACATGGATCGGGGCCTGGAGAGCATGACTAAAGAGTGGACACATCTGTACATGGATCGGGGCCTGGAGAGCATGACTAAAGAGTGGACACATCTGTACATGGATTGGGGCCTGAAGCACATGACTAAAGAGTGGACACATCTGTACATGGATCGGGGCCTGGAGCACATGACTAAAGAGTGGACCAATCTGTACATGGATCGGGGCCTGAAGCGCATGACTAAAGAGTGGACACATCTGTACGTGGATCGGGGCCTGGAGCACATGACTAAAGAGTGGACACATCTGTACATGGATCGGGGCCTGGAGAGCATGACTAAAGAGTGGACACATCTGTACATGGATCGGGGCCTGGAGAGCATGACTAAAGAGTGGACACATCTGTACATGGATGGGGGCCTGGAGAGCATGACTAAAGAGTGGAAACATCTGTACATGGATCGGGGCCTGGAGAGCATGACTAAAGAGTGGACACATCTGTACATGTATCGGGGCCTGAAGCACATGACTATAGAGTGGACACATCTGTACATGGATCGGGGCCTGGAGAGCATGACTAAAGAGTGGACACATCTGTACATGGATTGGGGCCTGGAGAGCATGACTAAAGAGTGGACACATCTGTACATGGATCGGGGCCTGGAGAGCATGACTAAAGAGTGGACACATCTGTACATGGATCGGGGCCTGGAGCACATGACTAAAGAGTGGACACATCTGTACATGGATCGGGGCCTGGAGCACATGACTAAAGAGTGGACACATCTGTACATGGATGGGGACCTGGAGAGCATGACTAAAGAGTGGACACATCTGTACGTGGATCGGGGCCTGGAGAGCATGACTAAAGAGTGGACACATCTGTACATGGATCGGAACCTGAAGCGCATGACTAAAGAGTGGACACATCTGTACATGGATCGGGGCCTGGAGCACATGACTAAAGAGTGGACACATCTGTACATGGATCGGGGCCTGGAGCACATGACTAAAGAGTGGACACATCTGTACATGGATGGGGGCCTGGAGAGCATGACTAAAGAGTGGACACATCTGTACGTGGATCGGGGCCTGGAGAGCATGACTAAAGAGTGGACACATCTGTACATGGATGGGGGCCTGGAGAGCATGACTAAAGAGTGGAAACATCTGTACATGGATCGGGGCCTGGAGAGCATGACTAAAGAGTGGACACATCTGTACATGGATCGGGGCCTGAAGCACATGACTATAGAGTGGACACATCTGTACATGGATCGGTAGAGTTAAAGTAGCCCTGGCACACCGTTTATTTCCCAATAGTAATAACGAAGAAAAATGAAAAGCCACAGCTGTCCACTACCGCCCAAGAGCGCTCTTACACCTCAGCACACACACATTTCCTCCACTATACTTTCAGTACAATCCTGCAAATGATCAGAGCATATGTGCAGCATGTGTTCCACCGGTTTCCCAATCACTTCGGCCTCCCAATCAGTGACACCACTAGCGTTTTTAAACACCGGCCACAGTATTATCTTCCCACCTCACCGGACGCACAGGGCACGCAAGCGGTCTTCACACACACTGGTAAGTGATCCCTCTTCACTCTTCTTTGCAGCAAGCCTCACTCTGCTAATCCCTTTTCCTCCCCTGTTGTCATTTTGCTCCTGTATAGATTTCCTTACCTGCCTCACCGCTGTACCCCCAAGCCCCGTTGGCAACTAAACAAACCGGATTTCTGAGGTATCCCCTCTGTTTTTCCAGACCCACACTCTTTCACCCTTGACACAGCGCTCTCTTATATCCAATCCTATATCTCCTTCTGCTATATATTATTAGGCATAGAGCTCCTGTTCCCAGGCACCTGTGGACTCCAATTATTCACTCTTTCTGCCTTGTGCATATGAACTAAGGTAGGGGGTTCCTCCACCCTTTTGTGCCCACTATGACCTTTTATAGATAACAGAAAAGAATACCTTTTTTTTCTCATGTCTTTTCCCTAGTCTTAGACATAGTACCCCGGATCTCATGCAATATGTAACTTGTGGCACTACTACCCTTCGTCGCTACTATGTAGAAATGAACTAAGGTAGGAGGTTCCTTAACAATTTTTGCATTTATCATGACCCTTCCATAGGTGAATCAATGTATAAATAATATACTTTTCTACATAATTTTTCCTTAGAACTAAAACCAAGTTCTTTGATACTTATATTTCCTTGGATAGCCATCTGCCACACAGCAGCCCTGTCTAAAGTTTGTGTATACATCCGGCCACACATGTACGGGTACCAGATCCTTATGTATATTTTTATGATTATACCCAGTTAATGACTGTATTACAGTATTAATTTTGGACATCTTTCACTAGATTGGTCAGACGCTCGCATAGAGCGAAGTATTACTTCTGTATCACAGAATAGGTCTATAAGTATAGTCTGAAATATTGACGGGACTCCGCGATTATCCTAGGATTTTACAAATCCATCCACAAATAGGTATTACATATTCACATATGAGTGGTTCTTCCTAGTTCACGTTATCATCATTCCAGCAGCTCATTCTTCCTTTTTGTTCCTCTTTCATCTTTTATAGACGATTTACGTGTTCTCAGTACTTACCATCCCCACCAGTACTGTAATTTTTCTTCGCCCTTCTGGGAATCATCACTTGTCCAGGTTAGTCCCAGGACATGACATCACGCATCCCTTTCTCACAGCACCCACCTTGCGACTTCCCAACTTCCCCTTTCCGCGGTGACCCTCTGTTTAAGGTCTTGTATTTACGGATATTGGCTTCTCCCCATATCCCACGTCACATCACCCTCATACCTTTCTTTTATACGTCACTATGATACAAAAAAATGTTCACCCATATGTGTACTGATCACATTTTGTTATGTTTGTTTTATTTTGTATATGTGTCTAGTCAGTCTGTCCGACCAGATGAAGGCCGAAATGAAGGCCGAAACGTTGTCATAGGCGGACTTTCTGCATCTGTATCATCTTCTTCAATAAAAATACAAAAGAGCTTTTCATTTTTCTTCGTTATTACTATTGGGAAATAAACGGTGTGCCAGGGCTACTTTAACTCTACAAAAAAATTTTTTCCTGAGCACCCGTGAAGGTGACGCTAGGTCCTCTTTGTTCTTGCTTACGTGTTTTTGACCTAAGCTCCCTTATTTCCCCTACATTGTGACTCTCTACGAATAACCCATGTCGCAATCGCATTTTTCCACATTTTCTTACAACGAGGAGGAGACCAATAACATAGTTTCCAGGGTCACCACTCCAAGCACCTTTCTCAGCATACCTACTGATGAAATTTGTAGGAAGGAATACGAGAAAGAAAAACAAAGGCATGCTGCTCTGGACCTTCATCTAACTACCTTAGCGGAATACCACCGAACCAAAAGAATACCAAGAGGACTCCGTGTCTCACTCAGGCCCACGCTGTTTTCGGACAACAGTGAGTTCTGCGATAAATTTGAAGCTATAATAAACAAATGCTCGATGGACATCATCACGTTGACCATTGATTTTTTGCAAAGAGAAACAGAACAACTATCCACCAACATCAAAACTACGGAAGCACAACTTAAACAAGTCCTTTCGAATGCTGATTTTGACCAGTTAAAAAATAAGACCCAGGATCTGATTAATGACTTTAGGAAAACCTTGGAAACCAGAAAGAGAAATAAATTCTTAAGGGACCAGGAGGACTATACACGAGGCTCCGTATACAGATGGCGCTCTGGCGAATCATTCAGTTATCGACGTCAACCCCGATACACCGGTTACTCATCCTCAGGAAGCTCCGATGGCGAGTTCCGCCCAGCACGCCAGCAACCTACTTTTTTAGGACCTCGCCGGCAGCAAGGAAGAAGACGAGGAGGGGGCTCAGACACAGGGCGTCATTATCGAGAGGACCGAGTATGGACGAGATCTCAGGTAATTCCCAGTTGGTCTACAACCTATCGTCCCATAATCTATCACCCTCTGAGTACCTAGTTTTACAAAAAGGTCTCACGTTCAGTCCGGTACCACAATACGACACCTTCCGAGTTGAACAAGAACTTAATTTATTTTTCAGATCAATCCGTTTGAAAGCACACTTCAGTAATGTCAGCACCGATATTGATAATACTTGCATGAATAACCTGTGTTTTTCTTTGAAAGGTCTGAATCTTCGTTCTAAGAGTTCATACATGCCACCCAGGACGTATCATCCGGTTGAGACTTTCGTCTCACTAATTTCTGGTGAGGTGGATGATCTCAATCGAAGGATACATTCTGGAGAATTCCACATCAGAAATAATCTCTCTGTTGAGGAATCCAGGGCCATTAAAAATCTTCATGAGAATCAACTCATCATTATCAAACCAGCTGACAAAGGGGGTGCCATTGTGGTGCTAGACAGACATTACTACATTTCCGAAATACTCGGGCAACTCGCGGACCAACTGACTTATGAACCAGTCCCCTCTGACCCGACACCAAAAATCTCCTCCCTTATCAAAACCACAGCCAATTTTTATTGTAACCTGGGCGTTATAGATTCCAAACTTAATGAATTTCTGGTCAATCCACATCCCATCACCCCGGTTTTCTATACCCTTCCCAAAATTCATAAAAACTTAACCCACCCGCCCGGCCGACCGATAGTAGCCTCTACCGACTCCATTCTTTCTCCAGTAGCTAAAACCATTGAGAAAATTCTGTCACCCTTCATATCACTCACACCCTCCTATATCAAAGACACTACCCATTTTCTGGAAATTCTGAGTGATCTACATCATGTTCCCCTTTCTGCCTTATTGGTAACACTTGATGTCAACAGCCTGTATACCAGCATCCGACACGATGACGGTATACAGGCCGTAGATTGGTTTTTGCAACAATATACTACCTTACCTACTGATCATAGAAATTTTTGCCTTGATATGCTGAGGATAGTCCTTGAAAAAAATTTTTTTCTTTTTCAAGATCAGTTCTATATGCAACGCAGGGGGACCGCGATGGGATCTCATGTCGCGCCTCCGTATGCTAACGTCTTCATGACATTCTTTGAAGAACGATTCATTCATTCCCACCCCTTGGTCATGCAACACGCCCTTCTCTGGCGTCGTTACATCGACGACGTGTTCATGGTTTGGGACGGAGACGTTACTTCCCTTACTCGTTTTTACGAAGACATAAATACCTGCCTTCCCGGCCTAACATTCACCATACATCACGACAACGACTCAATCAATTTTCTAGACTGTATGGTTCTTAAGGGCACAGATGGGGTCCTTAATACGGATATTTACACAAAGCCAACCGACAGGAACAGTCTCCTGCATTACAAGAGCAACCATCCTAAACATACAAAACAATCTCTACCCATTTCCCAACATACCCGGGTAAATAGGCTGGTCACGAACATGGACACCAGAACCACTAGGCATCAAGAAATGAGTGACAAATTCATTCAGAGGGGCTATCCCCAACACATAGCTATTAGAACAAGCTCAACCTCAGATAAATCCGTAGGGAACCAGAATCGTATCCCCTTCATCAATACGTACCATCCCTTCTCACCACTGATCAAGAATATCATTCTAAAACACTGGCCATTATTGGGGTCGTCATACCCACAAATCAAAGAATTTCAAAACCCACCATTGATTTGTCACAAGAGATCACCAAATCTTAAGAACAAATTGATACGGGCTGACATTGGTTCGGCCAATACTAGGCTGCATCAGAGATTCTTGGGCACTCCCCAACTGGGCACCTTCCCATGTTTGGGCTGTGCCCAATGTTCTAACGTGATCAAAGGTAACACTTTCTCTCACCCTAGGTCTGGCAAAATTTTCCAGATTAAACATTTCTTTACATGCGACAGTACCTTTGTCGTGTATTACATCAAGTGTCCTTGCGGTCTCGGATATGTTGGGGAAACCACCCAGCATATCCGAGACCGCATTAGTAAACACAAGTCCGACATCAGGTGCGGACGTGTGTTGCTACCCATTCCTCATCACTTTGTAACAGCTGGCCATAAGGTTTCCCAGCTTCGATTTCAAGTTATTGACATGGTTGAAATTCATCGCAGAGGCGGCAATAGGGTTGAACGCCTCCGTGACAAGGAGGCCAGATGGATTCATACATTAGGTACCATGGAACCTCATGGACTGAATAGAAAGTACGAAACAGGTTTTTAAGCTTCTTTTTTCTTACTTTAGTCACATTGTTTCCTTGCTCTTAGTCTTTGGTCACTGTTCCTTGAACCAGAAATACAGGCCCCTATGTATGGGATTCTTGTTGTTATGGATAGCTCAGTAACGTATCACCCCCTAGTGAAGTCCTATTTCCATTAATCATAATGCTATGATTTTGACTAATGTTCTCCTTATTTGTAATCTCATGTTCACCTACTCCTATGTACTCACATAACTCTTTAATATGTCTCCTTGGTTATGTATTATGGATATTGTAAGATTGGCATCATATATGTATATCTAACTATTTATCCTTTTCTTACAGAACTACAACCTCACTTAGATCTGCACAACCTGCTCCCATCGGCCTCCTGCATCCCTCACTGGAACCACTTCCTTATATGGCATAGTGTGCACAGTACCTGCAGTTCCACAGCTGTCCACTACCGCCCAAGAGCGCTCTTACACCTCAGCACACACACATTTCCTCCACTATACTTTCAGTACAATCCTGCAAATGATCAGAGCATATGTGCAGCATGCGTTCCACCGGTTTCCCAATCACTTCGGCCTCCCAATCAGTGACACCACTAGCGTTTTTAAACACCGGCCACAGTATTATCTTCCCACCTCACCGGACGCACAGGGCACGCAAGCGGTCTTCACACACACTGGTAAGTGATCCCTCTTCACTCTTCTTTGCAGCAAGCCTCACTCTGCTAATCCCTTTTCCTCCCCTGTTGTCATTTTGCTCCTGTATAGATTTCCTTACCTGCCTCACCGCTGTACCCCCAAGCCCCGTTGGCAACTAAACAAACCGGATTTCTGAGGTATCCCCTCTGTTTTTCCAGACCCACACTCTTTCACCCTTGACACAGCGCTCTCTTATATCCAATCCTATATCTCCTTCTGCTATATATTATTAGGCATAGAGCTCCTGTTCCCAGGCACCTGTGGACTCCAATTATTCACTCTTTCTGCCTTGTGCATATGAACTAAGGTAGGGGGTTCCTCCACCCTTTTGTGCCCACTATGACCTTTTATAGATAACAGAAAAGAACACCTTTTTTTTCTCATGTCTTTTCCCTAGTCTTAGACATAGTACCCCGGATCTCATGCAATATGTAACTTGTGGCACTACTACCCTTCGTCGCTACTATGTAGAAATGAACTAAGGTAGGAGGTTCCTTAACAATTTTTGCATTTATCATGACCCTTCCATAGGTGAATCAATGTATAAATAATATACTTTTCTACATAATTTTTCCTTAGAACTAAAACCAAGTTCTTTGATACTTATATTTCCTTGGATAGCCATCTGCCACACAGCAGCCCTGTCTAAAGTTTGTGTATACATCCGGCCACACATGTACGGGTACCAGATCCTTATGTATATTTTTATGATTATACCCAGTTAATGACTGTATTACAGTATTAATTTTGGACATCTTTCACTAGATTGGTCAGACGCTCGCATAGAGCGAAGTATTACTTCTGTATCACAGAATAGGTCTATAAGTATAGTCTGAAATATTGACGGGACTCCGCAATTATCCTAGGATTTTACAAATCCATCCACAAATAGGTATTACATATTCACATATGAGTGGTTCTTCCTAGTTCACGTTATCATCATTCCAGCAGCTCATTCTTCCTTTTTGTTCCTCTTTCATCTTTTATAGACGATTTACGTGTTCTCAGTACTTACCATCCCCACCAGTACTGTAATTTTTCTTCGCCCTTCTGGGAATCATCACTTGTCCAGGTTAGTCCCAGGACATGACATCACGCATCCCTTTCTCACAGCACCCACCTTGCGACTTCCCAACTTCCCCTTTCCGCGGTGACCCTCTGTTTAAGGTCTTGTATTCACGGATATTGGCTTCTCCCCATATCCCACGTCACATCACCCTCATACCTTTCTTTTATACGTCACTATGATACAAAAAAATGTTCACCCATATGTGTACTGATCACATTTTGTTATGTTTGTTTTATTTTGTATATGTGTCTAGTCAGTCTGTCCGACCAGATGAAGGCCGAAATGAAGGCCGAAACGTTGTCATAGGCGGACTTTCTGCATCTGTATCATCTTCTTCAATAAAAATACAAAAGAGCTTTTCATTTTTCTTCGTTATTACTATTGGGAAATAAACGGTGTGCCAGGGCTACTTTAACTCTACAAAAAATTTTTTTCCTGAGCACCCGTGAAGGTGACGCTAGGTCCTCTTTGTTCTTGTGTACATGGATCGGGGCCTGGAGAGCATGACTAAAGAGTGGACAAATCTGTACATGGATCGGGGCCTGGAGAGCATGACTAAAGAGTGGACACATCTGTACATGGATCGGGGCCTGGAGAGCATGACTAAAGAGTGGACACATCTGTACATGGATTGGGGCCTGAAGCGCATGACTAAAGAGTGGACACATCTGTACATGGATCGGGGCCTGGAGCACATGACTAAAGAGTGGACCAATCTGTACATGGATCGGGGCCTGAAGCGCATGACTAAAGAGTGGACACATCTGTACATGGATCGGGGCCTGGAGAGCATGACTAAAGAGTGGACACATCTGTACATGGATCGGGGCATGGAGAGCATGACTAAAGAGTGGACACATCTGTACATGGATCGGGGCCTGGAGAGCATGACTAAAGAGTGGACACATCTGTACATGGATCGGGGCCTGAAGCACATGACTAAAGAGTGGACACATCTGTACATGGATCGGGGCCTGAAGCGCATGACTAAAGAGTGGACACATCTGTACATGGATCGGGGCCTGGAGCACATGACTAAAGAGTGGACACATCTGTACATGGATCGGGGCCTGGAGCACATGACTAAAGAGTGGACCAATCTGTACATGGATCGGGGCCTGAAGCGCATGACTAAAGAGTGGACACATTGTGAAGATGTAATTTACCCTCTCACTGTATATGCTGTACAGATTCCTATTTCAAGCTGGGTTCATTGTCTTATTTGAACTACTTCTGTGTACATTTCTATTGTTGTAGCTAATCACCCCCTAAAATGCAAGGTTATATCCTCTTGAGGCACTTCCATCCCTGGGAGTAGGGGGAGGTGGGCCTAGAGTCCAACTAGTGTAAACTCTGCTTACCTGGGAGATTCAGTCAGAGTGAGCTGAATCTTGAAGAGAGCAGGAGCCCCAGCCTGGGTGGCTGTGGACACGGACGGAGCTAGGCCTGTGTGGCATCCAGTGGATTGTGTGGGATTTCTGGGACTCTGAAAAGGACTATTACGTTGTGATCTGGCACTTTGGATTATCGGGAGGTGCCCCCGAATCTGTTTTATTTGGACTTGTCGTGTGCTGTTCCAGTGTTCTTGTGAATAAACCTGTTGGATCGTTCCTCGGCCTCGTCCATCCTTTGCTCTGTTGTACACCCCGTCACAAACTGGTTGGCAGCGCTGGGATCAGAGCAGAAGGAATGGAGGACAACGGCCCATTAACATCTGGAATCAGAACCTCAGAGTACAAGAACTGGACTGTGGTGAGCCTACAAACAATGGCCCGTGAATTAGGAGTCGGTTACAAAGGACTCTCTAAGGAGCAACTAATTGAGGCATTGGAAAACGCTTGCCTGCAAGATGGCACCGAGGAACAATTTCCACAGCAAGGGGAGCAAAGACGGGAGCCGGAGGTGAATACCCAAAAAAGTCAATGGGTTGTGTGGTACAAGGAGGAGATGGCACTGCTTGGAGATGAGGCCACCATAGAAGATAAGAGGGAGGCCATGCGTGGAGCTAAAGAGAAGGAGCGCAGGATGGAGGAGATGGCACTGCTGGATAAGGAGCTCGCTGTGGAAGCCGCGAGAGGTTCCAGACAGACTGTAACCCCAGCACCCACCATGAGGGAACTTCCCAGGGTGTCCCGCAAAGACTTTAAGCCGTTTAATGAGGCTGCAGGCGACATTGAGCGCTTCTTCCAGGACTTTGAGCATCAGTGTCGATTAATGGAAGTCCCGGACAGGGAGCGTGTCCGGCATCTGGTTGGGCTCCTAGAGGGGGGAGCTGCTGAAGCCTATAGAGCTATGGACCCTCGGTGGAACTGTGAGTATGCGGATATTAAACAGACTATTCTAGAACATTAGGATAACTGAAGTGAGCACTAATATATATATATATATGAGTGCAAGCCAAAAATACATACTATATATAAGAATAAGGCTGCACATCAAACTTAGATAATGGTATAATGCCTCAAGCATATGGAAAAATGTTGGAATATACAATGAAAAATGCTACTTGCTAATTTGAACATGTGAATAATGAATTGCATACCTGCTATGAATATTAGAAAAAAGGAGATATTTAGCAATCGCATTGATCAATGTAACTGAGCCCCAAACCTCGTCAAGGTATATCTCTATATTGGGGTCCCTAGCTCTGTGACCCTAACTGTGTGTCATCTCATTGCAATTAAAAACTGCTATGGGCGGAGAGGGGTAACTAAGGACTTTCTTATATAGGAGATGGAAAAAACATGGCCGAAAGGGGCGGAGCTGTGTTCAGTTATATGTAGTTTTTTTTTTTTTTTTTTTTTCTGAATGTGAACACAGCTCCGCCCCTTTCGGCCATGTTTTTTCCATCTCCTATATAAGAAAGTCCTTAGTTACCCCTCTCCGCCCATAGCAGTTTTTAATTGCAATGAGATGACACACAGTTAGGGTCACAGAGCTAGGGACCCCAATATAGAGATATACCTTGACGAGGTTTTGGGGCTCAGTTACATTGATCAATGCGATTGCTAAATATCTCCTTTTTTCTAATATTCATAGCAGGTATGCAATTCATTATTCACATGTTCAAATTAGCAAGTAGCATTTTTCATTGTATATTCCAACATTTTTCCATATGCTTGAGGCATTATACCATTATCTAAGTTTGATGTGCAGCCTTATTCTTATATATAGTATGTATTTTTGGCTTGCACTCATATATATATATTAGTGCTCACTTCAGTTATCCTATTCAGTTATATGTAGTTTTTTTTCTGAATGTGAACACAGCTCCGCCCCTTTCGGCCATGTTTTTTCCATCTCCTATATAAGAAAGTCCTTAGTTACCCCTCTCCGCCCATAGCAGTTTGCAATGAGATGACACACAGTTAGGGTCACAGAGCTAGGGACCCCAATATAGAGATATACCTTGACGAGGTTTTGGGGCTCAGTTACATTGATCAATGCGATTGCTAAATATCTCCTTTTTTCTAATATTCATAGCAGGTATGCAATTCATTATTCACATGTTCAAATTAGCAAGTAGCATTTTTCATTGTATATTCCAACATTTTTCCATATGCTTGAGGCATTATACCATTATCTAAGTTTGATGTGCAGCCTTATTCTTATATATTCTAGAACATTATGCTGTGACCCCAGACACTTACAGGACTCAGTTCCGTGCTTTAGCCTGTGATGGGGAAGTGTCTTTTAAGATATATGCTCATAGACTCAAACAAATATGTAATCGCTGGCTGGAGGCAGAGGAGGCCTTATCTTGGGGGACCTTCCTGCAGGTCATCCTAAAAGAGCAGTTCTATGCCAGGTGCCCAGCGGAAATCAGAGAATGGGTGCGTGAGAGAAAGCCGTCAACTGTGGAACAAGCTGCTGCTCTCGCTGATGAGGTGCTCACCATCAAGCCTCAGTGGAGGGTTTTGTTGGAGGATGGAGAGACGCCTAACAGCTCCACAACACCGGATGCCCCCAGTTATTCTGTCCCCATTGTTCTCCGTTCCTCTAAGCCACCACATGTTGATACCCGTGTTAATGTGCCTCCAGTTGCTTCTACTGCACTTTCTGGAATACGCCGGGGAGAGGAAGTAACAGAGCGCAGGTGTTATGTTTGTAGGCATCCAGGGCATTTGCAGGCCTCATGCCCAGCCAGGCCATGGAGGAATCATCCTCAAACCCCTACAGCACCTTCAGGTGGGAGCCGGCCTCCAAGTTCCCCTACCCCTTATCCAAGAGGACGCCTTGGATGGAGGGAGACCCAGCTCAGATGCTATCAATGTGGACAGCCAGGGCATCGGCAAGTCTCCTGCCCAGCTGTTCAAATGAGGACTGATCCTGCACCCAATCGGATTGTTAATTATTTACAGCCCAGTGCCATGGAGGAAGATGTGGCACCGTTATGTGAGGACTGGCCTAGTGACTCAGCCCCCCATGTTGCACCACCAGGAGTTTACGGGGTGCGACCCGCAGTTATGACGACTTCTGCTCATCGAGGTAAGCACTTGCAGGAGGTTGTGCTGGATGGACAGAGACTTGTTGGATTTTGTGACTCGGGTGCTTTCCTCACACTGGCTGATCCCCGAGTGGTTCGGCCTGAGGCAATCCATAGAGGACCTGGGATTGTTATTGAACTGGCTGGTGGACAATGGAGGACTATTCCCACAGCCACTGTGGATCTGAACTTTGGTTTTGGGGTCAGGCGATGTGTGGTTGGGGTGATGGGTGGTCTGCCTGCAGCTGTTCTCCTGGGCAATGATGTGGGAGAGCTACGATGCCAATTCGTGGCTGCATGAAGCCACATGTAAGTAACGCTCTGCCTGTGTGTACTTAACCAGTGACCTGTAGAGGTCCCTAGTACGTACACAAGTTGGGAGGGGGAGGGATTGTGAAGATGTAATTTACCCTCTCACTGTATATGCTGTACAGATTCCTATTTCAAGCTGGGTTCATTGTCTTATTTGAACTACTTTTGTGTACATTTCTATTGTTGTAGCTAATCACCCCCTAAAATGCAAGGTTATATCCTCTTGAGGCACTTCCATCCCTGGGAGTAGGGGGAGGTGGGCCTAGAGTCCAACTAGTGTAAACTCTGCTTACCTGGGAGATTCAGTCAGAGTGAGCTGAAACTTGAAGAGAGCAGGAGCCCCAGCCTGGGTGGCTGTGGACACGGACGGAGCTAGGCCTGTGTGGCGTCCAGTGGATTGTGTGGGATTTCTGGGACTCTGAAAAGGACTATTACGTTGTGATCTGGCACTTTGGATTATCGGGAGGTGCCCCCGAATCTGTTTTATTTGGACTTGTCGTGTGCTGTTCCAGTGTTCTTGTGAATAAACCTGTTGGATCGTTCCTCGGCCTCGTCCATCCTTTGCTCTGTTGTACACCCCGTCACACACATCTGTACGTGGATCGGGGCCTGGAGCACATGACTAAAGAGTGGACACATCTGTACATGGATCGGGGCCTGGAGAGCATGACTAAAGAGTGGACACATCTGTACATGGATCGGGGCCTGGAGAGCATGACTAAAGAGTGGACACATCTGTACATGGATCGGGGCCTGGAGAGCATGACTAAAGAGTGGACACATCTGTACATGGATCGGGGCCTGGAGCACATGACTAAAGAGTAGACACATCTGTACATGGATCGGGGCCTGAAGCACATGACTAAAGAGTGGACACATCTGTACATGGATCGGGGCCTGGAGAGCATGACTAAAGAGTGGACACATCTGTACATGGATCGGGGCCTGGAGAGCATGACTAAATATTCCACCTTCGTCTGCTGCCACTCAGCAATCTCATGGATGACCACGAGTCCACAGGCCCCATCTCACGATATAACTAATTTGTGCTCTGATATTGACTTTTCACCTTTGTTTCTTGTTTTTTGGAGGTTTCCTTTCCTTCTCCTTTGTGTAATTTTAAAAGTGAACATAAATGTTATTGGTTGAAAAAAAAACAACTTTTAATATTCAGGTATTTTATTTTTCCATAAAGAATAGACATGTTATACAGCATCACACGCTCAAGACCATCTCTGCTACTTCCACCAATGAGAATGCCGGAAACGTAACGCTGAGTAATATTAGACACCAGAATGATGGGAATAATAAAGAATAACATTTGGAACACCATTCTAAGTCTGAACTGGGTGCAAAAACCTAAAAAAACATCACTATGGGGAGATAAGGTATGCACACCAGTAACTATGTAAGGGGAATACATGGAATAGCAGAAACTGCTGTGTGAATACTGACTTGAAAAATCCAATAGCTATATGTAAGAGTGAAATGTGAAAAATGGAATCTGCATTACTGCCATGAACATATGAATCAAGAGAAATTTAGCTACTGAATTGATCAATGCAATAGAGCCCCAACACTACGCCAAAGTATTTCTCTACGTTGGGGTCCCTAGCTTATGTGTGTCCTCTCATGCAGTTAAAAAACTTACCGTGTATGGGAAGCTGAGACCCCGGCTATTTGTGCGTATGATATGGATTGGCAATAGGTAGTGTTGGGGCTCTATTGCATTGATCAATTCAGTAGCTAAATTTCTCTTTATTCATATGTTCATGGCAGTAATGCAGATTCCATTTTTCACATTTTCACTCTTGCATATAGCTATTGAATTTTTCAAGTCAGTATTCACACAGCAGTTTCTGCTATTCCATGTATTCCCCTTACATAGTCACTGGTGTGCATACCTTATCTCCCCACCAGAATGATGGGAGACGTCTGTACCATTGCCATGCCCTGAAGAACGTGAGAAAGAGAAGGCAATAAATCGGAAGTCTTCATATTGTCCCAGCTGTTTGGTGGCCCTGGAGGTCGGTCATGATTTCGTCTTCATGTTCTTATGAGCAGAGAGTTATCACTTACAACCAAGGATTAATGGCAGAAAAACAAGAATATTCCACAATCATACAATTTATCATGATACAACATGTGTTTCTCCATTTTGGAATATTTGGCCTCATAGGTTGGAGGAATCTCTTAATACCCTAATGTTAGAGCAAAATAAGAGACGTCATTGTGATGCGCCCACGGGGTCTTGGGGAGTTACTCATTACTCGTTACCGGGCCGCGGTTCTGCCGCTGGGACGTCGCAGTGGCAAGGCTCGGTTCCGTGACCAGCGGGGCCAATAAATGGGAAAATGATGGGGATAATGGTTGTTTGTGACACCACCTGTGGTATGCGGCTAACACAGGAGTCGCCGCTGCGGGAGTTGTCCTCTGGGGTAGATGGTAGCACAGCTCGGTTGGTACAGCTAAGGCGAGGGTAGGGCGTGGGAAGGATTGCACGACACAGGGGTTGCAGTCAAGATTCTTTACTCACTGGAGTATCACCGCCTCTGGAGTGCTGAGCTCTGCTGTCATGGGCTCCAACCGATCCCGGATACTTCGGAGGTCAGGGCCGGTGCTTTTTTCTGTGTCCTTCCTTGTGGCAGTCCCTCCACTCCAGCGCCTGGTCAGTGGAATGAGTCACGGGTGCCTGTTGCACTCCCTGTAAGCCCTGGGATTCCCCTTTCTGTCTGAGAACCCACGTCGAGCGCTCCAGCTCAGGACCACGGGTCCCTGGCTTTTCTGTGAGCTCCTCCAGTCCGTGTCCGTACACGGTTGCTTACTTTCTTGCTTCCCTCGTCGTGTGTGTGTTTCCTTCCTCCCCTTTGGTGATTCTCCACCCCCTGGGTTGCTCAACTAGTGGGCAGAGGTCCCATACCTCGTGATGGCTACCCCTAGCACCCTACCCTAGCCCAGTCCCAGTGGGAGGGCAACTGATTGTATGTTGTATGAATGGTGGTGGTTACCGGTAATGATCTCCTCCGTATCCGAGATAAATACCGAACCTCAGTCGAGGTGCAGTACCCTGTGGTGACTGAAGCCTCGGGGGTGCCACAATTGCACCCACCACCGAGTGCGGAGCTCAGCCCAAAAAACACAAATAATCATGGAGATATGGGGATTTCATTGAAGGGGAAAGAGAAAATACTAGGAAATAAAATCCACATTTTCCACCTAAGATCAAGGACGGGAATGTCACCAAAGAATTAAATGGTGACATAGAAAGCATAGAGCAAGTGCATAAAAATGTGTGAGGGTCCCGTGATCCCCAGCTCCTAACCCACTGAGCTGAGCCCGGTCTGGGATGTAGACGTGGGCAAGATTGGAAAGGCTCAGATACGCGCTCATCTCTAGTTCTGAGCCCCAACTATGTGACCGTTGATCCCTATGGGTTGATAATTCATACTTTACACTCAGAATTCTCTATAGTGAGTACACGTCCTCCACGTTCCTTAGCTCTGCCTAGTGGATCTTGGCTCTTTACAATGGAGGAGACAACATGTCATCTCCTTCCAGGTGGTTCTCCAATGGGGGTTGTCAAGAATTTGTAGAAAATATGATAGTGGGATAAATGCTTGCACCAGTATAAGGTTCATCCAGTACCCAACACTATAAGGGGCAAAATAAGATGAGTAGTAAAGAAATATCACCAAATAAAAGATGACATATATGACGAGGAAGCGCAGCATGGTACGGACCACGCACTCGTACAGCTGGACTTGTCTGGATGTGTTGGTCTCCTTCATCTTCTTTATGTGAAATCTTAAGAATACCGTGGTTGGGAGGATGGTGATTGTTGTAAAGACCAATGGCAGACAATTAACAATCATTAACGCTAGTGACACATAGTCATTAGTTACATCAGTGGATGAGATATTGGAGCTGTTTGTGGAGGAGATGTCGGGCGATCTTGGAGTAAGTAAATGTAAGAGAGCCATACCCAGGGACATCAGCTCCACCACCACAATCTGCCACGAGACAATGGAGCCGATCTTCATCTTCACCCAAGGAATGAAGAGACACCTGAAAGGTACAATCTTAATGAAGAAGAAGAAGAACTGGAGGGTGGAAATCCAGGGACACGAGCACATGCTATACATAGTAACCACCCTAAATAAAGGACTCCAATGAGTGAGACGGGAACTTTTTTGTTGCAGAAGATTAGAGAATTCCTTGTAGGTCACAAGTGTGGTCAACAGGACACAAGACACGTTCAGAGACACCTGGATCTTATCCTTAGTGTCCAACTTCTTCTGTCTATAGAAATTCCACATGATTGTAGACATGATGAAGATGATGGTGGACAAGGTGACAAATGCCTCACATGCTAGAATGGAAAGGCCAATCACAGTACCAGTGCCCGCATCCATTTCTAGGAGTTTCTCTGGTGAAATTCTGCAGATTCCTCTCAATATCTGACAGAAAGCTTCTCATGTCCCGGTGTAACAGTAAATAGTCAAGTTTTCCCAGCGTTCCCATGTCTAATACATCATGATGGATGAACGCCTCTGAGAATATGCAAACTCCAGGTCGTCCCCATTTCTTACAAATGGATTGATTTGAATAAACATCATGCAAAAGTCTTGTTGGTACCACTAATGGTCAGAAATGGTGCCGTCATAGAAAGAAAGAGGAAACCATGTAATTAACCCATGCAATGTACAAGGTGCTCATTCTCCTGCCCTAAGTGTCTACCTAGGGTCTGAATGGGAAGAACAATGGACAAAACAAAGAAAGGATTAGGACAGAGGAGAAGAACATGGGGATATTATAAGGCTGTATGCTGACAAAGGTATATTGAGGTGGTCAAAAATAATGAGATTTTAGTGTAAACCTCTTCAGGAACCAATCATAGGGTGGCCCTATTCCCCTCAGGCTGCCCAATGGGTGGCTGGTGGGTGTGGTGCAGAGTGTTCCTCAGGATTTTTGTATACCTGTTGGTAGCAACACCAAATTGACAGGACCCGTAACCAAGGAGGAGCGGGTACCATGCAGAAGGGCAGATTGCACGGCACCCTTGTGACGACCTGATAGGCCAGGGCGTCACACATGACTAAAGAGTGGACACATCTGTACATGGATCGGGGCCTGCAGAGCATGACTAAAGAGTGGACACATCTGTACATGGATCGGGGCCTGGAGAGCATGACTAAAGAGTGGACACATCTGTACATGGATCGGGGCCTGGAGCACATGACTAAAGAGTGGACACATCTGTACATGGATCGGGGCCTGAAGCACATGACTATAGAGTGGACACATCTGTACATGGATCGGGGCCTGGAGCACATGACTAAAGAGTGGACACATCTGTACATGGATCGGGGCCTGGAGAGCATGACTAAAGAGTGGACACATCTGTACATGGATCGGGGCCTGGAGAGCATGACTAAAGAGTGGACACATCTGTACATGGATGGGGGCCTGGAGAGCATGACTAAAGAGTGGACACATCTGTACTGTAAGGATGCAATGTGGTAGATGGCCGGTATGTGTCACAGAGGGGGAAATCCTCTGTGATCTGAACCTGGAATGTTTCTCTGGGACTTGTAGTTCCATGAGGATTGTTGTACACATTCAGGGCTGGGTTCATGGGATGGTCAGAAGTGATGGGCGGGACTGACCATCCACATACCTCCCATACGTAGGTGTGTCTCATGGGATTTAATGGAGCTGTCGTTTGTCACATGATCTCTGTGTGCTGGTGGGAGCCATCTTGGTTGGAGCACATGTGCAGGAGATCCTATGCATACAGAGCTAGTGAGGGCTCTGAAATGTCAGGGAGCTGCAGAATCCACTGAGGCTGTGAGGAATTGGAACGTGTACAAGGGCCGGGATGTTGAGCCCAGTGTGAGAGTCTCCCTGGACTGGATGGAGGCAGACTGACAGCCTGCAAACCTACTGGCAGGTAACACCCCACAAAGGTGGACTTTACTGGCTGATGCCAGAGAATGAACTGTATGAACAATCAGGAGTTTAAACAGACAGTGAGACATTGTCCTGCGGGAAAGTGGCTGTGGCCCATTACACTGCGTGGTTTATGAGGATGTGAATAAATCACCGAGATTCTTTAAGTGACAAAGTGCTTGTGTGTGTCTTGATTCCGCTGCCAGACGTGTGCCCCAAGACGTTCAGGGCCCAGGTCGTCACAGTACATGGATCGGGGCCTGGAGAGCATGACTAAAGAGTGGACACATGTGTACATGGCTTGGGGTCTGGAGAGCATGACTAAAGAGTGGACACATCTGTACATGGATCGGGGCCTGGAGAGCATGACTAAAGAGTGGACACATCTGTACATGGATCGGGGCCTGGAGAGCATGACTAAAGAGTGGACACATCTGTACATGGATCGGGGCCTGGAGAGCATGACTAAAGAGTGGACACATCTGTACATGGATTGGGGCCTGGAGCACATAACTAAAGAGTGGACACATCTGTACATGGATCGGGGCCTGGAGAGCATGACTAAAGAGTGGATGTGGAGACACGGGGCTCAGTGGGCGCTCTGGGCACTCTCGTCCACTAAAACCCGCCGCCTTTAGAAAGACAGCGTGGCTCAGGGCTCATCCCAACTGAACGCCGGCCTCCTTAACCGTGGGCGTAACACTACTCAGACAACACAGGGTGAGGGAACCACAATAATTAGACTTTATTGGATCCCCAAACAATTAACGGCACATAACACATAACCAGCAAAACACACAAATGTAACAGGCAACAGAGTCTCACCCTTCCGCTGGCTCACCAGGGATTTAGAATGTCCATGCCTCACAGGTTCCAAGCTGTCTGAGGTCTGCAAAGTCTGTAACAGGTGACTGAACTGTCCCAACCTGCGTGTCCTCCTTAGGTAGTCCTGGTTTGATGTTACAATCCTGGCAGCCGGAGTCGAAATCCCTAGGCTGTGGATATGGTCTCCAACCGGATCCGGAGTCCCTAGATTGAAGCCATAAGATGTCCTGATCCTCCAGTCAGCTCCAAAGAGCTTAGACTGAATCCAACAACCATCAACAACCCCTGGTGGCTTAAAGAAATCCTTTTTATAGCCAGAACCTTCCACTTGGATACACTGCGTCCTCATCGATTGGTTGGACAAGATTGCTTCTCCCATTGGAGGAATTTCAAGCTGCATGGACAATGTTCATTTAAATGATGTGCATAGAAAGTCTGAGGGTGTACATGTAAACTGGGAGTCACCAACTAGACAATGGCTACTAAGGTAATTACATTATCAATACACAACTACAATACAATGGTTACTGGAAATGTCTGGAGAACAATACCTCTGGCTTTCAGTGGCCAACACAATTACATTGCGTCAACAAGAGTCTTGTAAAAACAATGAGGGACTTCTCCCCCATCTATACACAATCTATCATGCTGTCTGGCTGGATTTTAAGAAACTTTAACCCATGAGAGTCCATGTCGTCACATTCCTCCCCCTTCTTAATATTAGCCAGACATGATAGGCTTCCGATCATCCTTCTCCTCTTGACGGGAAAGCCCATCCGCATTTCCATGGTTCTTGCCTTGTTTATGGGAGATGGAAAAATTGTAAGATTGTAATGCCAGACTCCACCTGAGCAAGCGTCCGTTGTCCCCGGCAGTGCGATTTAGCCAACTCAATGGGTTGTGGTCAGTGAGGACTGTGAACTCATTGCCATAGAGGTAGGGCTGCAATTTTTTTAGGGCCCAGACTATGGCCAGGCATTCTTTTTCTATGGTGGCATAAGCCCTCTCTCGGTCCAACAGTTTCCGGGAGAGGTAAGCTATCGGATGTTCCTCACCGTTGTCCCCCACTTGGCTAAGTACAGCTCCTAGTCCTGTGTCCGATGCGTCTGTTTGGACAATGAATCTGCGACGGAAGTCAGGAGCAGTCAAGACTGGGCTTTGGGCTAGCCGGTCTTTCAATTGGAGGAACGCAGTTTCACATTCTGGGGTCCAGATAAGGTTACGGGCATATCTTTTGGTTGTGAGGTCAGTGAGCGGTTTTGCTATGGTACTGTAATTGGGGATAAACTTTCGATAGTAGTTTGCGGTTCCTAGAAATGCACGGACCTGTTTTTGATTGACCGGGCGTGGCCACTGGATAATGGCTTCTACTTTTGCAGGTTCGGGACGAATGCACCCACTTCCCACCCGATGTCCCAGGTATAGCACTTCGGCCATCCCCATTTGGCATTTGTCAGGTCGGATGGTGAGCTGGGCTTTGGCTACCCTCTGCAGCACCTGGGACACATGCTGAAGATGCTCTTCCCAAGTGTCGCTGAAGATAGCGATGTCATCCAAATAGGCCTGGGCATACCCCTGACATCCCTCTAGTAAATGGTCTACCATCCTCTGGAAGGTGGCTGGGGCGTTTTTCATCCCAAAAGGCATGCTGGTAAACTCAAAGAGGCCAAAAGGGGTTATGAAGGCCGATTTCTCTTGAGCGTCTTTTGTGAGTGGGATCTGCCAGTATCCCTTGCTCAAATCGAGGGTAGATATAAACCGAGACCCCCCTAACCTATCTAGTAGTTCATCCACCCGGGGCATGGGGTAAGCATCTGTAATCGTGACCTCATTGAGCCGTCTATAGTCCACACAGAAACGAGTACTCTTGTCCTTTTTTGGCACCAATACCACACTGGCAGCCCATGGGCTATGGGAGGGGACTATGACTCCCATATTTAACATGTCATCCACCTCGGCCTTCATCATTGCCAACACAGGAGGGGTCACCCGGTAGGCGGGTTGTCTTAGTGGGGTGGCTGCCCCTGTATTGACATGATGCTGGATCAGGGGGGTTCTACCAGGCTGACTTGTGAACAGGGTTTCATATGTTCCGAGTATGTCTGATATCTGTCGCTTCTGTGATGGACAAAGCTGCTCCCCTAGTGATACATCTTTTACCCCCATTTCCCTTTTGGAGTCCACTAATAGGTCTGGGATCTGGTCCAACTCTGGATCATCTAACTCTGGACAGCAAACTGCTAAATTGGTGACTTCTCGTTCCTCATAAGCTTTTAGCCTATTGATGTGGTAGGTACGCTCACGAACACCTGCTCGATCCAGGGCCACGGTGTAGTCAGTATTGCCACATTTCTTGGTAATGGTGAATGGACCCGCCCACATGGCTTGCAGCTTGTTTTTCCGCACCGGTACTAGTACTAGGACCTTCTGTCCACAGGCAAATTCTCGGGGCCGGGCAGTGCGGTCGTAACATCGTTTTTGCCTTTCCTGAGCCACTTCTAAATTCCCATGGGCTAACGCCATGAGGTGCCTCATCCTTTCCCTAAACTTTTGAACATAGTCCAGTATGGGAACCTCTTCTGTGGGGAAGGTGCCCTCCCAACTCTCTCGTACCAGCTCTAGGGGCCCTCGTACTTTTCGGCCGTACAGCAATTCAAAGGGAGAGAACCCAGTGGAGTCCTGCGGCACCTCCCAGTAAGCAAAAAGGAGCTGCTGCAAGTTTTTCTCCCAGTCCCCCCCCTCGGACTCCACATATCGGCTAATGAGCTGTTTGAGCGTTTTGTTGAAGCGCTCACACAATCCATTTGTTTCAGGATGGTAGGGGGTTGTGCGCATGGGGCGGACTCCATGTTTTTCCCACACGGTGTGAATCAGTTCACTTTGGAACTGTGCCCCCTGGTCAGTCAATACTTCCTGTGGAAACCCTACCCGGCTAAAGATGTCCAGTAGAGCTTGAGCCACGTGCTCTGCATCTATGGAGGTTAAGGCAACGGCTTCTGGGTAACGGGTGGCAAAGTCTACCAGGGTGAGGATGAATCTTTTTCCACTGCGGCTGGGGATGGCTAAGGGGCCTACTATATCAATGGCAACTCTCTGGAACGGTTCTCCTATCAAGGGCATGGGTTGAAGTGGGGCACGGCATGGGGCTCCCCCCATACGCTGACACACTGGGCAAGAGGCTCTGTATTTTTGCACTTCTTGAGTGACCCTTGGCCAGAAAAAACTACGCAGCAGGCGGGCCCGAGTCTTTTTGGTCCCCATGTGCCCAGCCGCAGGAACATCATGAGCTAAATGCAACAGTTGGGGTCGGTATGGCTGGGGTACCACAAGCTGATGTACACGGGTCCAGGGTTTTTCTGGGCAGGATGCGGGCTTCTCCCGATATAAGAGGCCTTTTTCCCATCTATATACCTCCCCCTGATTTCCTCCCCCAGGTTGGGTGGCCGCACTACGGATAAGCTCTAAGGTGGGGTCTGACAGTTGAGCTTCCCTGAACTCTTTACGATCTATCTCCCCCCAATCAATGGCCACAGTTGGGTCTGATGTACTCACATTTGTTGGCTCTGATGAGGAGGCTGAAGATTGAGGAGTTGGGTTCTCCTCTGATGGGCTGGAAGAGAGACCTGCACCAGGATGGTGTTTGGCTTGGCTGCGGGTGATGGCGGTGACAAACTGGCTGGATAGTCCTTGTCCTAGGTCATTTCCCAAAATTACAGGGGTGGGGAGGCCGTCCATGAGCCCCACTTCAACCTCTCCTTGGTCAGTTCCCCAGTCCAACTGCACTCGTGCCAGAGGGATGTTCGAGCGCTGGCCCCCAGCAAGGATGATGGTCACTTGGCGGCCAGGTAAATGATGTTCTGTGGGAACAATATCTGGGCTGACCAGGGTGATGGACGATCCCGAGTCTCGAAGTCCCTGAGCCTGTATATCACCGACCTTGACCGTCTGGATGTGGGGATGGAGGTTAGCTGGTGTACGGTGTCCGGCCTGCCGTAGGGTGTGGACTGGATAAACCACTTCCTCAGCTATTGGTGTTTCTCGGGAGTAGCATTCCTCAGGTCTCGTTGGTTCATCTCGGCATATGTTGACTGGTAGACGGGCTCCAGGCATGGGGCCCCGGTTTTGTAGACACTCTTTGGCCATGTGTCCAAGGCGCCCACACGTATAACAGCGCCGTGGGTTAGACAAGTCACCCACCCTGTTGGTAAACCTTTGTCTTGTTGGGGCTTCTGTGGGGTAACGAGTTAGTCCAGCACGTGAGTCTGGGGGTCGCTTGGATCCATGGTTGAGGGACCTATTGGGCCTCCAGCTGGGTCGGTTGGCTGTAAATTCGTCAGCCAATCGCGCTGCTTGCTCTGGGGTGTCGGGCTTCCTGTCAGCTACCCATTCTCGGATTTCCGGGTCCATCTGCACCAGCAGCTGTTCAAGCACTATCACATCACGGAGGGCAGCAGCGGAGTGGGCAGCCCGTCCATCGAGCCAGCGATTACAGTGTCGTCGGAGTTGACTGCCAAATTCGACGTACGAGACACCCTGGCGAGACATAGTCCGGAACTTAGTGCGATGTCTCTCGGGTGTTATGGTAAAAAGGGCCAACAAAGTGTCCTTAATAATTCCGTAGTCCAAGCAGTCCTGAGGCCCAAGTGATCGGACAGCCTCCTGGGCCCGGACCGGCAAGCTTGTCCACAGGTATTTGGACCACTCATCTGTGGGCACCTGGTGCATACGCATTAGCATCTCAAAGTTTTGCAAGTGTTCATCTATCTCAGTGCTGGAATCATTAAACACTGGCACATCCCTGTAGCGAAGATGACTTCCTTGGTGGTGGTCTATCCTGGAGGTAGGTGCTGATGGTGAGGAAATTGGAAATCCAAACACAAATTGCAGAACACCAGCCCTCTCTTCCCTTGAAGCTTCAGGCCCCAATGCAGTAAACAATTCCTTGACTCGGTCTGCTTGGTTTTGGTTTGTTTCCAGACTGTCACTGGATCTAGGATGAGATACAGGGTTTACCTCCTCTGATACCACAACGGCAGTGTCCTCATCATCCTCTGCATCATTCTGGGCATCCCAACAGACTAATTTCCGGATCAAGTCTGACCGAGTGTCAGTGTTCCTGTAGTCAATCTTTCGCATCTGGCACAGATCCTGCAGCATCCATTTACTGCTGCGGTCGTAACTCCTCTCTGGTCCTTGTCCCATGGCTGAGCTGGTGGGGTTGGACATGGCAGCGTCCGAAACCTGAATGCCTCCCCTATGGCCTGCTGGGTATGCTTATGTGCCTCCCTGGTTGTTGAGCTCTGGACGGTGTTCGAAAACACCAGTCCACTGCAGCTCCCCTGGGTAAACCAGGCTGAGTAGTATCCCACTGCTGCCACCAATTGTGGAGACACGGGGCTCAGTGGGCGCTCTGGGCACTCTCGTCCACTAAAACCCGCCGCCTTTAGAAAGACAGCGTGGCTCAGGGCTCATCCCAACTGAACGCCGGCCTCCTTAACCGTGGGCGTAACACTACTCAGACAACACAGGGTGAGGGAACCACAATAATTAGACTTTATTGGATCCCCAAACAATTAACGGCACATAAACCATAACCAGCAAAACACACAAATGTAACAGGCAACAGAGTCTCACCCTTCCGCTGGCTCACCAGGGATTTAGAATGTCCATGCCTCACAGGTTCCAAGCTGTCTGAGGTCTGCAAAGTCTGTAACAGGTGACTGAACTGTCCCAACCTGCGTGTCCTCCTTAGGTAGTCCTGGTTTGATGTTACAATCCTGGCAGCCGGAGTCGAAATCCCTAGGCTGTGGATATGGTCTCCAACCGGATCCGGAGTCCCTAGATTGAAGCCATAAGATGCCCTGATCCTCCAGTCAGCTCCAAAGAGCTTAGACTGAATCCAACAACCATCAACAACCCCTGGTGGCTTAAAGAAATCCTTTTTATAGCCAGAACCTTCCACTTGGATACACTGCGTCCTCATCGATTGGTTGGACAAGATTGCTTCTCCCATTGGAGGAATTTCAAGCTGCATGGACAATGTTCATTTAAATGATGTGCATAGAAAGTCTGAGGGTGTACATGTAAACTGGGAGTCACCAACTAGACAATGGCTACTAAGGTAATTACATTATCAATACACAACTACAATACAATGGTTACTGGAAATATCTGGAGAACAATACCTCTGGCTTTCAGTGGCCAACACAATTACATTGAGTCAACAAGAGTCTTGTAAAAACAATGAGGGACTTCTCCCCCATCTATACACAATCTATCATGCTGTCTGGCTGGATTTTAAGAAACTTTAACCCATGAGAGTCCATGTCGTCACAGTGGACACATCTGTACATGGATCGGGGCCTGAAGCACATGACTAAATATTCCACCTTCGTCTGCTGCCACTCAGCAATCTCATGGATGACCACGAGTCCACAGCCCGGGCCCCATCTCATGATATAACTCATTGTGCTCTAATATTGACTTTTCACCTTTTTTTTGTTTTTTGGAGATTTCCTTTTCTTTTCCTTTGTGTAATTTTAAAACTGAACATAAATGTTATTGGTTTAAAAAAAAACAACTTTTAATATTCAGGTATCTTATTTTTCCTATAAAGAAAAGACATGTTATACAGCATCACACGCTCAAGACCATCTCTGCTACTTCCACCAATGAGAATGCCGGAAACGTAACGCTGAGTAATATTAGACACCAGAATGATGGGAGGCGTCTGTACCATTGCCATGCCCTGAAGAACGTGAGAAAGAGAAGGCAATAAATCGGAAGTCTTCATATTGTCCCAGCTGTTTGGTGGCCCTGGAGGTCGGTCATGATTTCGTCTTCATGTTCTTATGAGCAGAGAGTTATCACTTACAACCAAGGATTAATGGCAGAAAAGCAAGAACATTCCACAATCATACAATTTATCATGATACAACATGTGTTTCTCCATTTTGGAATATTTGGCCTCATAGGTTGGAGGAATCTCTTAATACCCTAATGTTAGAGCAAAATAAGAGACATCATTGTGACGCGCCCACGGGGTCTTGGGGAGTTACTCATTACTCGTTACCGGGCCGCGGTTCTGCTGCTGGGACGTCACAGTGGCAAGGCTCGGTTCCGTGACCAGCGGGGCCAATAAATGGGAAAATGATGGGGATAATGGTTATTTGTGACACCACCTGTGGTATGCGGCTAACACAGGAGCCGCCGTTGCGGGAGAGTCCTCTGGGGTAGATGGTAGAACAGCTCGGTTGGTACAGCTAAGGCGAGGGTAGGGCGTGGGAAGGATTGGACGACACAGGGGTTGCAGTCAAGATTCTTTACTCACTGGAGTATCACCGCCTCTGGAGTGCTGAGCTCTGCTGTATGGGCTCCAGTCAATCCCGAATAGTTCGGAGGTCAGGACTGGTGCTTTTTTCTCTGTGTCCTTCCTTGTGGCAGTCCCTCCACTCCAGCGCCTGGTCAGTGGAATGAGTCACGGGTGCCTGTTGCACTCCCTGTAAGCCCCGGGATTCCCCTTTCTGTCTGAGAACCCAGGTCGAACGCTCCAGCTCCAGACCACGGGTCCCTGGCTTTTCTGTGAGCTCCTCCAGTCCGTGTCCGTACACGGTTGCTTACTTTCTTGCTTCCCTCATCGTGTGTGTTTCCTTCCTCCCCCTTGGTGATTCTCAACTAGTGGGCAGAGGTCCCATACCTCATAATGGCTACCCCTGGCACCCTACCCTAGCCCAGTCCCAGTGGGAGGGCAACTGATTGTATGTTGTATGAATGGTGGTGGTTACCGGTAATGATCTCCTCCGTATCCGAGATAAATACCGAACCTCAGTCGAGGTGCAGTACCCTGTGGTGACTGAAGCCTCGGGGGTGCCACAATTACACCCACCACCGAGTGCGGAGCTCAGCCCAAAAAACACAAATAATCATGGAGATGTGGGGATTTCATTGAAGGGGAAAGAGAAAATACTAGGAAATAAAATCCACATTTTCCACCTAAGATCAAGGACGGGAATGTCACCAAAGAATTAAATAGTGACATAGAAAGCATAGAGCAAGTGCATAAAAATGTGTGAGGGTCCCGTGATCCCCAGCTCCTAACCCACTGAGCTGAGCCCGGTCTGGGATGTAGACATGGGCAAGATTGGAAAGGCTCAGATACGCGCTCATCTCTAGTTCTGAGCCCCAACTATGTGACCGTTGATCCCTATGGGCTGATAATTCATACTTTACACTCAGAATTCTCTATAGTGAGTACACGTCCTCCACGTTCCTCAGCTCTGCCTAGTGGATCTTGGCTCTTTACAATGGAGGAGACAACGTGTCATCTCCTTCCAGGTGGTTCTCCAATGTTGGTTGTCAAGAATTTGTAGAAAATATGATAGTGGGATAAATGCTTGCACCAGTATAAGGTTCATCCAGTACCCAACACTATAAGGGGCAAAATAAGATGAGTAGTAAAGAAACATCACCAAATAAAAGATGACATATATGACGAGGAAGCGCAGCATGGTACGGACCACGCACTCGTACAGCTGGACTTGTCTGGATGTGTTGGTCTCCTTCATCTTCTTTATGTGAAATCTTAAGAAGACCGTGGTTGGGACGATGGTGATTGTTGTAAAGACCAATGGCAGACAATTAACAATCAATAACGCTAGTGACACATAGTAACCACCCTAAATAAAGGACTCCAATGAGCGAGACGGGAACTTTTTTGTTGCAGAAGATTAGAGAATTCCTTGTAGGTCACCAGTGTGGTGAACAGGACACAAGACACGTTCAGAGACCCCTGGATCTTATCCTTAGTGTCCAACTTCTTCTGTCTATAGAAATTCCACATGATTGTAGACATGATGAAGATGATGGTAGACAAGGTGACAAATGCCTCACATGCTAGAATGGAAAGGCCAATCACAGTACCAGTGCCCGCATCCATTTCTAGGAGTTTCTCTGGTGAAGTTCTGCAGATTCTTCTCAATATCTGACAGAAAGCTTCTCATGTCCCGGTGTAACAGTAAATAGTCAAGTTTTCCCAGCGTTCCCATGTCTAATACATCATGATGAATGAACGCCTCTGAGAATATGCAAACTCCTGGTCGTCCCCATTTCTTACAAATGGATTGATTTGAATAAACATCATGCAAAAGTCTTGTTGGTACCACTAATGGTCAGAAATGGTGCCGTCATGGAAGGAAAGAGGAAACCATGTAATTAACCCATGCAATGTACAAGGTGCTCATTCTCCTGCCCTAAGTGTCTACCTAGGGTCTGAATGGGAAGACCAATGGACAAAACAAAGAAAGGATTAGGACAGAGGAGACAAACGAGAAGAACATGGGGATATTATAAGGCTGTATGCTGACAAAGGTATATTGAGGTGGTCAAAAATAATGAGATTTTAGTGTAAACCTCTTCAGGAACCAATCCTTCTTTGGCGGAGTTTTGAAAAGTTTTCTGAAGAGGTTTGGAAGAGATTTTTTCCTGAAGTTTGCAGCGTTTTCATTGAACAGAGCTTAGCTTGGAGCGAACTCCATCATAAGACCCTTGAAGTCACCTGCTCTACATTTTCTTGCACTGGGCGCTTTTATGGTACAGTGTCTTCCTGTGTAAACTGAAGAATGGTCCAGTCACGTCTTTTAAACACTTGGCGGTTCTGAAAGCTTGCTGTGCTTAAATGATACATGAGAGGCTGGAACATGTGAAGAGCGCAACGGGCAACAGTTTTCCAAAGAAACAAATAGGACGAATCTTTTGGGTATTTTGTCCAGAGTTTTGTCTGGAGTTTATGGAGCAAAAAACATCAGCAGAAAAAGAAGCAGTGTGAACATACCCTTAAGGGTGCTTTACACGCTACGATATCGATAATGTTTTATCGTCGGGGTCACGTCGTTAGTGACGCACATCCGGCGTCATTAATGATATCGCAGCGTGTGACACTTATGTTCGACCTAAAACGATCGCAAAAGTGTCAAAAATCCTTTGCCGTGGAGAGGTCGGTCTAAAACCAAAAATCGTTCACCTCTCCTTACCGATGTTGTTCCTCGTTCCTGCGGAAGTACACATCGCTGTGTGTGACACCGCAGGAGCAACGAACATCTCCTTACCTGCGTCCACCGGCAATGTGGAAGGAAGGAGGTGGGCAGGATGTTATGTCCCGCTCATCTCCGCCCCTCCGCTTTGATTGGCTGGCCGCTTAGTGACGTCGCGGTGATGTCGCTGTGATGCCGAATGCACCTCCCCCTTGAGGGAGGGATTCTTTGCCGGTCACAGCGACGTCGCTGAGCAGGTAAGTGCGTGTGAAGCTGCCGTAGCGATAATGCTCGCTGCGGCAGCGATCACACGATATCGCATGCACGACAGGGGCGTGTGCTTTCGCGCTCGATATCGCTAGCAATTGCTGGCGATATCGTAGCGTGTAAAGCCCCCTTTAGAGTCCCTGAAGCATGACAGACTGAAAAGTAAATGTTTCTCCTTTTCAGGGAGGGAAATGTTTAGAAGGAAAGGAGGTTTCCTAATTTAGAAAATTGTCATGTCTTGATTTGGGGATTCAATCCGGCGATCTCTTGCTCCGTGGTCGGTTCCTCTATCTGCTCAGCTATGATGCTGATGGTTACTATTACCTTTATTTTTCTCTCTGGGCTCAAATATACTTTAATAGGCGATCCTAAGGGTCAACCCTTTGATCCAGGACATGTGGGGTCACTAAGCGGCTCTGAAGAGGACTGTTGGAACTGCATCCCCAGAGGAGGGGTTTGAGTCTGGTCACTTGTATGGCGTCTGTTCTTTCCTGGATTGAAACCCAACAAAATCCTCTGTGAGACCAAAGGTCAGTGGCCCCTCGAAGGAGAAAGGTAGGTCCTGGCCAACAGCAGGAATGGAGGGATATTGTCGCACTGAGCCCCTTCCAAAGCGCAAGCTAATCCCTATGGGTGGGACAGAAAGGCTTAAGGACATTTTGAATTGGTTTGTGCAGTGTGACATCAGAGAGGAGAATGAGGGGCCTAGTAGTGTCTTATGGAGCTCTGGCGCCAGAAAAGCAGTCAGCCGATAATTAATTATTGGAGTGGAGTCTGGCGGGAACGACATCGGGACCAAAGACGGTGCCCGTGTTATGCGAGTGGAAAAAGTCCCTGTAATGGAGATCATTGACGTCCCATTGTTTAAAGAATATATACCAGTGTCTACTTTATTGACTCAAAGAAAGAATCGACTGTGGCGAAAGCATCTTTGCAGTGGAGCAGCGACCGGGAGGCAAGGAGTTACCGAGCGACAGCGCTGCAGCCTGGCAATGCCTGCACGCACGACTACCATTGCTTGCCCCATCCCCTCTTCGCTAGTCAGGTCTCTTCTCCATGTTCCTTGGGAATGTATAAAGCTTTTTCTTCACCAGAAAGTGTTGGCTTGAGTTGAGTTCTGGGGACTGTGAGAACAATTCAGCTCCTCTACTTCATTGTCATTGAACCATTTCCTCTCCAATCTTGGCGTATGCTTTGAGTTTTTGTCCTGCTGGACTCTATGTTGTCCTTTTTATCCATCTCTATCCGCCCCCATCCATCCATGAAGCTATGTGAAGTTGTGTGATCCTGGATTTCTGACCATTTGTGGTACTGATGGTTTCTTCTCACTTGCTGTTTTGCATTAGACTTATTTAAATACCGTAAGTACATTTGCAAGAAATTCAGTACATCTGAGGTTTGCATATACACAAAGGCGTTCATCCATCATTGTTCACCAAGCATTAGATATACATGTAGAGTATCGGGGACAGAGCATCGTGCATGCTCCACTATTACGAGAGGACATTAGCAGGTCTCTTTAGTACTTTTAGAAGAGTCTCCAAAATTGAACCTTGAAACTGGACACAAAAGAAGCTCCTGCTCATAGAAATGGATCCTCACACTCTTGGCATTGTGATTGGTATTTCCATCCTGGCATCTGAGGGGTTTGCCGCCTTCTCTACCATCAGCTTCATCTTATTTGTAATCCTACGGGATTCCTATAGAAAAAAGAAGATGGGCACCAAGGATCAGATCCAGGTGTTTCTAAAAGTGTCCAGCATCACATTCACCACTGTTGTGTCTTACAGTGAAATTTCTAACAACCTGCAACCCAAAATGTCCCGGCTGTCTCACCCGAGCCCTGTATGTAGCGTTATCATTGTGTTCTGCATGTCCTCATGCTCATGGCTCATCGCCATCCAATGCTTTTTCTACTTTATTAAGATTGTACATTTCAGGTGTCTCTTCATTCCTTGGCTGAGGATGAAGATCGGCTCCATTGTCTTGTGGCAGATTGCGGTGGTGGAGCTGACGTCTCTGCTCATGGGTCTCCTATACCTACTTTCTCACAGAATGACCCAGATCTCCTCCACAAACAGCTCAGACATCTCATCTACTGACCTGACTCCAGGAGAAATGATTCTGAACGATTACGTGGTGTTATTCCTATTGTTCATGGTTGGTCTACCGCTTGTCTTGTCCATAATTACCATCGCCTTTACTGCTGCCTTCCTAAGATGCCACGTGAACAAGATGAAAGACACGAACACGTCTGGAGAAGTCCAGCAGTTTAACCGCGTGGTCCTCACCATGCTTCGCTTCCTCTTCCTCTATTGCGTGTTATACGCAACAACTTTTCTTTACTTTTTTTCATTTTTTGCCCCTTATAGTGTTGGGTACTGGATAAATCTCACATTGGTGCTATCATATATTCCAGTACTATATTTGCTACAAATTCTTGAGAATCCGCATTGGAGAACCACCTTACAGAAGATGGTCAGATGTTCCAGCTATTATAGAGAGCCGAACACTCACTAAACCTCCAGTGACGCCTCAAATATCTGATGCTAATAATCTGCTAGGTTTATTATCAAGAATACAGAAGATAAAACATCACTAGAAGATCATAGACATCGTTTCATCTATTGTAGCCTTAGCTTGGGTCGGGGTTGTCACCCATTCTCACCGGAGTGACCAGGTGGAGGATGGAGACGTACAGACAATGCTCCATGGAATATTATAGAAATTACTTTATCCCGGAAAGATAAGTTTGATACATTAGATTGTTTCCTTACAGAGAAGAGATCATTTGCATACAGATAATATACTAAGTTTCCATCGCATATGAAGTTGCAGAGAACATATTGTCTATATCTGAGAATAGTTAAGAACATTCCTTATAGGACGTACAGATTTCTCACAAACAGCCGGGATGCTGAGATACAGTGTTGTTTGTTTGGGTCCAGGCCCCGAAGAACTTTCCTTGTGTCGTTCTGTGACATGAATAGAACAATGTGGCCCCTGGGGGAAACAGAGGGACCCTTAAAGCAGTTCTACAGTATAAGAAGCCATCAGCACCTTAGGGCTGGTTCACACTAAGCGACAGCGACAACGAGGAACGAGGTCGCCGTTACGTCACCATTTTCTGTGACGTAACAGCGACCTTGTAAGTCGCTGTTATGATCGCTGCTTAGCTGTCAAACACAACAGCCGAAGCAGCGATCATATCCGCGAGAGCAGGGAGCCGCGCACACTGCTTAGCGCTGGCTCCTTGCTCTCCTAGCTGCTGTACACATCGGGTTAATTAACCCAATGTGTACTGCAGCTACATGTGCAGAGAGCCGGAGCCGGCAGCACTGGCAGCGTGAGAGCTGCGGAGGCTAGTAATTAAGGTAAATATCGGGTAACCACCTTGGTTACCCGATGTTTACCCTGGTTACAGCTTACCACAGCTGCCAGATGCCGGCTCCTGCTCCCTGCTCGCTTTACTTCGTTGCTCTCTCGCTGTCACACACAGTGATCTGTGTGTCACAGCGGGAGAGCGCCTTTGAAGAAAACGAACCAGGGCTGTGTGTAACGAGCAGCGATCTCGCAGCAGGGGCCAGATCGCTGCTCAGTGTCACACACAGCGAGATCGCTAATGAGGTCACTGTTGCATCAACAAAACCGTGCCGTAGCAGCGATTTCGGTAGCGATCTCGCTATGTGTGAAGCACCCCTTACATTTCAGCTTCCTGGAGACCACGAGAGTGGCCTGGAGCCTGTGGGGCATTTACAGTATATTGTCTTCAGGTAGCCACACCCGTGAGATGACTTTAGGCCATGCTTTCCGATTTTAGCAGAACTGTACAGCTAACTAATGTGTAGGGGGTCTCGAATCTCCCCCCGTGTCCCAGTGACTGACTTCCCTCTCACTACTGAAGACACATTTACACTTATACAAGCTTGTAGGTGTATGGAGGAATCGTTTTTGGCTGAATGAGTGTTTTTCCCACAGCTATGGCAGGTATATAGCCGACTTTACTAAATACTACCCTAAATATAATAAGGAACTGAAAAATGTGACTTCTCCGGGGCTCGTAAATCAGGATGAAGGATTTTTATGTAACCAAATACACAGAAACCACAATCTCATTACTAAATGAAACATGCACCGCACGACGCTGGATACAAATCCGTTACTTCTCATCTCTACCTATGTCTCATAAGACATATAGAGGGAAAATATCCACATCCTTATCCTTCTGAATAATCTATAAACAGGAATCCCACTCATGTATCCTGACTGTAACCAACAATGGAGGCTTCACTGTCCCCACTAACACAAGGTCTGCAGCCCCAAACTCCTCACACAATGGACCCCCACAGATGATCGGACAGAAGGACACACACGAGACCTTGTCACTTATTTTCACCTACCTCTCTGCCGTATCTAAATTCTCTGTAACTCATCTCTTCCACATTGGATTGTAATTTACTGACATTCAGTTCTCTCTTCCGTTCACTTTCCCCCAGTCCAAACAACCCTCATAGAAACCTAGAAAAGAACCTAATAAAGTCTGAAAAATTTTGCAAAGTAAAAGGAGACTGAAATATGAAAGCTTTATAAAATGTATAGTATTCAATAAATCTTAAAAGGTCTTGCCTAATTTAATGAGGACTTTTCTGGGCCTTTAAGAAAAGGAGGCCATGGTGAACTTTTCATTTGGGCTCTCCACTGTCTCACTACTGTTACAGCAGTGTGAGACTTCCTGCTCTCAGCTGGGATATACCAAGGTGTAGGGGAGATTGGGGGTGTGCAGTGTGTAAACCCAGGGAGATCTGTGCTGGTGACTTCACTCTGGATGGACTCATGTACGGTAGAATCTTGTGCACCATGGAGCAGCAACTGAGGTAAAGCCTGTCACACCCTTCTGTGCCTATGTGCCTGTGTCTATAAAGCCAAATATTCAGATTAACCCTTTACAAGCAGCTATAGCTTCCATTAAAAGATTAGTCTTCTGCAAGCTGATCTTGCATATTAACCCTTCGGAAACAGCTGTTTCTTTTATTTGGACTATGTAATACACAGATACATCATATTGTATGGCTAATACACAACAATATACAGTAAAAAGTAAAATTCAGGTTCCTGGCTTGAGACCCAGAAAGAAAATCGTGTTTCACTGATTTAAAGATGTTAAAAATACATGACTTACTTATTTTTTAAGTAAGAATGTGATGAGGTGCAGGAAAGGCAGGCTTCAAGGGATATGCTTGTATCCAGAATGGTTTAAAGTCAAAGTGACATGCTGCAGCTTCAGTCAGCATGTGTTCCTTCAGTGACGACCCTCGAGTGTGCCCCCTCCCGCGTGTCACGTGATGAGGTATTTATATGTTTAGTTGCACCTGGTTTTGTTAGGAAGTTCTGTTCTTACAACATGGGATCACCAGAAATACCTACATGTAATATCAGCAAATATATACAGTACAGACCAAAGGTTTGGACACACCTTCTCATTCAAAGAGTTTTCTTTATTTTCATGACTCTGAAAATTGTAGATTCACATTGAAGGCATCAAAACTATGAATTACCACATGTGGAATGAAATACTTAACAAAAAAGTGTGAAACAACTGAAAATCTGTCTTATATTCTAGGTTCTTCATAGTAGCCACCTTTTGCTTTGTTTACTGCTTTGCACACTCTTGGCATTCTCTTGATGAGCTTCAAGAGGTAGTCACCAGAAATGGTTTTCCAACAGTCTTGAAGGAGTTCCCAGAGATGCTTAGCACTTGCTGGCCCTTTTGCCTTCACTCTGCGGTCCAGCTCACCCCAAACCATCTCAATTGGGTTCAGGTCTGGTGACTGTGGAGGCCAGGTCATCTGGCGTAGAACCTCATCACTCTCCTTCTTAGTCATATAGCCCTTACACAGCCTGAAGGTGTGTTTGGGGTCAATGTCCTGTTTAAAAATAAATTATTGTCCAACTAAACGCAAACCGCATGGAATAGCACGCCGCTGCAAGATGCTGTGGTAGCCATGCTGGTTCAGTATGCCTTCAATTTTGAATACATCCCCAACAGTGTCACCAGCAAAGCACCCCCACACCATCACACCTCCTCCATGCTTCACGGTGGGAACCAGCCATGTAGAGTCCATCCATTCACCTTTTCTGCGTCGCACAAAGACAAGGTGGTTGGATCCAAAGATCTCAAATTTGGACTCATCAGACCAAAGCACAGATTTCCACTGGTCTAATGTCCATTCCTTGTGTTCTTTAGCCCAAACGCGTCTCTTCTACTTGTTGCCTGTCCTTAGCAGCGGTTTCCTAGCAGCAATTTTACCATGAAGGCCTGCTGCACAAAGTCTCCTCTTAACAGTTGTTTTACAGATGTGTCTGCTGCTAGAACTCTGTGTGGCATTGACCTGGTCTCTAATCTGTGTTGCTGTTAACCTGCGATTTTTGTGGCTGGTGACTCGGATAAACTTATCCTCCACAGCAGAGGTGACTCTTGGTCTTCCTTTCCTGGGGCGGTCATCATGTGAGCCAGTTTCTCTGTAGCGTTTGATGGTTTTTGCCACTGCACTTGGGGACACTTTCAAAGTTTTCCCAATATTTTGGTACTATCTGACCTTCATTCCTTAAAGTAATGATGGCCGCTCGTTTTTCTTTACTTAGCTGCTTTTTTCTTGCCATAATACAAATTCTAACAGTCTATTCAGTAGGACTATCAGCTGTGTATCCACCAGACTTCTGCACAACACAACGGATGGGCCCAACCCCATTTATAAGGCAAGAAATCCCACTTATTAAACCTGACAGGGCGCACCTGTGAAGTGAAAACAGTTTCCGGTGACTACCTCTTGAAGCTCAGCAAGAGAATGCCAAGAGTGCGCAAAGCAGGAATCAAAGCAAAAGGCGGCGACTGTGAAGAACCTAGAATATAAGACATATTTTCAGTTGTTTCACACTTTTTTGTTAAGTATTTCATTCCACATGTGGTAATTCATAGTTTTGATGCCTTCAATGTGAATGTACAATTCAGAGTCATGAAAATAAAGAAAACTCTTTGAATGAGAAGGTGTGTGCAAACTTTTGGTCTGTACTGTATGTGTACCCCATACAATGTATTACAGTTTAGATTTGTAGGAGCAGAAAAGTAACAATGCAGCGACAAGAATCTGCAGAACTAATCATCTGCTAAATAACTGGAAGTCACATTATGTATGAGATAGAGAAGATGATTGTCTATCAGATGAAGGTCGTCTCACGCTCAGAGCTGTAGAGGACCATGAGATATGGAGCCTGAAAGTCACAAGGGCAGATCATTGTTACCCTTTTGCTAGTCAGTGTATGTGTTAGTCGATCATTAGAGAGGGGTAGTCCCGGCACACAGTGTATGAAAAAATGGTAAGTCCAGGTATAATATGCTTGAACAGAATTTCTTTATTTTTCACCAAATATTGTACTGCCCGCCCAACGTTGCGGCTCACGCAGGAGCCTTCACCAGGGGTCAAGAGCACTAAGAAAAACATGGTATACAAAGGAAGACAAACAGAAACAATATTTAGAAAATGCATCATGACATTACATCAAGGAAAATATAAGGAAAATAACCTATTAGGGACTATGGAAATAACAAGAGACAATTGTCGTAGTGTGAGGGGTAACATAAAAGGATCTAACCGCTAAAGAGGAAGAAAAGGAAGAAAATCCTGAGGGTATGAAGAGAGAAAGGAAGAAGACAAAGAAAAAGAAAAAGAAAGTAGAAATAAGGTAGGAACATGGGAAAATATAGTGGAAAGGAGAGGGAAACAGGGAAAGGAGAGAAATAGAAAAGTATGCAGTAATCAAGAAGCAAAAAAATACTGAAGGACATACCGGAGAAAATGATTATGGTAAAAAATCATGTAGGTACAACAGGACCTGTGAACAGGAGGGAATTGTAGGGAAAGAAAAGGGAAGGGGAGATGCATAAGATATAACATAGTGTAACTAGGGAGGGAGGAGTAGTAAAACCATGATTGACTTACTTAGTAAAGTCAGCTAAAGGGTTAATCCGGCAAGAGGAAATTTGTTGCTACAAGTAAAGTAGACAAGGAAAACCCTAATGTGGAAACATATGAATATTATAAGCGGAAAGAGTTAAAGGGACAACAATGAAAAAGGGACAAGAGGGGGATTGTATATAATGGTACATACCAATAGGGGGCTGGCATACAATGTGAAGGGGCTCACACGGTAGATTATGATACAAGTTGAATGCTGCCAAATGAAAACAGTGTCAGTAAAAGGTAGTATGTTATAAATAATAAAGCAGGTATGAGGATAAGAATACATACCAATGGGACACTGTCATATGTGTACTACAGTTATTGATCATATGTAGTATGACAAATAAATTGTCAAGATGACGTCAGTAATGCTAGGGAAGAAAGGTAATAATGACTATAATGGTATGTAGAAGGCAAAAAGGAGACAAGGAGAGGGTAGGAACATACCTAGGAGCACTTTGGATAGGGGTGAGAGCACCAGGAGAAAGCCTGTAATGTCATCAGGAAATAGAGTGAGTCACATGGAAAACGAGATCAAAGTAGAGCAAAGTAAAGCAGCATAGCGGAAATATCTTACCTAAAATGGCGTGGTAGTACGATCACTACGTGGAGGGAGCCCAGGGACTGTGTTGGGAGTGAGCCTCTATATACAGGCACGTGAATATACATTGGTGGAGTGTGAGTCACCGCTATCAGGTGTGGGGAGAGTCCGTGGGTGTGTGCATGACGCGCAGCCGACGCCTACCAATGGGCGGAGCATAGGCGGTCGGTGCGTGCCAGGTGCCCACACGCAGGAGTGGCAGTGCAGGTATGCGGGCGTGTGCGTGACGCGCAGCACCCGCCGCGCCCACCGGTGGGCGGGACATCGGCGGGCGGCGCGCGCCAGGCACACACAGTGAGATGTGTGTCAGAAGAAGTGACAGATGGGTGTATGCGTGACGCGCGGCGGCCGCCACGCCCCCGTAGGCGGGGTATAGGCGGGGGACGCGCGCCAGGCACACGCCCATAGTGTGCGATGGTTCAAGGGTAAATACATGACGCGATGATGACGTGCATACGCATGCGCGTTGCACAGTACCCATTCTACGCTCCAGTGTATAGAGCGTAGATGGACGGTATGGAACGGACGCATGCGCTGTGCAAAGGGATCAGTGATGAACAACGTTATCCGTAGTAACTCTTTGTGGATGAGAAATCCTAGGTGAGACAGATAGGCAGCTGTGGAGCATGCTGAAGCGAAGACGGCCTGAGTGCATATTATAAGGCTTAAAACCCTGGAGCCCATGGGGCTCAACAGGGAATATGAAATTGTTTGCTGAAATTATAATTGCTCATTATGCTTTTTATATGTTTTATGAGGTTCTATAGGAGTCCTTTCGTACCCATGATACCTATCCTTGACGTTACGGTATTCATTTGTCCTTGTATCTTCTACAGCTCAGCATTTTGACATTCTATATGATCACATTATCTTATAATTCGTATTATATTGTCTCCTTTATGGCATACTGTATCATGTTTTGGTACTATAATTATGTTCTTTATATCTCACTAGTTTATATCTTACCAGTTCATAATGTTATTTGAGATAAATATGTCAGTACTTAGGTATCATATCACTCATGTAATCCCATGTATGTGATTTTACTTATGGTTTTAATGATATTTTCTATCCCTCTTTCTTAGATATCCTAGAACACCCTCCACAAGCCTTATAATATGCACTCAGGCCGTCTTCGCTCCAGCATGCTCCACAGCTGCCTATCTGTCTCACCTAGGATCTCTCATCCACAAAGAGTTACTACGGATAACGTTGTTCATCACTGATCCCTTTGCACAGCGCATGCGTCCGTTCCATACCGTCCATCTACGCTCTATACACTGGAGCGTAGAATGGGTACTGTGCAACGCGCATGCGTATGCACGTCATCATCGCGTCATGTATTTACCCTTGAACCATCACACACTATGGGCGTGTGCCTGGCGCGCGTCCCCCGCCTATATCCCGCCTACGGGGGCGTGGCGGCCGCCGCGCGTCACGCATACACCCATCTGTCACTTCTTCTGACACACATCTCACTGTGTGTGCTTGGCGCGCGCCGCCCGCCGATGTCCCGCCCACCGGTGGGCTCGGCGGGTGCCGCGCGTCACGCACACGCCCGCATACCTGCACTGCCACTCCTGCATGTGGGCACCTGGCACGCACCGACCGCCTATGCTCCGCCCATTGGTAGGCGTTGGCTGCGCGTCATGCACACACCCACGGACTCTCCCCACACCTGATAGCGGTGACTCACACTCCACCAATGTATATTCACGTGCCTGTATATAGAGGCTCACTCCCAACACAGTCCCTGGGCTCCCTCCACGTAGTGATCGTACTACCACGCCATTTTAGGTAAGATATTTCCGCTATGCTGCTTTACTTTGCTCCACTTTGATCTCGTTTTCCATGTGACTCACTCTATTTCCTGATGACATTACAGGCTTTCTCCTGGTGCTCTCACCCCTATCCAAAGTGCTCCTAGGTATGTTCCTACCCTCTCCTTGTCTCCTTTTTGCCTTCTACATACCATTATAGTCATTATTACCTTTCTTCCCTAGCATTACTGACGTCATCTTGACAATTTATTTGTCATACTACATATGATCAATAACTGTAGTACACATATGACAGTGTCCCATTGGTATGTATTCTTATCCTCATACCTGCTTTATTATTTATAACATACTACCTTTTACTGACACTGTTTTCATTTGGCAGCATTCAACTTGTATCATAATCTACCGTGTGAGCCCCTTCACATTGTATGCCAGCCCCCTATTGGTATGTACCATTATATACAATCCCCCTCTTGTCCCTTTTTCATTGTTGTCCCTTTAACTCTTTCCGCTTATAATATTCATATGTTTCCACATTAGGGTTTTCCTTGTCTACTTTACTTGTAGCAACAAATTTCCTCTTGCCGGATTAACCCTTTAGCTGACTTTACTAAGTAAGTCAATCATGGTTTTACTACTCCTCCCTCCCTAGTTACACTATGTTATATCTTATGCATCTCCCCTTCCCTTTTCTTTCCCTACAATTCCCTCCTGTTCACAGGTCCTGTTGTACCTACATGATTTTTTACCATAATCATTTTCTCCGGTATGTCCTTCAGTATTTTTTTGCTTCTTGATTACTGCATACTTTTCTATTTCTCTCCTTTCCCTGTTTCCCTCTCCTTTCCACTATATTTTCCCATGTTCCTTCCTTATTTCTACTTTCTTTTTCTTTTTCTTTTTCTTTGTCTTCTTCCTTTCTCTCTTCATACCCTCAGGATTTTCTTCCTTTTCTTCCTCTTTAGCGGTTAGATCCTTTTATGTTACCCCTCACACTACGACAATTGTCTCTTGTTATTTCCATAGTCCCTAATAGGTTATTTTCCTTATATTTTCCTTGATGTAATGTCATGATGCATTTTGTAAATATTGTTTCTGTTTGTTTTCCTTTGTAGACCATGTTTTTCTTAGTGCTCTTGACCCCTGGTGAAGGCTCCTGCGTGAGCCGCAACGTTGGGCGGGCAGTACAATATTTGGTGAAAAATAAAGAAATTCTGTTCAAGCATATTATACCTGGACTTACCATTTTTTCATACACTGTGTGCCGGGACTACCCCTCTCGATTGACTTATTATTTTTCCCGAGCACCAGGATCATAGCAGTGAGCACAACTTATTCTCTCTTGTTACAGTCGATCATTAGAGACATTAGTAATGCCTGATTTTGTAAAGTGTAGAGAGCGGAAACCGGATTGTAAAGGGTGAAGAGTCGTATCTGAGAGATGGCGGATTAGATTGGACTGGACCGAGCGTTCCAGAAGTCTAGAGATGAAGCGGAGATTAGAGACCGGTCTGTAATTGGCAGAACAGATGTGATCTAGGAATGGTTTTTTAGTCCAGGAGTTATAACTTTTTGCACATTAATAAGTGTTCTGAATCTTCAGTTCTATATGACTGCGTTCTGATCCTGGGGAATGAAGAACAATGGAGGCCAGATTAAATGGGAAAGACTAGTAGGAAAATACGGGGGAAATGGTGAAGACGTGACCTTTGACTTACTCACTATTTTTATAAATTCATGGGTGGACATTTCTTCTGAACACTCCATATCTTAATTTTGGATTTCCAGTTATTAAGATGATGGATCGCACAGTGCCATAGGATGTCAAAATTGCCCAACTGATGTCATGTAAAACATTGTCCATGGTGAACGATGACAGAAGTGTCCCAATGACGATCACACTGAAGGACAAATCACAGAAAACACAAAGGCTCATGGTACAGGCCGCCCAAACGAGGCCACCAAGCCGAGCGGAGCCGACCTGGAGCCCATTCTGCCCAATACGACAGACGTGGTGCAGAATCGCACGGACACTGAGACTGATACAGATGAAGGTGACAAGACAGGGTAGACAGCTGCCCAACGTCATGTTCAGGAACACATGCACAGACTGAAGACTGAAGGTGTAAGTTGTCCCCGTCATGTCCGCAGTCAGATTGTAAGAATTGTCTAGACGTAGTGTCCACACAAAGGGAATGTTGATGAGAAATGACACCGCTGCGGCCACCATCACAAGCCTCATGGTGCAGGTCAACATGGTCATTTTCAGCCAACTGAAGAATCGATGGGAGAAGCTGAGGAGCTTAAGGCTGTAATAGGTTGAGAGTAGAGCTGTTTGCCAAAAGCTGACCTCACTGAGGAAAAAAATCATGAAAAAGTTAAATCTGTCATAGGCGGTGTTCATGTGAGATCCTCCAGGAATGAGGACGGCGACTTCTACATAGTAGATAATGCTGGTGATACAGAGTGTCCACTGCAGGGCGAGGCTGCTGAGGGTCATGGAGGACAGGATCTGGTCACACACTGTCAGGGGATTGCCCTGCGTGTAGTCTCTGTAATATACTGCAATAATCAAGGCGTTCAAGACCATCCCAAAAGGGCATGAGATGAGAGGGTAGACGGACATCCACAGGGACCACTTCATGGTAGACGAGACACTTACAACCGGATGAGCTCTAGTGGAATAAACCTCCACGCTCCATCTACTATAAGGTGACGAGGGATGCAAATGTGCCCAGAATGCAAATGTCCCTGGAACCATGGACGTTCCACCTTCACCTGTTCAAACCTCTGAGGAGGACGGGAGTCCAGGCAGGAATCTGCCCTTGAGGTCTATGTCTTCCAGGTTTAGTGTCAGTTATATGACTGTGGAGCCTGAGGCTTCATTACTGGGGTCACCGGAGCTGGGACATTGAGTCTTGTCACATGCAGCTGCCATGCGGAGACTTGGGGTTGAAATGTAAGAAAAAATGCAATTTGCATGAAATGCATCTCATTAATATATATTTGGAAAATATACAATGTATGTGTACATCCTGAGAAAAATGAAAAACAACAACAAACATGAACATGAAAAACGTAAAAAAAGGACACAAAAGTTTCCACCTCCCACTGATATCAGCCGGCATCCATTCCCCAGCCACACAGATCATCTAGAAAATAAAACAACAGGATTGGGAATGTGGATTCTCCTCACTGGACACAGAGTCCAATCTCCCCGAACGCTTCAGATCCGGGGCATTTTGCCCCTTCCTAACATTTGGGGCAATTTCCATACTGGTGTCTCAGCCAGCGACGTTCTCGGAGGATCTTCATAACTTCACATTTCAAGAATAGGTTTAGTTTTAGTAGAAATATTTTATAAATGTATTAATTCTTGACCCAATATATTATTCGGGGCAGTGTATACAGTGTGCTCAGTCATTGATAGAAGAATAATCCTGGAATGACATCAGGACCCTGATAAAGCCACAGATACTCGGTGGGACGCCACGCCTCATCCTCTGACCATGACGGTATTGACTGTACGTGTAGAAGAGATCCAGGGAGATCCAGTCTTGGTCCATGATGGTGTCACATAAGATCGTATAATTTTCTACATGACGTTTGGAGGCGTTTTGTTGCATTTTGACCAAGAGATCCAAGTTTTGCCTTCACTTCGGATGTATTTATTTTCAGGTGGAATATTCATAGTTTGTCCTAACCTAATGGAAGGTAAATCTACAATGTGGCGGTGTCTGTGCTGGGAACGTGACTGCACGAGGGTAAAGTGATTTCTCATGGAATGTAAATCTTCTGCTTTGTTAATCAAATTATGGTGGTTTTTGTTACATTGGAAAACATGAGACGTTCTAATGAGGAGATGGAGATAAGGATCCTGGTCCTAGACTCATCACTGTGAGCTTTCAGGAGGGATGTGTGTAGGGTCAAGGTTCCCTGTAGAAGATACGCTGGGCCGTACAGCTCAGAGACACCAGTGTTTAGGGGAGCCATTAGATCAAATACTTAATTAACCTCTGTATGCAGAGGATTGTGAGAAGTGTGTTCAATTATATCGATTCTCTATACATGAGCCCAGGTTTTCAGATATAACTAGGATGACCACTGATGACATCACAGACCCTACCATCAGCATGGATCCACAAGATGACGACAGACCCTTGTGACGACATGGACTCTCATGGGTTAAAGTTTCTTAAAATCCAGCCATACAGCATGATAGATTGTCTATAGACGGGGGAGAAGTCCCTCATTGTTTTTACAAGACTCTTGTTGACTCAATGTAATTGTGTTGGCCACTGAAAGCCAGACGTATTGTTCTCCAGACTTTTTCAGTAATCATTGTATTGTAGTTGTGTATTGATAATGTAATTACCTTAGTAGCCATTGTCTAGTTGGTGACTTGCCGACTCCATGTAGATATACTGAGTCTTTCTATGCACATCATTTAAATTAACATTGTCCATGCAGCTTGAGATTCATCCAATGCGAGAGGCGATCTTGTCCAACCAATCGATGAGGACACAGTGTATCTAAGTGGAAGGCTGTGGCTATAAAAAGGGATTTCTTTAAGCCACCAGGTTGATGAAGATTGATGGATGCTGATGAATCCAGTCTAAGCTCTTTGGAGCTGACTAGAGGATCAGGATATCTTATGGCTTTAATCTAGGGGCTCCGGTTCCGGTTGGAGACCATATCCACAGCCTAGGGATTTCGACCCCGGCTGCCAGGATTGTATCATCATACCAGGACTACCTAAGGAGGACACTCAGGTTGGGACAGTTCAGTCACCTGTTACAGACTTTGCAGACCTCACACAGCTTCCTGAATCTGGCGTTATTCCAGTCACGGTGGGTGCCCGCCGAAAGCGGGGTGCTGCTGTATTGGAGTAAGTAGCCCTGGAACCTGTGAGTCATTGACATTCTAAATCCCTGGTGAGCCAGCGGAAGGGTGAGACTCTGTTGCCTGTTACATTTGTGTGTTTTGCTGGTTATGTATTATGTGCCGTTAATTGTTTGGGGATCCAATAAAGTCTAATTATTGTGGTTCCCTCACCCTGTGTTGTCTGAGTAGTGTTACGCCCACGGTTAAGGAGGCCGGCGTTCAGTTGGGATGAGCCCTGAGCCACGCTGTCTTTCTAAAGGCGGCGGGTTTTAGTGGACGAGAGCACCCACTGAGCCCCGTGTCTCCACAATTGGTGGCAGCGGTGGGATACTACTCAGCCTGGTTTACCCAGGGGAGCTGCAGTGGACTGGTGTTTTCGGACACCGTCCAGGGCTCAACAACCAGGGAGGCACATAAGCATACCCAGCAGGCCATAGGGGAGGCATTCAGGTTTCGGACGCTGCCATGTCCAACCCCACCAGCTCAGCCATGGGACAAGGACAAGAGAGGAGTTACGACCGCTGCAGTAAATGGATGCTACAGGATCTGTGCCGGAGGCGAGAGATTGTCTGCTGGAACGCTGAGACTCGGTCAGTCTTGATCCAGAAATTAGTCCGTTGGGATGCCCAGAATGATACAGAGGACGATGAGGATCCCGCCGATATTGACCCAGAGGATTTAAACTATGTGCTACATCATGGATCTAGTGACAATCGGGAATCAACTTTGTCCAAAATGGCCCAAGCCACAGCGTTGTTGGATGCATTGGGGCTTAGATCCTCAAGAGATGAGAGGGCTTATGTTCTGGAATATGTTTATGGGATTCCAGCTGCAGTACTGCTAACACCAGCCGGTCGAGAAGGATGGTCCCGCTGGTCCCGCTACCCAGCAGAAGCTGCGCCAAAACAAAGGACTACAAACAGGGCCTGTGACTCGCCCAATCTATGGCGCTGTTATACATGTGGGCACCATGGACATATAGATAAAGATTGTCTCCAAAACCGAGGCCGCATGCTTGGAGCCCATCTACCAGCTCAGCCGGTCAAGAGCCAGGGACTACGAGACACTGGTTCCTCCATTACCCTGGTAAGCCAAGTTATTGTTTCCCCAGAAGACCCTGTACCAGGTTCCAAATTATCCATCTCCCTGGCTGAGGGCCAGCACTCAGACATTCCTCTGGCATGTGTACAGTTGGACCTAAGGACCGACCAGGGAGAGGTCGAGGTGGAGCTTGTGGACAGCCTCCCCACACCTGGTATTTTGGGGACCAACCAGGAAGTGATCGATGTGGGGATTGTGAACAGCCTCCCCATACCTGTCATTGTGGAGACTGACCAGAGCAAGGCTGATGTGGAGCTTATGGACACCGTCCCGACACCAGTTATTTCGGGAAAGGACCAGGGAGAGGTTGATGTGAGACTTGTGAACAGCCTCCCCACACCTGTCATTGTGGAGACTAATCAGAGCAAGGCTGATGTGGAGCTTATGGACACCGTCCCCACACCAGTTACTTTGGGGTCTGACCAGGAAGAGGTCCATATGGAGTTTATGGACAGCCTCCCCACACCTGTTGTTTCGGGGACTAGCCAGGAGGAAGTTGAAGTGGGGTTCATAGATGGCCCCACCAAGCCTGTTGTTTTGGATACCACTCAAAGGGAAGTGAAAGTGGGGCTTGTGAATTACCTGCTCACACCAGTCATTTTGGAGAATGACCTAAGACAAGGACTATCCATTCAGTTTGAAGCAGCCATCACCCACCTCCAAGCCAAGCAGGACCCTGATGTGGATCTTTCTAACATCTTTTCCAGGGATGGTTTGCATTCCCGGTCTCCATCATCCACTTCTGAGCCAAGAACCGTGAGTAAGGCTAACCACACTGTGGCTATTGACTGGGGGAGGATTGATAGTGGGAGATTTGTGCAGGCCCAACTCATGGACCCCACCTTAGTGCTTGTCCACAATATGGCTGCTCAACTTGGGGAAGGTAATCAGGGGGAGGTATATAGATGCGAGCCTCTGTTGCTGACCTCACCATTAGAAAGGACAATGCTGTCAAGAGGAGAAGGATGATCGGAAGCCTATCATGTCTGGCTAATATTAAGAAGGGGGAGGAATGTGACGACATGGACTCTCATGGGTTAAAGTTTCTTAAAATCCAGCCAGACAGCATGATAGATTGTCTATAGACGGGGGAGAAGTCCCTCATTGTTTTTACAAGACTCTTGTTGACTCAATGTAATTGTGTTGGCCACTGAAAGCCAGAGGTATTGTTCTCCAGACTTTTTCAGTAATCATTGTATTGTAGTTGTGTATTGATAATGTAATTACCTTAGTAGCCATTGTCTAGTCGGTGACTTGCCGACTCCATGTAGATATACTGAGTCTTTCTATGCACATCATTTAAATTAACATTGTCCATGCAGCTTGAGATTCATCCAATGGGAGAGGCGATCTTGTCCAACCAATCGATGAGGACACAGTGTATCTAAGTGGAAGGCTGTGGCTATAAAAAGGTATTTCTTTAAGCCACCAGGTTGATGAAGGTTGATGGATGCTGATGGATCCAGTCTAAGCTCTTTGGAGCTGACTAGAGGATCAGGATATCTTATGGCTTCAATCTAGGGGCTCCGGTTCCGGTTGGAGACCATATCCACAGCCTAGGGATTTCGACCCCGGCTGCCAGGATTGTATCATCATACCAGGACTACCTAAGGAGGACACTCAGGTTGGGACAGTTCAGTCACCTGTTACAGACTTTGCAGACCTCACACAGCTTCCTGAATCTGGCGTTATTCCAGTCACGGTGGGTGCCCGCCGAAAGCGGGGTGCTGCTGTATTGGAGTAAGTAGCCCTGGAACCTGTGAGTCATGGACATTCTAAATCCCTGGTGAGCCAGCGGAAGGGTGAGACTCTGTTGCCTGTTACATTTGTGTGTTTTGCTGGTTATGTGTTATGTGCCGTTAATTGTTTGGGGATCCAATAAAGTCTAATTTTTTTAGTGGACGAGAGCACCCACTGAGCCCCGTGTCTCCACAACCCTCCCATCAGCATGGATCCACCAGATGACGACAGACCCTCCTATCAGCATCACCATGGATCCATCCAATGACGTCATAGACCCGCCTACGATGATGCCCACCAATCAGCTCATGGACACATTGTTCAACCCACTGACAAATGGACACATCCAAGTATGCTCACTGTAGAGCCGACTATGCCCCTTTCCTAGGTTATATAAAGGCATGCTCTTGAATAAATCAGACAGTTCTGAGCCACCTCTGACTGAGGAAAGATGAATATCCGACTGTGTGTCTGATGTCATTTTTCAAGCATGCACTCGATCTACACCAATTAGGCCAGGCAGTAGGCAACAAGTGATCTCTGATTAAGAGTTCACTCTAACACCAGGATCAGCAGAACATTAGAGAAATCATGGTGATGAATATGATGATATGTATATGAACACTGGACAATTCAATGCAATAGAGAAGACCAGAAATCCACCGCTCTGTAGCTGAGTCCTCATGGCCCCCCAGCAAATCATGTGTTCTGGATTTCCTTAGAATTGCACACTTGATGGGATTATCTCCTGAAAATACTACAAGGGAAGTGCTCCTGTAGACTTTGAGCCCTCGTAGGCAGGGTCCTCTCTCCTCCTGTAGATTGTGAGCCCTCGCGGGCAGGGTCCTCTCTCCTCCTGTAGACTGTGAGCCCTCGTAGGCAGGGTCCTCTCTCCTCCTGTAGATTGTGAGCCCTCGCGGGCAGGGTCCTCTCTCCTCCTGTAGACTGTGAGCCCTCGTAGGCAGGGTCCTCTCTCCTCCTGTAGATTGTGAGCCCTCGCGGGCAGGGTCCTCTCTCCTACTGTAGACTGTGAGCCCTTGTAGGCAGGGACCTCTCTCCTCCTGTAGACTGTGAGCCCTCGTAGGCAGGGTCCTCTCTCCTCCTGTAGACTGTGAGCCCTCGCGGGCAGGGTCCTCTCTCCTCCATAGACTGTGAGCCCTCGCAGGCAGGGTCCTCTCTCCTCCTGTAGACTGTGAGCCCTCGCGGGCAGGGTCCTCTCTACTCCTGTATTTGTATGGGCCTTGTAATGTTCATGATTGTTGTATTTGTTTTTTATGTATACCCTTTTCACATGTAAAGTGCCATGGAATAAATGGAGCTATAATAATAAATAATAATAATAACATTATGAAAGAATTACCTGTTTTATTTGGGACACACTGAGATTATTATCTGCATGCTCACAACATGGAGGAAAGACGTGAGACAAGTAAAGCAGAGAGGTCATAGAATGCAGTCTAGAGGAGCTATTATACACACCAACAACCGTTACAGTCCACAGCTCATCTGCAGTCTCCAGCATGAGCCTGTAGCTGCTGCATACTACAACATGGCAGACTGGGCAGATTTCTATTCCTTTCAGCAGTCTCCAGCATGAGCCTGCAGCTGCTGCATGCTACAACATGGCAGACTGGGCAGATCTCTATTCCTTTCTGCAGATCTTCAGCAGTTTCTGGAAAGTCTGCTTCAGCTTAGAGTTTCCATTCATAATTATGATGGACTGTAAAGTGGGAAAAGAAAAAATCAGTAAAAAGCAGACCCAGTACAATGGATCCATCATTGAAAGGAACCCAAGTCCGATCTCCACCACATAAAATATGAGATATAGAATTAAGAGAGACATCATTGTCCTGGCAGCGCCCTGGTGGACCTTCAAGCTTGGCCCACGATCGTCCATGTTCTGCTTCATATGACGAGCATGAGCACAGAGCGATGCAATGATGCGGCCCGTGGTGACCATCACAAAAATGAAAGGTATAAAGCAATTAATGAGGAGGGAGAAAGCATTATAAGTATCATTAATTTTGTACCCAATCACTCGTAACGTCCTATTGGTCTCATTGGTGGAATTCGGTGCAAACACTTTAGTGATGGTCCAAATTAACGGGAGACTGGAGACAATGGAGAAGACTTGTGAAAAAAATATCAGCCATGGAACCACCGTTGTGATGTTCGCCTTCAGCCGCGCCATGCAGCCATGTTTGAAACTGATAATGTTTACGCAGAAGAATAAACAGAGCCATGCGGAAAGCCAAGAACTGGAAAAGATGTTGTAGGACATGATACTGTACAAGGTATAAAAGACATAATCCACCAAGAAAATGCTGGAGAACAAGATGGCGCACACAATGGTGGCAGCATTGATACAGGAGAAGCAAAAATTAGAAAGAGCCAAGGAAACCACCAGATGGTCACTGGAGTTCAAGCCCTGTCCTCTCAGCCAGTCATGGAAATTGACCACCACGATAAAGACGTTGGTGAATACTCCAGTACAGATCTCAATCATAAGGACGATGAGGAAGGACTCCACAAATGACGGAATGTAGAAGTTGTCCAAGGCCATCTCAATGGAAGCATTGGCTGATGGAGAAGTTCACGAGCCACAGGGTCAAAGCCAAGACATATGCAGAAGGTCCACAGGATCCCTCACTATTAACCTCCTCCGTAATCTACCCCATGACATCAGAGGGTGGAATCACACATCAGTCTATAATCCCCTGATTAAGGAACATGCAAATATACAAAGGATTTCCATTCCATTGACGTCCATGGAGCTTTAGTTTTTCATGGTAACTCATGCAGAGAATTTGTGTTAAGCGGTGGATTATCAGAGGTGTCCACAGTGTCCATGGTCAGCAGGTGATGATAGACTTATATCAATGTGATGGGGGGAAGGATCTGAGCTCGTCAGCTGCAGAACATCATAGGCGCAGATCTTAACCCCAACATGGAGGACTCTACAGTACATGGGGTCTGGTAATATCTCACGTCCTCATGGAATCACCTTACATGGACCATTTCATACTATATAGATGTTCTCACAATATCTGTTATTGGATACATGGGCGGGTTTGTGGGTAATGGTAATGTAATTGGATTATTACTGGTGGGGAAGGAATGATTGAATGTAAAGGCGCCCTTAAAGGGATATGCGCGGAGTCTGCATTGTGGACAGTGTGGGATAGAGAAGGGAAAGCTGAGCAGAATGATGCGTAGATTTGTGGGGAAGGATCCAGTTACACTTGTATTTTACTCATTGACTTCCCTGTGTTTTTAGCATGAGTACAGTGGGCGGTCCTACAAGTAGTTGTCTTCCATCTCAGAAGGCTGTCAATCACAGATAGCACCGCCCACTGGACGTATAATCATATAAACACCAGGGAACGCAATGGATAAAGAAAGACATGGTTTACTGGATCCTTCCGCACATATCTGCGATGATCCTGCCCAGCTTCTCCTCTATACCACGCTCTCCACAAGTCAGACTCCACGTACAACACGACCGGTTCCCTGTAAGGGTGTCTTTGTTCCCACTGAAATGTAGATTAATGTGACCATTATCACCTCCTCTATAACATCCATCCCGCAGATCCAATAACATTTTCAACATGACGGGTTCCTCGAAGGTGAAAAGGGGCAATAATTAAAGACCGAGATGAATAAATCCATTGTAAGATATCCAGACTTGTTTAAAATTTCCAAAAATGTGAAGACTCCAACAGATTCCATCCCACTCATCATTACCTACCAGTCATTACCTACCACTCCTTACCAACTATTCCTTACCAACCAGTCCTTACCAACCAGTCTTTATCAACCAGTCGTTACCAACCATTCCTTACCAACCAGTCCTTTCCAACCATTCCTTACCTCTCATGGTTCATTGTCCATCATTTGCTCTTAACCATTCATTATCTCATTCATTATCTCTCACTGATTGTCTATCCTTTATTATCCACTGTTCATTGTCCACCATGCTATCCACCATGCTTTGTCCACTGTGCTTTGTCCACCATGTTTTATCTGAGCAGGTCCCCACATGAATACTTTAGATCTTCTCTCCATGTTATGTCATGATGACCACTCTTACTATGAAAGCCTCCATGATCACATCCAATCAGTGATGTCTCCTCAGCCTAATAGGACAATACTGACCACAAAGCTCTTCAGCGAGATGACACCAGAACAAGCCGTCCCCTGCGATCAGCAGAATATCGCAGCTTTATAGATAGAAGAAAGAGTCCATGCCTGCCATTGGTGGCCCAAGAGCTCATGAAGCCTTCAAAGATGGAGCCACAAAAGCAGAGAGAAGTCTCAAAAATTCAATTATGTTTTCATTTGTCCAAATTGTCTGACAATTTCCGTTTGGACCAAATGGATTCTCAATAGATCGAAAGTTTCCAAAAAGACTCTCTGTTCTGAGAGCTCTGTCACCCCACGTGACCCCATGAGGCCGAGTCAGAGGCAGGAGACCTGAAGAGAAGACTGATGAGCAGAACCTGAAGAAAATCCATTGATCAGATGAGGATCGGTGACGGGGCCTAGGACTGGTGAGGATAATGGATTATTATTACTCATGTCCCTCAGTGGTGACTCACTGGCTGACATTTTCAGGATTCCTTTGAATTCAATCTTGTAAAATTACGAATTCCAAAGAATCTAAATTTTGCACTGAATTTCTGATGAGTCCATGTAATTTTGGATTGATTTCTCCCATCTCTAGTGCCCAACCTTTGTCCCTGGGTTCCTCTCTGCCATTTTGCGCATAGAGTAGTGCCTGGCTGTGATGTCCTGATGTCCCCGGGGGCCATCTTTATTGCTAGTGTCTACAGCTCCTCACACACTTCACCAGCTCTCTCCATGCCCTCTTCAGCTTTGGGTTACCGAGGACAAGAAGAACGGACTGAACTGAAGAAAAGGAGGACAAGATAATAAGAGATACCCAAAACCCGGGGCTCAGCTCCTTGAAAACGGGCAAATAAAAGAGCAACATGACAAAATAAAACAAAGCAAAGAAGAACAGTAAGCGGAACATCCTGAAGACAGCGCTTCCATAGGTCCCCAGCTGGATGTTGCCTGAAGGCCTCATATTCTGCTCCATCTTTAGTGTGTGCCGCTTAAGGACTATGGCCGTGGAGATAGTGGTGACCAAAACAGTGACTAAAGGCAGGAACGTCACAACAATGACGATATAGATGAATCTGCGTCTGAGTTCTCTGACTGCAAACGCGCTAAATGAGGAGACGGATGCATTATTCGCTGATGCTGGAGGGACAATGAGGAAAAATACGGTAAAAAAACTCCCAAAAGACACAAGTCCTGCCACCAGAATCACCCAGGACACAATGGAGCTGATATTTGTCTTTGCCCACGCTAACCATCTGTTCCCCACATTCACAATCTTGACGAAGTAGAAGAAGCTGAGAGCGGCACTGAACCAGGAGCACGAGCTGATGCAATACATGGTGAGCGGGTATAAGATGTCCGTACTATGGGTTTTCCTGGGGATCATGGGCCAATAGAAACCACTGAAGACATTGGCCGTTGTTATGATGGAGAAGCAGACGTTGGACAGGCCCAGAGCGATCCGGATCTTGTTCCCAGTCCTCATGTTTTTCTTTTTATGGAAATCGAGAAGAATGATGATGATGACATAGATACTGGTCAGGACCCCAGCACCAACCTCAAATATCACCACTGTGATACACGATAGCGTCGAAAGCAAAAGGGTGTCCATGGCTCGAGGAAGATGTCCCCGCTCTCAGATCTCCACCTTCACTGCTTCTCCTGATGGAAATCTCCCATAGATCTGCTCATTATCCAGTTTTCAGGCAGTAGAGTCTCATGTCAGATGTTTGCCCCTTGTCCCTAAGCTTACTTCTCCATCCAGCTGCTCCAATATCTCATCTCCTTCCAGTGCAGCGCGGCCTCACTTGTATGGAAACCATGGATATATTGAATTACTTTCACAATTTGCATGGATGACTGTAAATGTGTTCATCACACGCAAGTCATGGCCTTGACCTCACGGTACCAGAAGTGTAGAAAACCCTGACCCTGACCCATCCCACTGCCCAAAGGTTGGTTCGACCTAATCATCCTGAAATATAAAGCGTCTGAAATTGTGCAACGTGAAATAAAACATAAAAAAACCCTTTTTCATAAATTTCAGACTTTATAATGAATAATGACATGTATAACAAGGCGATACAGCAAATATGTGAGGTGCGGGGTCCAGGACTATTCTATAAAGGGGCAAGAAAGTGGGACCATGGGTGAGAAGAAGCAGAGACAGAGCGGAGGATGCTCCCAAGCAACGTCTCGTCCTGACTGGTGCTGCTTCTGAAGACCCCGATGATGAAGACGTTGGTAAATATCCCCATTATTCTCTCCAGAAGATGCAATAAATCACAGATGAATCACTGAACTCCATAAACCCAGAGAATGATGAGGATGAGAAGAAGCTGCAGATGCAGATCATCTGATATTAATGTGTCCTCTCCACCATTGTGTCTCATGTCTGATGGATATGGAGATCATCTGATATTAATGTGACCTCTCCACCATTGTGTCTCATGTCTGATGGATACGGAGATCATATGATATTAATGTGACCTCTCCACCATTGTGTCTCATGTCTGATGGATACGGAGATCATCTGATATTAATGTGACCGCTCCACCATTGTGTCTCATGTCTGATGGATACGGAGATCATCTGATATTGATGTGACCTCTCTACCATTGTGTCCCATGTCTGATGGATACGGAGATCATCTGATATTAATGTGTCCGCTCCACCATTGTGTCTCATGTCTGATGGATACGGAGATCATCTGGTATTAATGTGACCTCTCCACCATTGTGTCTCATGTCTGATGGATACGGAGATCATCTGATATTAATGTGACCTCTCCACCATTGTGTCTCATGTCTGATGGATACGGAGATCATCTGATATTAATGTGACCTCTCCACCATTGTGTCTCATGTCTGATGGATACGGAGATCATCTGATATTAATGTGTCCTCTCCACCATTGTGTCTCATGTCTGATGGATATAGAGATCATCTGATATTAATGTGACCTCTCCACCATTGTGTCTCATGTCTGATGGATACGGAGATCATCTGGTATTAATGTGTCCTCTCCACCATTGTGTCTCATGTCTGATGGATACGGAGATCATCTGATATTAATGTGTCCGCTCCACCATTGTGTCTCATGTCTGATGGATACGGAGATCATCTGGTATTAATGTGACCTCTCCACCATTGTGGCTCATGTCTGATGGATACGGAGATCATCTGATATTAATGTGACCGCTCCACCATTGTGTCCCATGTCTGATGGATACGGAGATCATCTGATATTAATGTGACCTCTCCACCATTGTGTCTCATGTCTGATGGATAAGGAGATCATCTGATATTAATGTGTCCGCTCCACAATTGTGTCTCATGTCTGATGGATACGGAGATCATCTGATATTAATGTGACCTCTCCACCATTGTGTCTCATGTCTGATGGATACGGAGATCATCTGATATTAATGTGACCTCTCCACCATTGTGTCTCATGTCTGATGGATACGGAGATCATCTGATATTGATGTGACCTCTCTACCATTGTGTCTCATGTCTGATGGATACGGAGATCATCTGATATTAATGTGACCTCTCCACCATTGTGTCTCATGTCTGATGGATACGGAGATCATCTGATATTAATGTGACCGCTCCACCATTGTGTCCCATGTCTGATGGATACGGAGATCATCTGATATTAATGTGTCCGCTCCACAATTGTGTCTCATGTCTGATGGATACGGAGATCATCTGATATTAATGTGTCCTCTCCACCATTGTGTCTCATGTCTGATGGATACGGAGATCATCTGATATTAATGTGTCCTCTCCACCATTGTGTCTCATGTCTGATGGATACGGAGATCATCTGATATTAATGTGACCTCTCCACCATTGTGTCTCATGTCTGATGGATACGGAGATCATCTGATATTAATGTGTCCTCTCCACCATTGTGTCTCATGTCTGATGGATACGGAGATCATCTGATATTAATGTGTCCTCTCCACCATTGTGTCTCATGTCTGATGGATACGGAGATCATCTGATATTAATGTGTCCTCTCCACCATTGTGTCTCATGTCTGATGGATACGGAGATCATCTGATATTAATGTGTCCTCTCCACCATTGTGTCTCATGTCTGATGGATACGGAGATCATCTGATATTAATGTGACCTCTCCACCATTGTGGCTCATGTCTGATGGATATGGAGATCATCTGATATTAATGTGTCCTCTCCACCATTGTGTCTCATGTCTGATGGATACGGAGATCATCTGATATTAATGTGTCCGCTCCACCATTGTGGCTCATGTCTGATGGATATGGAGATCATCTGATATTAATGTGTCCTCTCCACCATTGTGTCTCATGTCTGATGGATACGGAGATCATCTGATATTAATGTGACCTCTCCACCATTGTGACTCATGTCTGATGGATACGGAGATCATATTATATTAATGTGTCCGTGTGTCGCCCTGGGCAAGCCAGGGGACACAGATAACAACACACACGCACCCCACATTCCCTGTAGGTACACCAGCTAACCCACAAATCCTTGTTGCCTTCCTCCAGAGGCTGATGATGCACACCAGGGGGTGGGCCAGGCGGTTGGCTCCGCCCACCAAGGAGCTCACAGCTCTGGAGGCAGGAAGTTACAGGCAGATAGAGAGAGGAGATAGCTCAGGGAGGAGCAGGAGTGAGGAGCTAAGAGAGAGATTAGCCCAGGCAGGGCAAGAGTGAGAAGGAAACAACAGAGTAACTCAGGAGGGAGCTAGAGTGAAACAGCAGGAAAAGTGAGAGAAAGCCTGAAGTGTCTGTGGCTGTGTGCCCAGACGGAGTCAGCAAGGTCAGCAGACAGTGGTGAAGATCTGCAGTGGGACTGTCTGGAGGTTGCTGGAAGGGCCACGGAGGCTGTGTGTATCGTATCCGGGGGTCTGGAGCGGTATACAAAGGGCAGTCAGCACCAGAGCAGGGGCTTTCGGATCCCAGCAAGGCTTAGAGTCGCTGTAAATTGCTAAATCCGTTAGTGAAGGGGACGTAGATCCCCCAACAAGCAAGTCCTGATTGACGGCAAAGGTCCAACCACAACGGGGAAACACTGCCACCGCCAAGGCACCAGTTTCCCAGGGCCGGCGCCTGCGGGCAAAGTGTGGAGCTCCTCCGGCACAGATTGCAGTCGGGGAGCGGGTAACCGGTGGGAATCCACCGCTACCAAACAGACATTTCAAAGGTGCAGGGAAGAGACCGTCACCGCTAACTGCAGGGAACCGCAGCACCGTGAACCGTCCGAGGGACCCGTCCAACCAGCCGTTTGTTTACCGAGAACTGTGTCGTGTTTACTGGCTGAGTGAGTACCTCAGTGCCGCAAGGCACAGCGCTGCCCCTGCGCCCCTGCACCCCACTGGCCCCCGGGATCACCAACCCCTACCCACGGAGGGGCAACACAACAACTGGCTGCTCCACATCACCATCCCCGGGGTCCCCACATTGAGCAGCGGTGGTGAAATCACCACAACCGTGGGTGGCGTCACAAACTATAACAATCCCCACACCCAACCACAAAACCCCCCCTTTCACTCACGGGCGAGGAGTGTCGCTCGAGAAACCCCGGGATCCGGCCCACCGCTCGAGCCACCACTGAGCAGCTGCCGGACCCGAGCAGAAGGGGTGAGCGCGGTGTGCTGACACCCTCCTCCCCGCCCGCGACAACTTGGCGTCACGAACAGGATCTTACCGCTCTGCCGTCTGGTAGAGGTGCGCCTTGTTACCGCCGGAGTTATCCGGCAGAAAAATTTCAGAAGCCCCATCTTTGGCGCGAAAAGTTCCCGCTCGAGCGTCTTCTCGAGCAGTAGAGGCGCGAAGGCCAAAACTCCGCCCCGAGAGAGGAGGGGCCGGAAAGAGCTAAGGGGGACGCGATGGCGGCTGAACGCATGTAGCTGCGGCTATAAAAGCAGGGACGCCAGGACCTTGCGAGAATACCGTTCCTGGAAGCAAACAGTGAAGACACCATGTGGATGCCGTCCCGCGACACCGTACCCCCCGCGCCTGGAACCGCGGCGTGGGTGGAGATCCGGACCGCGCAGCTCTATCAACGGCTGCAGGTGAAGATGCAGCTCCTCATGGAGGAGTGGGAGGCCGACATGGCGGACGTTGTAGCCACCGTGCGGAGACGCGAGGAGGAGGCGGAGAAAGAGAGGGTGAGTGACCCACGTCCCGATGCCCTTGCAGGGCCGGTCATCGCGGCTGTGGGGCCCGGTCCAAGCCCTCTTCCCCCGTTGCCTCCCTCGCCACCCGTCTCGGAGGCCGTGACCCCGCCACTAGGCCCGCTACCACCGCAACCGGTAGCGATACCCAGCCCGTCCGCCCCAGCGGACCGACCTGTAGCCGGAGCCCGTAACAAACCGGAGGCATTACCTTGGAAGGCCCCGAAGATTGTGCCAGAGACAGTCCCCGAGCAGTTTCCCGAGCCGGAGCCGACGACCCGCTCCGAGCCGAAGGCCCGGCTGCGGAAAGCCCCTGTGCCCATCCCCCACACCTCGGCTGAGGTGGCGCCGGGTTGTTGCTGCAAGGCAGCGCCCAAGGCCATGACACCGCGGGATACGCTGCCCACCTTCTTGACAGTGGGTAACGTGCTGGATGTCCCGCGGGGCTCAACCCGTGCGCCGGAGCTGGCAGCAGCGCCATACTGGGACAGGGAGCCGACAAAGCTGGGCCTGGAGATCGCGAGAAGGAGAGAAGGAAAGCCGAGCTGGTGGCCCGAGCCATTCGGGAAAAGGAAAACCTGCGGCAAGCGACCTTCCGTGTCCGGGGCCCATTCTACGAGGGGCAGGTGAGGCGGTTTGATGTCCGCCGGGGCTACGGGTTCATATACGAACCGGGCCTGGAGGCCGAGGTGTTTGTGGCCCGGCGGGACGTGAACGCCCATCTGCCCGAGGAGCATCCTGGCCGCAATCTTATACCGGGGGACATGGTGCGTTACACCCGGCACTGCGGAGAGAGGGGGTGGTTCGCCCTGGATGTAAAGCTGAAGGGCAGCCCGGAGAGCAAGGTGAGCTCTGCATCCCCTCCCTCGGATGAAGCAGCAAAAGGACCGGAGTAGGGCAGCGGATGCCCGTTGCACCGTCCCCGTTGGGACCATCACTGAAGTTGCTGTTTGTTTGAAAAAGTTTAGAAAGTTTTGAAAAATGATGATAAGTGAAATTACCGAAGAAGTCACCTGATTTGTTTGTTGATTTGCTTTGTGATTGAACCGGCAGGAGCCGGCACCGTTGTCCCCGTGGGGACCGTTTAAGTTTTGCATGGGAACTATCCATGGACAAGCCCGTGAACTAGCAGGGCACCACAAACGTTAAGTGGCTTGTAAATATGTTGGGTACCGTTACCGTTTCCGCTATGCCGCCTCCGGAGAGGCAGGTTGGAGGGAGGGCCCTGAGCAGAGCAGGCTGGGGTCCAGCCACCAAAGGAACCGGTGGCCACCCTCTGGAGGGCAAGGACAGATCCCGCTCGGGTGACTTGTGCTGGACTGTGGGTCAAGGGGTGCTGCCTGGGTTTTAGGGGCAGCATCAGGGCCAGGTTGCTTGGGTGGGAGAGAGCGGAAACCGTGACCGTATACCGTTGTAACGTTAAAAGTAAATGTGCCTCCCGTCTTGGGAAGAGTTGTGATTAAAAATGTATATAATTTACCGTTTATAATGGTATACCGTTTTACCTTTACAGAAAAACAAAAGGAAAATAAAACCGGTGTTGGACGGGCAGCCCGAGGACGGTCTGCGTTTTGCTAAGGGGGAATGTGTCGCCCTGGGCAAGCCAGGGGACACAGATAACAACACACACGCACCCCACATTCCCTGCAGGTACACCAGCTAACCCACAAATCCTTGTTGCCTTCCTCCAGAGGCTGATGATGCACACCAGGGGGTGGGCCAGGCGGTTGGCTCCGCCCACCAAGGAGCTCACAGCTCTGGAGGCAGGAAGTTACAGGCAGATAGAGAGAGGAGATAGCTCAGGGAGGAGCAGGAGTGAGGAGCTAAGGGTATGTGCGCACTAGGCGTTTTTTTCACGCTGCGTTTTTATGTGCGTTTTTGTCTAAAAAACGCACCCGCGGCTAAAAACGCGGCAAAAACGCATGCGTTTTTGCCGCGATTTGGTGCGTTTTTTGCTGCGTTTTTGCTCACTGCGTTTTTAATCAGTGCACAATGCCATTAAAGATTGTTGATGAAAAAAAAAAAAAAAGGTCTGATGTCATTTCCTTCTTCAAAATGTTCATTGTATGCAGGAGAGCAGACAGCTGCAGAACTAGTGTATGCAGGAGAGCAGACAGCAGCTGCAGAACTACAAGTCTCAGCATCCTCCATTCACTAGTGTATGGAGGAGAGCAGACAGCAGCTGCAGAACTACAAGTCTCAGCATCCTCCATTCACTAGTGTATGCAGGAGAGCAGACAGCAGCTGCAGAACTACAAGTCTCAGCATCCTCCATTCACTAGTGTATGCAGGAGAGCAGACAGCAGCTGCAGAACTACAAGTCTCAGCATCCTCCATTCACTAGTGTATGCAGGAGAGCAGACAGAAGCTGCAGAACTACAAGGCTCAGCATCCTCCATCCAGGACTGTATGCAGTTTTTTGCCCAAAAAGAAAAAAAAAATGACATGGGCTTCGCCATATTTTTGTATGCTAGCCGGGTACAGCAGGCAGGTACGGGCTGCCCCCAACCCCCAGCTGCCTATTTGTACCCGGCTGGGAACCAAAAATATAGAGAAGCCCTTTTTTTTAATTATTTCATGAAATAATTAAAAAAAAAAAATGACGTGGGCTTCGCCTAATTTTTGAGTCCAGCCGGGTACAACTAGGCAGCTGGGGATTGGAATCCACAGTGCAGGGTGCCCATGCTTTCTGGGCACCCCCACTGCGAATTGCAGTCCGCAGCCACCCCAGAAAATGGCGCTTTCATAGAAGCGCCATCTTCTGGCGCTGTATCCAACTCTTCCAGCTGCCCTGAAGCCGGGTGGCTAGCCGGGTAATAATGGAGTTAAAGCTAGCTGTATATTATCAGCTAGCCCTAAGCCCGAAATTCATGGTGTCACGCCAATATTAGACATGGCCACCATGAATTTCTAGTACAGATAAAAAAAAAACACAACACACAGAAAAATATTTTTATTAGAAATAAAACACAACACAATTAGTGACTCCATCTTTATTGAAATAAACCCCCCTCCGCAGTAATCCTGGGTCAGGGTCCCGCGCCGTCCAATCCGGATCCAATATCATCTGATCGGTTTGCTGGAAGGCAAAGCGATCAGATGATGTGTCAGGTTCAAGGATGTGAATCACATCACACATCAGCTGATTGTATAAAAGCCGATTATACAATCAGCTGATGCATCAGTAGAAAAAGAAAAAAAATAATAATACTCACTTATGTGCTCTGCTGATTACCGGCAGCTCCTGGAGCGATCGATTGGACAGGAGTCTGATCCCGTCCGATCGCAGCAGGAGCTGCCGGTAATCAGCTGATGAACTCCCCTGACGGCAGGATCAGCTGATAGCCGGCCGGGCGCGAAAAAGCCGGCGAGACTACGATCAGCTGATGCGTCAGGTGACTGCATCAGGTGATCAGCGCCAGGTCCTGCAAGCAAGGTCCTGCCCCGGGGAGACTGCACACAGCCAGAGTGGCGGTACCGGGAGGAGATGGGAGCGGGCATGGCACCGGGACCCTGCAGACAGGTGAGTATATATGACATTTTTTTTTTCTACTGTTCACTTTGGTTTTCGCCGCTGCCTCCACCTCCCGCCCAGACATGGCGCCGCACGGAGCTGACATGCACAGGACGGGAGGTGGAGGCAGCGGTGACGGTACCGGGAGGATTCATGCTTCTGTGTTTACCAACAGAAGGAATCCTCTTCCTGTACACGTCACTGTAGTACCCACCCCTTGCGTTTATAGCTGCGTTTTTAGTCATAGAAACGCGGCTATATGCATTTTTCATTGCGTTTTTAACATCTCATTGAATTGAATGGGTGAAAAACGCAGTGAAAAACGCAGAAATAATTGACATGCTGCGTTTTTGTGGTCACCACAAAAACGCAGCTAAAAAAAAACGCTGTGTGCAGACAGCACTTCTGAAAACCCATTGACATTGCTGGTGAAGCAATGTCACTGCGTTTTCAGCACAAAAACGCGGTAAAAAACGCCGCTAAAAACGCGGCAAAAACGCCTAGTGCGCACAAGGCCTAAGAGAGAGATTAGCCCAGGCAGGGCAAGAGTGAGAAGGAAACAACAGAGTAACTCAGGAGGGAGCTAGAGTGAAACATCAGTGGAAGTGACAGAAAGCCTGAAGTTGGTCTGTGGCTGTGTGCCCAGACGGAGTCAGCAAGGTCAGCAGACAGTGGTGAAGATCTGCAGTGGGACTGTCTGGAGGTTGCTGGAAGGGCCACGGAGGCTGTGTGTATCCGGGGGTCTGGAGCAGTATACAAAGGGCAGTCAGCACCAGAGCAGGGGCTTTCGGATCCCAGCAAGGCTTGGAGTCGCTGTAAATTGCTAAATCCGTTAGTGAAGGGGACGTAGATCCCCCAACAAGCAAGTCCTGATTGACGGCAAAGGTCCAACCACAACGGGGAAACACCGCCACCGCCAAGGCACCAGTTTCCAAGGGCCGGCGCCTGCGGGCAAAGTGTGGAGCTCCTCCGGCACAGATTGCAGTCGGGGAGCGGGTAACCGGTGGGAATCCACCGCTACCAAACAGACATTTCAAAGGTGCAGGGAAGAGACCGTCACCGCTAACTGCAGGGAACCGCAGCACCGTGAACCGTCCGAGGGACCCGTCCAACCAGCCGTTTGTTTACCGAGAACTGTGTCGTGTTTACTGGCTGAGTGAGTACCTCAGTGCCGCAAGGCACAGCGCTGCCCCTGCGCCCCTGCACCCCACTGGCCCCCGGGATCACCAACCCCTACCCACGGAGGGGCAACACAACAACTGGCTGCTCCACATCACCATCCCCGGGGTCCCCACATTGAGCAGCGGTGGTGAAATCACCACAACCGTGGGTGGCGTCACGAACTATAACAATCCCCACACCCAACCACAAAACCCCCCCTTTCACTCACGGGCGAGGAGTGTCGCTCGAGAAACCCCGGGATCCGGCCCACCGCTCGAGCCACCACTGAGCAGCTGCCGGACCCGAGCAGAAGGGGTGAGCGCGGTGTGCTGACACCCTCCTCCCCGCCCGCGACAACTGCTCCACAATTGTGTCTCATGTCTGATGGATACGGAGATCATCTGATATTGATGTGACCTCTCTACCATTGTGACTCATGTCTGATGGATAACGAGATCATCTGGTATTAATGTGTCCGCTCCACCATTGTGTCTCATGTCTGATGGATACGGAGATCATCTGATATTAATGTGTCCTCTCCACCATTGTGTCTCATGTCTGATGGATAACGAGATCATCTGGTATTAATGTGTCCTCTCCACCATTGTGTCTCATGTCTGATGGATACGGAGATCATCTGATATTAATGTGTCCTCTCCACCATTGTGTCTCATGTCTGATGGATACGGAGATCATCTGATATTAATGTGACCTCTCCACTATTGTGTCTCATGTCTGATGGATAACGAGATCATCTGGTATTAATGTGTCCTCTCCACCATTGTGTCTCATGTCTGATGGATACGGAGATCATCTGATATTAATGTGACCTCTCCACCATTGTGTCTCATGTCTGATGGATATGGAGATCATCTGATATTAATGTGACCGCTCCACCATTGTGTCTCATGTCTGATGGATAAGGAGATCATCTGATATTAATGTGACCTCTCCACCATTGTGTCTCATGTCTGATGGATACGGAGATCATCTGATATTAATGTGTCCGCTCCACCATTGTGTCTCATGTCTGATGGATACGGAGATCATCTGATATTAATGTGTCCGCTCCACCATTGTGTCCCATGTCTGATGGATACGGAGATCATCTGGTATTAATGTGTCCTCTCCACCATTGTGTCTCATGTCTGATGGATACGGAGATCATCTAATATTAATGTGACCTCTCTACCATTGTGTCTCATGTCTGATGGATATGGAGATCATCTGGTATTAATGTGACCTCTCCACCATTGTGTCTCATGTCTGATGGATACGGAGATCATCTGATATATTAATGTGTCCTCTCCACCATTGTGTCTCATGTCTGATGGATACGGAGATCATCTGATATTAATGTGACCTCTCTACCATTGTGTCTCATGTCTGATGGATACGGAGATCATCTGATATTGATGTGACCTCTCCACCATTGTGTCTCATGTCTGATGGATACGGAGATCATCTGATATTAATGTGACCTCTCCACCATTGTGTCTCATGTCTGATGGATAAGGAGATCATCTGGTATTAATGTGTCCGCTCCACCATTGTGTCTCATGTCTGATGGATACGGAGATCATCTGATATTAATGTGACCTCTCTACCATTGTGTCTCATGTCTGATGGATACGGAGATCATCTGATATTGATGTGACCTCTCCACCATTGTGTCTCATGTCTGATGGATACGGAGATCATCTGATATTAATGTGACCTCTCCACCATTGTGTCTCATGTCTGATGGATACGGAGATCATCTGATATTAATGTGACCGCTCCACCATTGTGTCTCATGTCTGATGGATACGGAGATCATCTGATATTAATGTGACCTCTCCACCATTGTGTCTCATGTCTGATGGATATGGAGATCATCTGATATTAATGTGACCGCTCCACCATTGTGTCTCATGTCTGATGGATAAGGAGATCATCTGATATTAATGTGACCTCTCCACCATTGTGTCTCATGTCTGATGGATACGGAGATCATCTGATATTAATGTGTCCGCTCCACCATTGTGTCTCATGTCTGATGGATACGGAGATCATCTGATATTAATGTGTCCGCTCCACCATTGTGTCCCATGTCTGATGGATACGGAGATCATCTGGTATTAATGTGTCCTCTCCACCATTGTGTCTCATGTCTGATGGATACGGAGATCATCTGATATTAATGTGACCTCTCTACCATTGTGTCTCATGTCTGATGGATATGGAGATCATCTGGTATTAATGTGACCTCTCCACCATTGTGTCTCATGTCTGATGGATACGGAGATCATCTGATATATTAATGTGTCCTCTCCACCATTGTGTCTCATGTCTGATGGATACGGAGATCATCTGATATTAATGTGACCTCTCTACCATTGTGTCTCATGTCTGATGGATACGGAGATCATCTGATATTGATGTGACCTCTCCACCATTGTGTCTCATGTCTGATGGATACGGAGATCATCTGATATTAATGTGACCTCTCCACCATTGTGTCTCATGTCTGATGGATAAGGAGATCATCTGGTATTAATGTGTCCGCTCCACCATTGTGTCTCATGTCTGATGGATACGGAGATCATCTGATATTAATGTGACCTCTCTACCATTGTGTCTCATGTCTGATGGATACGGAGATCATCTGATATTGATGTGACCTCTCCACCATTGTGTCTCATGTCTGATGGATACGGAGATCATCTGATATTAATGTGACTTCTCCACCATTGTGTCTCATGTCTGATGGATACGGAGATCATCTGATATTAATGTGACCGCTCCACCATTGTGTCTCATGTCTGATGGATACGGAGATCATCTGATATTAATGTGACCTCTCCACCATTGTGTCTCATGTCTGATGGATAAGGAGATCATCTGGTATTAATGTGTCCGCTCCACCATTGTGGCTCATGCCTGATGGATAAGGAGATCATCTGATATTAATGTGTCCTCTCCACCATTGTGTCTCATGTCTGATGGATACGGAGATCATCTGATATTAATGTGACCTCTCCACCATTGTGTCTCATGTCTGATGGATACGGAGATCATCTGATATTAATGTGACCGCTCCACCATTGTGGCTCATGCCTGATGGATAAGGAGATCATCTGATATTAATGTGTCCTCTCCACCATTGTGTCTCATGTCTGATGGATAAGGAGATCATCTGATATTAATGTGACCTCTCCACCATTGTGGCTCATGTCTGATGGATACGGAGATCATCTGATCTTAATGTGTCCGCTCCACCATTGTGTCTCATGTCTGATGGATACGGAGATCATCTAATATTAATATGACCGCTCCACCATTGTGGCTCATGCCTGATGTCGGCACCTGCACCTATAATGTAGATTACCAGAAGATCAATCAAATAACGCATAAAGATGCCTATCCTCTCCCCTGTATTGAAGAGTCGCTGGCTGCGCTGAAAACGGCTAACTATTTCTCTACCCTCGACCCTACTAGCGGATACTGGCAGGTGTCAGTTGCACCAGAGGATCATGAGAAGACTGCATTTGCCACCCCCATGGGACTCTGCGAGTTCAATAGCATGCCATTTGGGCTGTGCAATGCCCCTGGGACCTTCCAACGGCTTATGAAGTGCTGCCTGGGACATCTTAATTTCGAAACTGTCTTGCTGTATCTGGATGATGTGATCGTATACTCTCAGACGTACGAGGCCCACCTGGAGCACCTGGCAGAAGTGTTTGCGTCCCTTGCTAAGTATGGGATGAAGCTGAAACCCTCCAAGTGCCATCTGCTGAAGCCAAAGGTGCAGTACCTCGGACACTTGGTGAGTGCAGAAGGTGTCGCCTGCCCCAGACCCTGAGAAGATTACCGCTATCCAGGAATGGCCCCGGCCGACCACAGTGAGGGAGGTGAGACAGTTCCTGGGCCTGGTGGGCTATTACCACCGCTTCATCAAGGGGTACACGAAGATGGCTGCACCAATGCAAGACCTCCTCGTGGGACAGACCAAGGGTGGTAGGGCCCCCGGACCCCCGTTTGTGTGGGAAGAGAAGCATAAGCAGTCCTTTCACCAGCTGAAGTCAGCCTTGACAGGGGAAGAAATCCTGGCGTATCCCGACTACAGCCTCCCGTTCATCCTTTACACCGATGCCAGCAAGGTAGGCCTGGGGGCAGTCTTGTCCCAGGTCCAGAATGGGAAGGAGACAGTGATCGCCTACGGCAGCAGAAAACTCTTGCCCACGGAAAGAAACCCCGAGAATTACAGCTCCTTCAAGCTTGAATTCCCAGGTCCAGAATGGGAAGGAGACAGTGATCGCCTACGCCAGCAGAAAACTCTTGCCCACGGAAAGAAACCTCGAGAATTACAGCTCCTTCAAGCTTGAATTCCTAGCCCTGGTGTGGGCAATCACCAAAAGGTTTAGGCATTACCTCGCGGCGGTGAAATTCACTGCCTACACGGACAATAATCCGTTGACCCATCTGGATATGGCCAAGCTAGGCTCACTGGAACAGCGGTGGGTGGCTCGGCTGTCCAACTATGACTTCACTATCAAATACAGAGCCGGCCGCAAGAACACCAACGCGGACACGTTATCCCGGATGCCCCACCTGCCGGATGGCGGGTCAGAAGACGACGACCTCAAGGAAAATCGAGTTGCCCGCGATCCACTGGCCACCGGCCGAAAAACTTTGTGTCAATCAGCAACATGTGGACCTGGACCCGCTACCCAGCCAGGGGTAGCAAGAAGCCCAGGATCAGGCGCCTGCCGTCCAGTTGGTCAAGACCATGATTGCACAGGGCTCCTCCAAAATGGATCCCTCAGCTCCCTCTGAAGCCCAGCGGCTGTGGAGAGAAAGAGCCCGGCTATACCTGCATCAAGGGAAGCTGTATCGGGAGCTGATCAACCCAAAAACTCATGAGAAAGTTCGCCAGCTGGTGGTTCCTCAGGCCAGCGTGCCCAAAGTCATGCAGGCGTACCATGATGGCACTGGACACTTCGGTTGGAAGAAGCTGGAGATGTTGCTGAGAGAGCGGTTCTATTGGAGTGGGATGCAAAATTCTGGGGAGGCCTGGTGTCAAGAGTGTGGTCCCTGTACACTGAGAAGGAGGGATGAAGTCAGCCAGAGAGCCCCCCTACAGCCAATCATCACCCATCAACCGCTGGAATTGGTCACCTTAGACCACGTCAAGCTCACACCCAGCCGAAATGGGTATACCTATGCCCTGACCATCGTGGACCACTACTCGTGGTTCATGGTGGTTGTTCCAGTTAAGGATCTGACAGGCCGTACCGCAGCTAGAGCATTCCAGGCCTACTTCTGTCGACCGCATGGGTACCCGGAGAGGGTGCTCACGGATCGGGGTCTGGCCTTTGAAGCAGAAGAGTTCCAGGAGTTTTGCCAGTTGTACGGGTGCAAGAAAATCAGGACCACAGCATACCATGCCCAAACCAATGGGATGTGTGAAAAGATGAATCACTTGGTCCTGGGTCTCCTCAAGACACTACCGTTGGAAGAACGAAACCTGTGGCCGGAGAAGCTGCCGGACCTGGTAGACATGTACAACAACATTCCCTGTGGTTCTACCAAGTGTACACCCGCGTATCTGATAAGAGCCCGACCGGGCCGGCTGCCGGTGGACCTGGAAATGGGCCTGGACGCTCCAGAGGCTCTTCCCTCCACTGCAAACTGGGATACCAAGCGGCAGGCGCAGTACAGACGGATCCAGGAATATGTGGACAGGAATCTGCGTCAGAGCCGAGAAAAACAAGAGCAGCGCTTCAACAGACGGGCTCCAGCTGTTCCCTTTGAGCCTGGAGATATAGTGCTGAAACTGAAGAGGAGAACCCATAAGCTTGATGATCAGTGGGAAAGAACCCCGTATATCATACAGCCCACTGAATGGGAGAATGAGAAGACTTATCTGATTAGTCGCGACCAGGGGAGGACCACGGCTACCGTTTCCAGGGACCACCTGAAGAGGTGCCCACACCCCTTAAGATTGGCAAATGAAGTCCCAGTTCCCATACCAAACGGGGAAGAGAAGAAAGAGGTGATCCACACAGGGATGGGTGACTTTTCAGTAGACTGGCCTATGCAGAACGGCGCAGTGATTATTCCAGTGATAATGTTCCCACAACCCATGGAAGAAATGGAAACGGAAATAACCGCCAGTGAACCGCTTGAACCAGCGCCCAGGGATGTACCTATACCATGCCCCCGTAGGTCTCCACCTGCCATACCCGACAGACGGGAAGAGGAACCGATTGTCTCCTCTGTCCCAGTGCCCTCTACTGACGACATTGTACCCAGAAGGTCCACACGCCCCAACCTAGGTAGGCCCCCGCTTAGGTATAGGGAAACTGCCATCTAGGGGTGCAGTACGTTGATTGTGTAAATACCTGAATGAATGAGCATTAATCATCCGAGATTTTCACCTGATTTGTAGCAGAACTGTTGTCCCCGTTAGCCCCCAAAAAGCCCCCTCCCACATGAGGAACTGCTCATGAACAAGGCCGAGAACTCGCAGGCCACCCACAAACTGGTGGGCTTGTAAATAATTCCGGGCTGGAGTTCCGTTAACCGCCTCCGGAGAGGCAGGTTGGAGGAAGGACCCGCAGCAGGGCAGGCTGGGGTCCGGTCACCACCAGGACCGGTGACCATTCTCCAGGGTCAGGGGTCCCCCTGGACGTGGGGCCCCCTGAATGACAGCCGGGTGCCGTTCCCGCTTGGGCGACCTGAACCAGGTTCCTGTTTCCGGACTGGGGAAAAGGGGTGCTGCCCACTTCTTAGGGGCAGCATCAAGGTTTAGGTTGTTTGGGAGGGAAAGCGGAAGAACTGGGACCTGTCCATTGTTATTAAAAATGTTTTATTACCGTTAGTAACGTTTGAAGTGAAATACCTCCCGTAAGGGAAGATTTGTAAAAAATATACATACCGTTTGTTTGTTTCCCTGTTATTTATATTTTTCAGAAAATAAAAACGGTGATGGACGGGCAGCCCGCGGACAGTCTGCATTTAACCAAGGGGGAGTGTGACGCCCTGGACCCCCAGGGGTCACAGTACACTAACATCACACACACAATCCCCCCCCCTCTGGGTAGGTGACACCAGTCAATCAAAATCCTTGTTGCCACCCTCCAGGCTTGATGTCCACACCAGGTGGGGCGGAGCCAGGCGGTTGACCCCACCCACCGAGGAGTTCACAGGCCTGGAGGCGGGAAAAGACAGCAGATTGTAGTAGGCAGTGAAAGTGAGAGGAGTGAAACACTGTCAGTGTCTGGGTTGGAGCCCAGGCACATTCAGCAAGGTCGGCAGACGGTGGTGGCCGTCTGCAGGAGTTGGTGGAGGTCAGCGGAACCGTAGGACCGGGGTCGGGCGGTTGCCTACCGGTACCGAACCGGGGAGCAGATTGAAGCCAAGCAGCAAGTCAGGGTACTCAGACCCCGATCAGGCTAGGAGCCACCGTAAAGGTCAAATTATCTGATTGCGGTCTGGACCTCAGGGGTTTATTCCCACCTAAGTCCCGTCAGAAGGCAACAGCCCAACCCGTCCGGATAAGTGCCACCACCAAGGGCCAGAGATCCAAGGGCCAGCGCCTGCGTGCAAACGGGCTCTCCCGTACACGCCGGGGAGCGGACTACCCGTGGGAAGCCATAGGAGTCAAATACACTTACACAGGTGCAGGAAAATGACAGCCACCATCAACCCGTCCGGGGAGAGTGAGAACACAGCAGACGGCTGTGGGCCCCGTCCATCCAGCCGTTTGGTTTACCAGAGACTCTGTCCTTCTGTGTCTGAGTGAGTACAACAGTGCCATCCGGCACCGCGCTGCACCGCAACGTTGCACCCGCGCCCACGCTGCCTCCCCGCCTCGGCACCTGCACCTATACCTCCTCCCTACCTCCCCAACAGGGGCCCTGGGACCAACAGCCCCTACCCACGGAGGGGTCAACACCTCAGCTGCTCTCCGCCATCGCGCCCGGGATCCCCCGTCACCAGCAGCGGTGGTGCCCACCATCACCACAACCCGTGGGTGGCGTCACGACCGACATCCCCCAAATACCCACCACAAACCTCCCCTTTTCACTCGTGGGCGAGGAGGCGCTGCTCGAGCCCCGGGTCCAGCCCCGTGCTCGAGCCACCGAGGATCAGAAGCATCAGACCCGAGCGCCATCGATTCCAGACGAGCGGCGTTCCGAACCCCTCCGCCCGCGACAGATACGGAGATCATCTGATATTAATGTGACCGCTCCACCATTGTGGCTCATATGATAAGAGAAGATTCAATCTCATCCATGAGTGGGTCTAACCAGTAAAAATGCCAGGGTCTTATAAGAAAATAAAGAAATGTAGTTCTCATGTAGCAGATGACGTGGTCGTGGATGGACAGAACATTCTTCAACTGCTCAAGAGCCAAATGCAGACATCTTGATCCCCCTTCCCTCCCCTACGCCCCCTCTCACACAGACTTCACCCTATACTCCCTCTCTCACACAGACTGTTCCCTCCCATATGCTCCTGTGGCACCCCAGTGGTCATGGGAGCCGCAGTGGCGTTGTTTTCCTCACCAGAGGGCAATGCTATGACTGGAAGAAGCGGGGAAATCTCTATGTCAGGTACAATCACACACTTCCTAACTCAGGCCAGAAGGGGAAGCTCAAGTCCTGGTTAGGACGAGCTTCCCTGTGCATTCTGGGCTGGGGAGGGGTTAGACAGGGAGACAGGAAGAGAGACCTCAGAACACGAGAGGCGAGAGAAGAGAAACGTCACTGTAATAGAGCTGTTGTGCAAGCTTTCCAGGACCGAGCACAAGAATCAGGACACCAGGGTCCCCGACTGTCGGGTGCTAACGGCCCAGCAGTAAACCCAGACAGCAGGAGATTCCACATCTCCTGGCTCACCAGAGACTCCCAAGGCGAAGTAGCACAATAGAGCCCGGGCCGCAGAAATACAAGCGGGCCCTACATCCGGCTCGTGCTGCCCGCCACAAGGGGCAAGACAAATTGCATCTAAGAAGAGGGATGCTGTGCTGCTTCAGGCCACAGTGACCCATGCACAGAGTTCACTAAGAAAGGCCTCCAACGTACCTGGCAAAGAGAGATTCCCCACTGCTACAAGGCTGACCGGACCACTGTAACTTTGGGACCATAAAGACCGACCAGTAAAAGGTAAAAGAAACTACTGGCCTGTGTTTCCAGTTACTGTCGGCGTTCTCAGTCCTGCACCCCAGCACACACCACCATAGACTGCCACCACCATCATCCTCCCTGGGGCCTAGCTCTACCTGTGGGGAGCTGAACCATCCCAGCTGCGACACCATCTGCCCCATAGGACAGCACCCGCAGCGGCGGCTAATCCCTGGCTGCACACTAAAGGTGGCATCACGAGACAACTACTCTCAACTTCCTCAACCCCTTCATCCCTATCTCCCCACCATCATCGCATCTTCCATCCCTTTGTGGACACCTCGGTGTCACGAAACCGGGCAGGGCCACCCGTGACATCCCCTGACCCTCACCAACCCGTAATATTCCCAAGACCCCGTGGGGTGTTCCACTCTCTCCTCACACAGACTGCCCTACAGTCATATGAAAAAGTTTGGGCACCCCTATTAATGTTAACCTTTTTTCTTTAGAACAATTTGGGTTTTTGCTATTTCAGTTTCATATATCTAATAACTGATGGACTGAGTAATATTTCTGGATTGAAATGAGGTTTATTGTACTAACAGAAAATGTGCAATCCTCTTTTAAACAAAATTTGACAGGTGCAAAAGTATGGGCACCTCAACATAAAAGTGACATTAATATTTTGTAGATCCTCCTTTTGCAGAAATCCCAGCCTCTAGTCGATTCCTGTAGCTTTTAATGAGTTCCTGGATAAGGGATGAAGGTAGATTTGACCATTCCTGTTTATAAAACAATTCCAGTTCAGTTAAGTTTGATGGTCGCCGAGCATGGACAGCCGCTTCACATCATCCCACAGATGTTCAATGATATTCAGGTCTGGGGACTGGGATGGCCATTCCAGAACATTGTAATTGTTCCTCTGCATGAATGCCTGAGTAGATTTGGAGCGGTGTTTTGGATCATTGTCTTGCTGAAATATCCATCCCCTGCGTAACTTCAACTTCGTCACTGATTCCTGCACATTATTGTCAAGAATCTGCTGATACTGAGTTGAATCCATGCGACCCTCAACTTTAACAAGATTCCCGGTGCCGGCATTGGCCACACAGCCCCAAAGCATGATGGAACCTCCAGCAAATTTTACTGTGGGTAGCAAGTGCTTTTCTTGGAATTCCGTGTTTTTTTGCCTCCATGCATAACGCCTTTTTGTATTACCAAACAACTCAATCTTTGTTTCATCAGTCCACAGGACCTTCTTCCAAAATGTAACTGGCTTGTCCAAATGTGCTTTTGCATACCTCAGGCAACTGTTTGTGGCGTGCTTGCAGAAACGGCTTCTTTCTCATCACTCTCCCATACAGCTTCTCCTTGTACAACGTGCGCTGTATTATTGACCGATGCACATTGACACCATCTGCAGCAAGATGATGCTGCAGGTCTTTGGAGGTGGTCTGTGGATTGTCCTTGACTGTTCTCACCATTCTTATTCTCTGCCTTTCTGATATTTTTCTTGGCCTGCCACTTCTGGGCGTAACAAGAACTGTACCTGTGTTCTTCCATTTCCTTACTATGTTCCTCACAGTGGAAACTGACAGGTTAAATCTCTGAGACAACTTTTTGTACCTTCCCCTGAACAACTATGTTGAATAATCTTTATTTTCAGATCATTTGAGAGTTGTTTTGAGGAGCCCATGATGCCACTCTTCATAGGAGATTCAAATAGGAGAACAACTTGCAAGTGGCCACCTTAAATACCTTTTCTCATGATTGGATACACCTGCCTATGAAGCTCAAAGCTCAATGAGGTTACAAAACCAATTTAGTGCTTCAGTAAGTCAGTAAAAAGTAGTTCAGAGTGTTCAAATTAAGAAATTGATAAGGGATATATTCCACAGAGGAATATAATTAGAAAATAAAGCAATTCCTCCCGTACTTGGAGGGTGTGTGGAATGGTCTCTGTTAATGATCACAGAGACAAAAGCAGTGAGTGGGAAATGGCACCTACCTAGGTCCGTTCCTCTAGCGGTGCCAGGAGACGGACAGCAGCGTAAGCCGCACAAAGCTCCTACCTGCGTTCGCTCCACTAGTGTGCGAGGACACGAACCACTAGATATGGCACCTGTCTAGGTCCGCTCCGCTAGTGGTGCAAAAGAGACGAACAGCAGCGTAAGCCGCACAAAGCTCCTACCTGCGTTCGCTCCACTAGTGTGCGAGGACACGAACCACTAGATATGGCACCTGCCTAGGTCCGCTCTTCTAGTGGTGCAAAAGAGACGGGCAGCAGCGTAAGCCGCACAAAGCTCCTACCTGCGTTCGCTCCACTAGTGTGCGAGGACACGAACCACTAGATATGGCACCTGCCTAGGTCCGCTCTTCTAGTGGTGCAAAAGAGACGAACAGCAGCGTAAGCCGCACAAAGCTCCTACCTGCGTTCGCTCCACTAGTGTGCGAGGATACGAACAACTGCCAGACGCAGTGTAAGGAACGTTACCCTAGCGGCAACGTCCACCTACGAGTAGAATCACAAGGCCCAGCCGGACCATGTGCCTCAGGCACCTGCCTATGTCCGCTCCACTAAGATGTAAGGATACTGACCGCAGTCGAAGCTGTAAGGTATAAGAACGCTACCCTGCCGGTAGCGCTCACCTAGCATAGATAGAGAGATGCCTAGAGAGACGTGCACAGAGCGTCTACTCTCATGCATGAACCAAGAGGACTGAGCGCCGGGCGGCATGCGTCAGGGTCTTACATAGACTCTGTGCCTCATCCAAGATGGAGGACACCAGAGCCAATCCGCTGCCAGAATGACAGCAATGACGTCATGCTGGCCTATCACCGAGCAAAGCGTCACAAGCACATGACCAGCGACCAATCGGTATAGAAGGTGTCAGAGACATGTGACCACGTGTCACAAGCACATGACCAGCGGCCAATCAGCTTAGAAAGTGTCAGAGACATGTGACCTCGTGTCAGCGATGATGTCACCCGCACATGTGCAATGGCTCCAAGATAGGACTTAGTCTCCAGCACTTGCACATGTGCAGTAGGAAGAAATCCGAACATAGTCTCCAGTGCTCGCACATGTGCAGTAGCAAGAAAGCTGAACATAGTCTCCAGTGCCACAGCAACCGTAACAGTACCTCCCCCTCAAGGGCCCCCCTCCCGGCGACGCAGGTAATCGGCAACTAAGTCGGGAGCATGGACAGCCTCCTCAGGCTCCCAAGAGCGATGTTCCGGGCCGTAACCCTCCCAATCTATCAAGAAGAACCTGCGCCCTCTAACCATCTTAGAACCAACTATGGCTCGTACCTCATAGCTAGAGCGAGAGGAATCAGAGGCAGGAGAGTGCACTTCACGAGCGTGAGGTAAAATAGCCGGCTTTAACAGTGAAACATGGAATTTTTCATGGATCCTAAGATGGACGGGTAACTTCAATTGGTAGACTACAGGATTTACCTGTCGAAGAACCTCATAAGGACCCAGGAAGCGAGGAGCAAATTTGACAGAGCTCACTCTAAGTTTCACGTGTTTTGCAGAGAACCACACAAAGTCCCCCGGAGAAAGGACAGGAGCCGGGCGACGAAACCGATCGGACACCGTCTTCATACGGTCCTTAGCTGCTTGGATCGACTCTTGAGTCCGATCCCAAACCTCTCTGGCATTAGTTGCCCAGTCGGCTACAAGAGGAGGAGGTGCAGCAGCGGGAAACGGTACCGGTAACCTAGGGTGTTGCCCATTATTGAGTACGAACGGTGTTTGCCCAGTGGCCTCAGCCACCGAATTGTTAAGGGCGAATTCTGCCCAGGGTAGGAGGGAGGACCAGTTATCGTGGTTCTCAGCAACAAAGTGTCAAAGGTATATAATCATGGATTGATTGGTACACTCAACCAAACCATTGGTCTCCGGATGGTATGCCGAAGAAAAATTCAACTCAATTTGCAGAAGGCTACAAAGATCTCGCCAGAAACAGGAAGCAAATTGCGGACCTCTATCACAAATGATACGATCTGGCATAACGTGAAGCCTAAAGACATGCTTGAGGAATAGTTTAGCTAGTACCCTGGAAGATGGGATTCTCGATAACGGTACGAGATGAACCATCCGGGAGAAATGGTCCGTAATGACCCACACAAATCTATGTCCCTGTGAACACGGAAGATCACCCACAAAGTCCATGCCTATCACCTCCCATGGTCTATCTGGCACTGGTAAAGAATGCAAGAGCCCAGCCGGTCTCTGCCGTAACGGGCGGTTGCGAGCACACGAGTAGCAGGAACCGACATATCTCTTGACGTGGCTGGCTACGTGTGGCCACCAATACCACCTCTCGAGTAACTCTCGTGTCCGCCTAATACCAAAATGCCCACCCACCTTTGAGGTGTGGGCCCACGACAGTATATCATTCTGTCGATCAGGCGGAACAAAGGTATTGCCCGGTGGGATTTGGTCTAACGTCACAGGGGAGAGCGTATGAAAAACCCTGGAGGGAAGGATAAGACAAGGTTCGTCAATCTCTTCCTGGGTAGAAACCATAGAGCGAGACAGGGCGTCTGCCTTGTTATTCTTACTCCCAGACAAATAGTTGATGGAGAAGTGAAAGCGGGAGAAAAACAAGGACCAGCGGGCTTGGCGAGGATTCAGACGCTGAGTGGTTTGTAAGTACGTCAGATTCTTATAGTCTGTATAGACCTGGAAAGGATGTTTCGCTCCTTCCAGCAAGTGACGCCACTCCTCCAAGGCTAATCTCAGGGCGAGCAGTTCCCTATCCCCAATGGTATAGTTTCTCTCTGCCGGTGAAAAGGTTTTAGCAAAGAAGAAACACGGCCTTTTTCTACCTGCACCGTTCTTTTGATACAAGACCGCACCAGCACCCACTGAAGAGGCATCAACCTCCAAGAGGAAGGGCTTAATCTCATCGGGTCTTTGAAGAACGGGAGCAGTTGAAAAGTGTCTTTTTACTGCCTCAAAAGCCTGGGATGTCTCAGTAGACCAGACTTTTGGATTAGCACCTTTCTTAGTCAAGGCCACCAAAGGGGCCACCAAAGTAGAGAAATGGGGTATGAACTGCCTGTAATAATTTATGAATCCTAAGAATCGTTGCACCGCCTTCAAGGAAAGCAGAGTGAAGGCAGATAGCCGTAACGTACATGACTGAGGCAGTGATAGATCCAGGAAAGGGTTAAGGAATAAGGGATGGGGTTTTTACCTAAGGAATGTGGTGGGGGGTCAGCGAGCAGGAGGAGAGACGGGGGGAAGGGGCCATATAAGAAATAGGTCCCATGTTAAGGTGTCATTCCTTTGTCCTGGACTCAAAGACTGAACCAGCAGTATGGATGCCTTGCTGAAGACTGTTCAGACTGCGGCTTTGACGTGTAGGCCCGAATGGATTCAGGCCCAGCTAGACGAATTGCTGAAGAATGCCCGGGATACAGCATCTGTCCCTTCTGAACTTTCTGAACATCAAACTCTAAGAAGATCAAGACCTCCTGAGAGACTAACTTCTGAAATGGCCAATAGGACTCACAATAGGATCATAAGTCCTTCTGTTACTTCTAGGAAAAGAGCAAAGCGCAGCACGGCCTCTGATCCTTCTTACAAACCAGGAAGGAAACTACAGTACAAGAATAACAAGGGACAGAGAAAAGAGCCAGATCATCTAACCAGAGAGACGCCAAGAAGTGCAAGGAGAAAGTCCAGCTCTACTGAGGTGCCAGCCAGAGAAGCAGCCACACAAGCTACAACTGACGTGACGACAGCCCACCATGAATCCTTAGAACTTCCTCAACAATCTTTGCATCATTCTAGAGGACATCATACGCCCTCACCCCAGGAACTGAACCAACACGGGGGGATGGGCTTAGGACACACAACATTTCCGGATCCGGGTTCTCATTACACGAGGAGTGGTAGGAATCCAAAAAGACAACTGCGCAAAAGTACTTTAACCAGACAAAGACTTCATCGGCCGGCTCAGGATGTGAGTCAGGCAATAAATCTACAGCTACAAGACTCAGAAGAGATTCCAGACAATGACTATGACACAGATAACGACTCCCCACTGGAGGGCAGCAGCACGCAGCACTTCAATAATGAAGGGGCTGTAGAGACTATAACTAATACGTCACGGACGGCTGGTCAACCTAGGACGCAGCCAGGTATTGGTGAGAACACTTTTTCTTGTCCTATATCTAGTGTAACAACACCTGTAATGAGTCCAGTGGGCGCAGTTGGGGGTGCAGTTCCCGGCAATGTAGGATGGGATCTTAATTCAGTAGTACAGCAATTAGTGTCAGGGGTTAAGGAGGCTTTGAGTCAGTCTAGCTTACCCATAACTTCTTCTCCTATTGCTGCATGGTGTGGGAATGGTCGCCGGACATCGGAGGTGGTAAGTCAGGCGTGTGCTGACCCAGAGACACAGGAGGACGCAGTAATTTCACAAGGGGTTACATTATCTGATGCAGCAAAAGGAGAATTATATGTATGTTTTGAGGGTCCTCTAGGAATTCATTTGAAACAGGAGGTTAGGGAGAAGATTTGGGCCGACGAATATGTGGAAATATTTTCATTATTGCCCTTAGAAAAATATAACTTGGATAGAGTTAGGTTTGATGAGAGAAAAAGAGAGGAACAAGAAGGACGGTATTGTCTCATCCCCCAAACATTTAGCAATTGGTTCCAGGCTTTTGCCATATTAGCAAGTGTAATAGGCCAAAAAACTCCTGAACATTGCTCTGCCTTATTTTGTTACATGAATTCTATCGGGGAGGCGCACCGTGTGTATGGAGGTTTAGCATGGCTGCGCTATGATGAGCAGTTTCGCCAACGAAAGGCTGGTCGCCAAGGGATTCGTTGGGATCACAAAGATATTGGTTTATGGATGCGTCTCATGACAGCGCCACGTGGGGTTAATCAGCCCTTTCAGGGCTATGTCGGCAGATCATCAGCAATCGGATTGTCGGCAGCAAACAGAAAAGGTTGCTGCTGGCAGTTCAATGATAGCCAGTGCAGATTCGGAAACACATGCAGGTACAGACATGAATGCACCTTCTGTAGTGGAAACCATAGCCTATCAAAATGCTTTAAACGAAATAAAACCCCAACAGCAGAGATTAACCAAAAAGGGGGAAACCCCAATTAGACTCGGGGAGATGGTGGGCTATCTAAGCAGGTACCCAGATAGAAAAGCAGCACAATTGCTGGGGGAGGGCTTCTCAGAAGGTTTTAAGATCCCATCTACTTCAGGCCCATTAACCTGTTCTCGTAACCTTGCTTCAGCTTATACATATTCTCACATTGTCTCCACAAAACTAAACAAAGAAATTGACCTGGGCCGCATGGCAGGCCCATTCACCAAAATGCCAATAGAAAACTTAAGAGTCTCTCCATTGGGAGTGGTCCCAAAGAAGGAACCCAATAAGTTTAGGCTGATCCATCATCTGTCCTTCCCTCATGGAAGCTCAGTTAATGATGGAATCGATCAGGAACTTTGCACAGTCTCGTATACTTCATTTGATACAGCGATTGCATGGGTACAGAAGTACGGCAGAGGAGCTTTAATGGCAAAAACAGACATTGAAGCTGCCTTTAGACTCCTACCAGTCCATCCAGAAAGCTTCCATCTCTTGGGTTGTCAGTGGCAGGGAAGGTTTTATGTAGACTTGTGTTTACCGATGGGCTGCTCCATCTCATGCTCCTTGTTTGAATCATTTAGCACATTTTTGGAGTGGGTAGTAAAGAAGGAAGCCGGCGTGCGTTCTGTCCTGCATTATCTAGATGATTTCCTATGTATAGGTCCACCAAAGTCATTTGTTTGTGCTTCATTATTGGCAGCGATTCAGTCGGTTTTTAAGCGTTTCGGAGTACCGTTAGCATCAGATAAAACAGAAGGCCCGTCTACACTTATCAAGTTTTTAGGAATTTTGATTGACAGTGAGGCCATGGAGTGCAGATTACCGGATGACAAGGTCAGTGATCTGCTGGAGGCAGTCAGAGAAGCTAGATCTCACCGTAAGATCAGATTAAAGGATCTACAATCGCTGTTAGGAAAAATGAACTTTGCGTGTCGCATTATTCCAATGGGTAGAGTTTTTTGTAGGCGCCTAGCTGCAGCTACCTCAGGCATAACCTTTCCACATCACTTTGTGCGGCTGGCTAGAACATTAAAGGACGATCTGGCGGTATGGGAACAGTTCTTAATGGAGTTTAATGGGAGGTCATTGTGGATCAGACCACCGGTTTCAAATTTTGATCTAGACATCCACACTGATGCAGCGGGGTCAACTGGTTTTGGTGCATATTGTTCTGGACAGTGGTGTGCAGATAGGTGGCCAGAGAGTTGGAGAAACAATGGGTTAACACGAAACTTAGTACTCCTTGAATTGTTCCCCATAGTGGTTGCTTGTGAAATTTGGTGCAATATTTTCCAAAACCGAAAAGTGAGATTTCATTGTGATAACTTGGGAGTTGTAGAAGTCATCAACAAACAATCAGCTTCTTCCCTGCCTGTTGTTACGTTGCTGCGTCATCTAGTGCTGCGCTGTTTAAAGTCAAATTGTCAGATTACAGCTGTGCATGTCCCCGGTGTTTGCAATTCTGTGGCTGATGCTCGGGCTCGTTTTCAGTGGGACAGATTCCGTTCGTTAGCCCCGATGGCAGAGGTACAAGGCAAGAAGTGTCCGGATTTTCTGTGGTCACTGCCAGTGACACCGCATACGCTCTGATAGAACGGTCTGTGGGTGTAAGCACATGGCAGAGGTACCAGTCAGCATGGAGGGAATGGGAAGACTTGTGTGCTCTAGTGGCACATGATGCCAGTGTACATGACAATGTTTCCTTGTTGTTATTTTACATTAGCAGGGCCTTTGTGGACGGTACTTCATTGTCCAGTATTGATAGTAAAATGTCTGGATTAGCTTTTTGGTTTAAGCTGCACGACTTCACTGATTACACAAAGCATTTTTTAGTTAAGCAGGCCCTAAAGGGTTACAGAAAAAGTTGTAAGAAGACCAGAGATAAACGGCGTCCGATTTCTTTCCAGTTATTGCAGCAGATACTGAGTGTACTAGGCCGAGTCTGGAGCAGTCCGTTTGAAGTGTTACTCGTTAGTTGTGCATTCACACTGGCCTTCTTTGGAGCTTTTAGAATCAGCGAGTTAGTGTCGAGTAGCTCCATCAGACGTGGGGGTCTACAAGCTGAGGACATGCATCAGTACACAGACAGAGGGGGTCTACAAGCCGAGGACGTGCATCAGTACACAGACAGAGGGGGTCTACAAGCTGAGGACATGCATTAGTACACAGACAGAGGGGGTCTACAAGCCGAGGACGTGCATCAGTACACAGACAGAGGGGGTCTACAAGCCGAGGACATGCATCAGTACACAGACAGACGGGGTCTACAAGCTGAGGACATGCATCAGTACACAGACAGAGGGGGTCTACAAGCCGAGGACGTGCATCAGTACACAGACAGAGGGGGTCTACAAGCCGAGGACATGCATCAGTACACAGACAGAGGGGGTCTACAAGCTGAGGACATGCATCAGTACACAGACAGACTGGGTCTACAAGCTGAGGACATGCATCAGTACACAGACAGAGGGGGTCTACAAGCTGAGGACATGCATCAGTACACAGACAGAGGGGGTCTACAAGCTGAGGACATGCATCAGTACACAGACAGATGGGTCTACAAGCTGAGGACATGCATCAGTACACAGACAGATGGGTCTACAAGCTGAGGACATGCATCAGTACACAGACAGATGGGTCTACAAGCTGAGGACATGCATCAGTACACAGACAGACTGGGTCTACAAGCCGAGGACATGCATCAGTACACAGACAGAGGGGGTCTACAAGCTGAGGACGTGCATCAGTACACAGACAGAGGGGGTCTACAAGCTGAGGACATGCATCAGTACACAGACAGACGGGGTCTACAAGCTGAGGACATGCATCAGTACACAGACAGATGGGTCTACAAGCTGAGGACATGCATCAGTACACAGACAGAGGGGGTCTACAAGCTGAGGACATGCATCAGTACACAGACAGACGGGGTCTACAAGCTGAGGACATGCATCAGTACACAGACAGAGGGGGTCTACAAGCTGAGGACATGCATCAGTACACAGACAGATGGGTCTACAAGCTGAGGACATGCATCAGTACACAGACAGATGGGTCTACAAGCTGAGGACATGCATCAGTACACAGACAGACGGGGTCTACAAGCCGAGGACATGCATCAGTACACAGACAGAGGGGGTCTACAAGCCGAGGACGTGCATCAGTACACAGACAGAGGGGGTCTACAAGCTGAGGACGTGCATCAGTACACAGACAGACGGGGTCTACAAGCTGAGGACGTGCATCAGTACACAGACAGAGGGGGTCTACAAGCCTGAGGACATGCATCAGTACACAGACAGATTGGAATGTTTTCTGGCAAAGTCAAAAACTGATCAACAGGGTAGAGGAAAATGGATCACATTGTTTCCTTTAAGCGGTTCCAGGGCCGGCCCGGTCATCTGTTTTAGAAACTATGTCTCAATAAGGCCAAATATCCAAGGTTCATTACTAATTCATGAGGATTGTAAGTCATTGTCACAATTTCAATTCACAGCAGTTCTTAAAAAATGCCTGACAATATTGGGAGAGTCTCCAAATGCATTCACTTCACACTCATTTAGGATAGGAGCAGCCACAGAAGCTGTAGATGGGGCTTAGGGCCTGACATAGTTAAAAAAATCGGGAGATGGGAATCGAGCAGATTTAAGAGTTACATTAGATTACATTTATTATAAATGGCGTACATATATATATATGTGTACATTTTGGTAATCTTATAGTAGTTGTGTCTTCATTTAGACAATTGTGTGATAATTGTGTTTTTTGTTTTTTGTTTTAGCTGAACAGCAATGCCTGGTTTGGATCATGGGACATTCATTTGTTTTTTGGGGGGCCTTACGTGCAGCAGTCAGGCCTAATGGTAAACAGTTGGGGTTGCCCAGTTCCTTGGCACGGGTGACATGGATAGGAAAGAGGGGAATGCAGTGGCATCAGCTGTTGAAAGAAATCCAGTATCATGTGGAGTTCTACCGCCCCCCGGACGTCTTACTTATCCATTTAGGTGGTAATGATTTAGCAATAAGAACATCAAGACATTTAGTTAGGAACATAAAGCTTGATATGTTGAATTTATGGAGGTCTTACCCAGAAACAGTGGTGGTCTGGTCGGATATAGTAGCTAGACAAATGTGGAGAACAGCGCGATCAGTGGCTCGCATCAATAATACAAGGATAAAGGTTAATAAAAAAATAACAAAATTTGTGTTGGAAAACGGAGGGGTGGCCATACGTCACCAGATGCTTGAAAATACAAAGGAACAATTTTGGAGAGATGATAAGGTACATCTTAATGACATTGGCATTGATATATGGATGTTGGGAATACAAGAAGGAGTAGAACGAGCCATTAAGTTGTGGAGGAACTCACTCTTGTAAGGTGTCACAAGAGCGAGTCTTGGCGGGATGTGGTTGTTTAAACCCCCTCTTTGTTGGTTGGAGAATTATGTTTTTAATGGGGTCCCTGGGCCAGAGCTCAGCGGACAGTGGAATATGGGTCCCTGGGGAGGAGCTCAGTGGACAGTGGAATAGATGGGTCCCTGGGGAGGAGCTCAGCGGACACAAGGAAAATGATCAAGGGGTATACCCAGATTCCCCCTTGAGCTAGGTGTACACGGCGGAGGGGGATATGGGGCTGGGATTTATAACAACCACATCTCTGGGCCGATAATCTTGTTTTTCTTGTTGATGTTTTTTCTTATAAAATATAAAGGGCTGCTGTGGCCAAAATTTTAATCCATGTCACGCAGTGTGTGGTGTCTTATTTATTAGGTTACCAGGAGCGCAATTCACTAGTCCATCAGTCAAGCAGAGTGAAGGCAGATAGCCGTAACGTACATGACTGAGGCAGTGATAGATCCAGGAAAGGGTTAAGGAATAAGGGATGGGGTTTTTACCTAAGGAATGTGGTGGGGGGTCAGCGAGCAGGAGGAGAGATGGGGGGCAGGGGCCATATAAGAAATAGGTCCCATGTTAAGGTGTCATTCCTTTGTCCTGGACTCAAAGACTGAACCAGCAGTTGTCCCACCCACCCTCCCTATAATAAAGGGAAATGTATCAATATCAGGACATTGCAACACTGTCAATATTCTAACAATGTTTTGGTATTCAACATCATCGGTATTTTATCAACATTATTAGTATTGTATCAATTGTTATCAGTAATGTATCCAAATTGACAATGTCATATCAACATATTAATATTGTATTAACATTTTAATATTGTATGTTACAGCAGCATTTGGCGGCGGGATGTGGTTGTTTAAACCCCCTCTTTGTTGGTTGGAGAATTATGTTTTTAATGGGGTCCCTGGGCCAGAGCTCAGCGGACAGTGGAATATGGGTCCCTGGGGAGGAGCTCAGCGGACACAAGGAAAATGATCAAGGGGTATACCCAGATTCCCCCTTGAGCTAGGTGTACACGGCGGAGGGGGATATGGGGCTGGGATTTATAACAACCACATCTCTGGGCCGATAATCTTGTTTTTCTTGTTGATGTTTTTTCTTATAAAAAATAAAGGGCTGCTGTGGCCAAAATTTTAATCCATGTCACGCAGTGTGTGGTGTCTTATTTATTAGGTTACCAGGAGCGCAATTCACTAGTCCATCAGTCATGAGGTTCGGACCATTCCAGGACAACAGAGAGCTTTGCAGGATCCATAGCCAGACCCTCTTGTGAGATAATGTAGCCCAAAAAAGGCAATGAGGACTGCTCGAATACACACTTTTCGAGTTTAGCAAACAAGGAGTGCTCCCTTAAACGGGAAAGGACACGAACGACATCCTGACGATGAGTCTCCAGATCAGGAGAAAAAATCAGGATGTCGTCCAGATACACCACGACGGAGGATAACAGTAAATCCCTGAACACATCGTTTATGAAGTCCTGAAATACTGCGGGTGCATTACATAAACCAAAAGGCATGACGAGGTATTCATAGTGACCGTCTCGGGTGTTAAAAGCGGTCTTCTATTTGTCACCCTCTCGAATTCGTACCAAGTTATACGCACACCGCAGATCCAACTTCGTAAAAACCTGAGCTCCACTCAGTCTGTCAAAGAGCTCCGAAATTAAAGGTAACGGGTATTTGTTCTTTATTGTGATTGCGTTGAGACCCCTGTAATCTATGCAGGGACGCAAATCACCCTCTTTCTTCCGAACAAAGAAAAACCCAGCTCCCGCGGGAGAGACAGACTTACGAATGAACCCCTTCTCTAAACTCTCTCTTATATAGGTCGACATGGCCTCCGACTCAGGTATCGACAGGGGGTAAACCCTGCTCTTAGGTGGAACCGAACCTGGGATAAGGTCTATGGCACAGTCATACGGCCTATGGGGTGGAAGAACCTCAGCACCCTGTTTGGAGAACACGTCAGCGAAATCCAGATAGGGTGTAGGTATGGGAGAGAGATCAGTTGATGCAACCGCAACGACCTTAGGTGGTAAGGGAAGACATCGGGACTGACATTTCGAACCCCAACTAATAATGCTGTCAGACTCCCAGTCAATGTGAGGAGCATGAGTCCGAAGCCATGGAAGACCCAGAAGGACGTCGTCTATACCCTCAGGTAAAACAAGAAAAGAAATCTCCTCTATGTGACCCTGAGACAGGGAAAGGTGCAAGGGAACTGTCCTCAATGTAATGGAGTCAGACAACATAGTCCCATTAACAACCCGGACAGGAATAGGCGCCTCTAACATGATAGAGGGAATATTGTGTCTCTTTACAAATCCTGAGGACACAAAAGTCCCGTCAGCTTCGGAATCCACAAAAGCCATAATAGGCCATGTATTCTCAGATAACGAGAGCTGACCTGGGATACAACACTTAGAGGGTGCAGAAGACGTCTCTAGTAACCCCCCTCTAATGGTTACTAGGCCTGGGAGTTTCCCTAACGGCTAGGACACTTGTTGGCATAGTGCCCAGCCAGACGACATACGTAACATATAGGAGGACCAGACTTGCGTAGTCTGGAGGACGTATGACCTAACTCCATAGGAGTGGGAGATGTTTCAGATAGATGCTGAGGAAGATGGTGGGGGACCCTCAACAACTGGAATAGCCCGATGCTTAGAGCGTGAGGAAGAGACCTCGAGTCTACGTTCCTCACGCCCTAAGCATTCACTCGGCGTTCATTGATCCTCGTTGCTACTGTGATCAAGTCCTCCAGAGAAGCAGGGACCTCACGAGTAGCAAGGGCATCCTTGACATAGCCTGCCAACCCTCTCCAGAAGATAGGAATCAACACCTTCTCTGGCCAATCTAGTTCTGCCACCAGAGTTCTAAAAGCAATGGCATAAGAACTAGTGGATAACGAACCCTGAGATAGATCTAACAGTCTCAGGGCCGCATCATGGGTAACCTGCGGACCCATGAATACCGCTTTAAGAGCTTCAAGAAAGTCCTGATGTCTCAGAGTAACCACATCAGAGCGCTAACATAAGGGAGTCGCCTATTCTAAGGCTTTGTCCTGAAGTAAGGAGATGATAAAGCCTACTCTGGACCTCTCCGTAGAGAAGCGAGAAGAGTTGACCTCTAGGTGTATCTGACACCGACTAATGAAACCACGACATGATCTGGCATCGCCAGAATATCTGTTTGCAAGTCGAGGATGATGTCCAGATGTCACCATGGTCTGAGGTTTATCCTCTATACTCTTGAGCCGTGACTCAAGTACTTGTATGTAACGGTGTAACTGCTGATATTCTGCCATAACTGCCAGACCCTTGGCTCAGTCCTAATGTTACGGGGGGCTGTCTGATAATAACCGAAAGCAGTATCAGACAGTCAGGGTCCACCGTGCAAAGACTTTGCTGCAGACTATGGCAGAGGATAAGGGGTATATAAGGGTACCACTGTAAAAAATAATAGCACAAGTGCAGAGTGCAATACCTCTGTTATACTCACAGAGGAATATAATTAGAAAATAAAGCAATTCCTCCCTTACTTGGAGGGTGTGTGGAATGGTCTCTGTTAAAGATCAGAGAGACAAAAGCAGTGAGTGTGAAATGGCACCTACCTAGGTCCGTTCCTCTAGTGGTGCCAGGAGACGGACAGCAGCGTAAGCCGCACAAAGCTCCTACCTGCGTTCGCTCCACTAGTGTGCGAGGACACGAACCACTAGATATGGCACCTGCCTAGGTCCGCTCTTCTAGTGGTGCAAAAGAGACGAACAGCAGCGTAAGCCGCACAAAGCTCCTACCTGCGTTCGCTCCACTAGTGTGCGAGGACACGAACCACTAGATATGGCACCTGCCTAGGTCCGCTCTTCTAGTGGTGCAAAAGAGACGGACAGCAGCGTAAGCCGCACAAAGCTCCTACCTGCGTTCGCTCCACTAGTGTGCGAGGACACGAACCACTAGATATGGCACCTGCCTAGGTCCGCTCTTCTAGTGGTGCAAAAGAGACGGACAGCAGCGTAAGCCGCACAAAGCTCCTACCTCTGTTCGCTCCACTAGTGTGCGAGGATACGAACAACTGCCAGACGCAGTATAAGGAACGTTACCCTAGCGGCAACGTCCACCTACGAGTAGAATCACAAGGCCCAGCCGAACCATGTGCTTCGGGCACCTGCCTATGTCCGCTCCACTAAGATGTAAGGATATGGACCGCAACCGAAGCTGTAAGGTACAAGAACGCTACCCTGCCGGTAGCGCTCACCTAACATAGACAGAGAGATGCCTGGAGGAACGTGCACAGAGCGTCTACTCTCATGCATGAACCAAGAGGACTGAGCGCCGGGCGGCATGCGTCAGGGTCTTATATAGACTCTGTGCCTTATCCAAGATGGAGGACACCAGAGCCAATCCGCTGCCAGAATGACAGCAATGACGTCATGCTGGCCTATCACCGAGCAAAGCGTCACAAGTACATGACCAGCGACCAATCGGTATAGAAGGTGTCAGAGACATGTGACCACGTGTCAAAAGCACATGACCAGCGGCCAATCAGCTTAGAAGGTGTCAGAGACATGTGACCTCGTGTCAGCGATGATGTCACCCGCACATGTGCAATGGCTCCAAGATAGAACTTAGTCTCCAGCGCTTGCACATGTGCAGTAGTAAGAAATCTGGACATAGACTCCAGTGCTCGCACATGTGCAGTAGCAAGAAAGCTGAACATAGTCTCCAGTGCCACAGCAACTGTAACAATAATCCCCCTCTCACACAGACTGCTCCTTATAATTCCCCTCTCACACACACTGCCCCCTATAATCCCCCTCTCACACAGACTGCCCCCTATAATCCCCCCCTCTCACACAGACTGCTCCCTATAATCCCCCCTCTCACACAGACTGCTCCCTATAATCCCCCCTCTCACACAGACTGATTCCCCTCCATCTCTCACAGACTGCTCCACGTGGCCCTCAATCTCTCACAGACTGCTCCACGTGGCCCTCCATCTCTTACAGACTGCTCCACGTGGTCCTCCATCTCTCACAGACTGCTCCACATGGCCCTCCATCTCTCACAGACTGCTCCACGTGGCCCTCCATCTGTCACAGACTGCTCCACGTGGCCCTCCATCTGCCACAGACTGCTCCACGTGACCCTCCATCTCTCACAGACTACTCCACGTGGCCCTCCATCTGTCAGACTGCTCCACGTGGCCCTCCATCTGTCACAGACTGCTCCACGTGGCCCTCAATCTCTCACAGACTGCTCCACGTGGCCCTCCATCTCTCACAGACTGCTCCACGTGGCCCTCCGCCCTCCGTCTCTCACAGACTGCTCCACGTGGCCCTCCATCTGTCACAGACTGCTCCACGTGGCCCCTCCATCTGTCACAGACTGCTCCACATGGCCCCTCCATCTCTCACAGACTGCTCCACGTGGCCCTCCATCTCTCACAGACTGCTCCACGTGGCCCTCCATCTGTCACAGACTGCTCCACGTGGCCCTCCATCTCTCACAGACTGCTCCACGTGGCCCTCCATCTCTCACAGACTGCTCCTGTGGCGCCCTGGACAAGCCAGGGGCCACAGGTAACAACACACACACCCAGCAGTTCATTGTAGTCCTCCCCAGTGAGACCTGATTTCTTCCTCGGGTTCAGACAGACACACCAGGTGGGCGGAGTCAGGCAGATGGGTACGCCCACAGAGGAGTTTAGCTGGCCTGAGGCAGGAAACAAGCCCAGACAAGTCCAGGCAGAGGAAGAGAGAGGAGGTGTGCAGAGTGGCAGAAGCAGACAGGGGCCTAGGTTGGAGCCTAAGTCCCTCGTGTAGCAGTCAGGCAGGCGGTAGTGGCCGTCTGCGAGGGCCGGGAAGACAGTCTTGTGGAACCGTAGGTAGCCGGGGCTGGGCGTTGGCCCACCGGTACCGAACCGGGGAGCTAGCTGGAAACCGGAGTGCAGGAGGAGCATACGGAAGGTGCGCGGAAAGGACTTACATTACCAACCTGGGGTCAGGGGAAAACAACAGCAGCCGTCTGTGGGACCCGTCCATCCAGCCGTTTGTTTGACAGGAGACTCTGTGTGAATTAGGCTGCTTTCACACCTCCGGTTTCTGCAATGCGGCACAATCCGGCACTTTGCAGGAAAATCGCAACCGGTTTTTTTTGCTGCCGGTTGCGTTTTTTCTGCATAGACTTTAATTAGTGCCGCTTTGTGCCGCAAGGCCTTGCGTTCCATCCGGTTTTTGCCGCATGCGGCAGACTTAGCCGATGCGGCGGCCGGATGGAACGTTGCCTGGCACGTTTTTTCGTGCGGCAAAAAAAACCGCATTGCGCCGCATTCGGCTGATGCGGCGCATTTTACAATGCATGCCTATGGCGGCCGGATGCTGCGCGATGCGGCAATAACCGCATCCGGCCGCCGCATGCAGTTTTTGCCACTGCGCATGCTCAGTAGCATGCCGCAAGCGGCAAAAACCGGACTGGCCGCAAAGGAAAAACTTATGCAAAGGATGCGGTGTTTTTACCGCATCCGTTGCATAGCTTGCACAGCCGGATTGAGCCGCAGAGCTCAAGCCGGATGTGTGAAAGCAGCCTTACTGGCTGAGTGAGTACCACCGTGCCGTGCGGCACAGCGCTGCCCCCGCGACCCAGCACCTCACCAGGCCCCGTAACCCGCCTGCCATCCATCCCTACTCCATCACCGGGCCCCGGGACAACCAACCCCCCTACCCACGGAGGAGAGAACTAACATCCAGGCTGCTCCCTATCATTGCTCCCGAGATCCCCGTCCAGAGCAGCGGTGTCACCAATCTCACCACAACCGTGGGTGGCGTCACGGACAATATCAAATCCCCACAATCAAAACCCCCTTTTCACTCACAGGCGAGGAACGCCGCTCGAGTCCCTGGGATCCGGGCCACCGCTCGAGCCACCACCGAGCCGCAGCAGCAGCGGCTGGACCCGAGCAGTGGGAGAGCGCAGCGTTTCCTCCTCCGCCCGCGACAACTTGGCATCACGAACAGTATCTTACCGCTCTGCCGTCTGGTAGAGGTGCGCCTTGTGACCGCCGGAGGTGTCCGGCCTAAAAATTTGCGAAGCCGCCATCTTGGGCGCGAAAAGTTCCCGCTCGAGCGTCTCCTCGACCAGTGGAGGCGCGAAAGCCAAAACCCCGCCCCTGTAGAGGAGGTGCCAGAGAGACACTAAGGGGGGGGGGCGGATGGCAACTCTGGACGGACTCTGCAACTATTTGGTTCCTGGAACACCGCTGCGCGAGATGTCCCGTCCGTCCGGCACCGCTGATGACAACGGCCCCGGCAGTCCACCCGGCCGCGACGGAGATGACGACGGCTCCGGCAGTCCGCCCGGCCGCAACGGTAGCGAAGCACCCATCCCGTTAAGGAATCTGGGCCCATTCCTGGACTGGGATCAAGTGGTGCTGCCCACTTCTTAGGGGCAGCATCAGGGCCAGGTTATTTGGGTGGGTGACTGAAGGACCCGTTCCATTGCCGTTATTAAAAGTGTTTTATTGCTGTTGCAACGGTTGAAGTGTTATGCCTCCCGTAAGGGAAGTTTTATGAAAAATGCATGTGTGAAAATGTTTAAAAAATGTTTTATTCTTTTTCAGTTCGTGAAAAATAAAACCGGTGATCGACGGGCAGCCCGCGGACGGTCTGCATTTTACTAAGGGGGAATGTGGCGCCCTGGACAAGCCAGGGGCCACAGGTAACAACACACACAAACCCCCACCCCCAGCAGTTCACAGCAGTCCTCCCCAGTGAGACCTGATTTCTTCCTCGGGTTCAGACAGACACACCAGGTGGGCGGAGTCAGGCAGATGGGCACGCCCACCGAGGAGTTTAGCTGGCCTGAGGCAGGAAACAAGCCCAGACAAGTCCAGGCAGAGGAAGAGAGAGGAGGTGTGCAGAGTGGCAGAAGCAGACAGGGGCCTAGGTTGGAGCCTAGGTCCCTCGTGTAGCATTCAGGCAGATGGTAGTGGCCGTCTGCGAGGGCCGGGAAGACAGTCTGGTGGAACCATAGGTAGCCGGGGCTGGGCGTTGGCCCACCGGTACCGAACCGGGGTGCCAGCTGGAAACCGGAGCGCAGGAGGAGTGTACGGAAGGTGCCGGAAAGGACTTACATTACCAACCTGGGGTCAGGGGAAAAACAACAGCAGCCGTCTGTGGGACCCATCCATCCAGCCGTTTGTTTCATCAGAGACTCTGTGTACATCATTGGGCTGAGGGAGTACCACCGTGCCGTGCGGCACAGCGCTGCCCCCGCGACCCTGCACCTCGCCAGGCCCCTTAACCCGCCTGCCATCCATCCCTACTCCATCACCGGGCCCCGGGACAACCAACCCCCTACCCACGGAGGGGAGAACTAACATCAAAGTTGCTCGCTGTCACCGCTCCCGGGATCCCCGTCCAGAGCAGCGGTGGTGTCACCAATCTCACCACAACCGTGGGTGGCGTCACGGACAATATCACATCCCCACAATCAAAACCCCCCCTTTTCACTCACGGGCGAGGAACGCCGCTTGAGTCCCCGGGATCCGGCCCACCGCTCGAGCCACCGCCGAGCAGCAGCAGCCGCCGGACCCGAGCAGTGGGAGAGCGCAGCGTCCCCTCCTCCGTCCGCGACACTCCACGTGGCCCTCCATCTCTCACAGAATGCTCCACGTGGCCCTCTATCTGTCACAGACTGCTCCACGTGGCCCCTGCCTCCATCTCTCACAGAATGCTCTCTGTTATATAGATTGTTCTGGAGTCCTCCACATGGTCCCCCAGGAATGATTGTTAGGCTGTGTGTTGCCCCCCATCACAGCTCAGCAATGGGCTAAGTGCTAATAATTCCAGCCAAAAGCTGAGATTTATATATTTTTTCCCTAATGGACACTTACACATTCATGTTAAAAGGAAGAAGTGACAAACACACTAATAACGTCCTGACGCGCAGCACACGTGATACAAGAAGCACGAAATATCAGGCGCTCTGTGGACCTCCAATATTACATGTTACGCCGCCCCCGTCCCTCAAGTGTATCATCAGACATGAGGCAGGAGATGTGTAGTCATCCTCAGTAACTGCGATAGGAGTTTGTCTTCCCTCGTCTAGATCCTGCGTGGTCATAGCCAGACATTGCTGCCATCTACAAGAGATCATCATCTTAGAAAAGAGAAGCTACAAGTATGAAAGAAAATGATCCGAAGAGTCTGAAAATAAAAATCGCCAACAATTGTCACACACTTTGGATTGTTTTAACGAATGATTTTATCTTCACTCTTTCTTTTCCTGCCTCTCAATGAGGAGTAACCATGTAGCTTCATGTAGAATCTGATTATTTTATGTCTGTTTTCTATTTCTTTTGATATTTTAATAAAAAAAGCATTATGATGCCATATCCAGGCAACATACAGGGCGCTGCTATGAATCCCGACTAATCATCATCAGTACCTGCGATAAAAGATTCAGTCTCACTCTGTGGGACAATCAATGAGATCACATAACCCGAGTGGGCAGAAGAATCCATGCAATGTTAGATAGAAAGAAATATTTTATATATATATATATATATATATATACTGTATACCGCAGAACTAATTACCAGATTAATTAAAAATATGTTACTATAGCGTGATTTAGTTATTTCCAATAATGCTGCATTTTCTCTTTCTCGGACAAGGTGCTGAACACTTATCTCACTATGATATGGGCCCCGTGAATTCTAGTGACACCTCAATGGATCCTCCTTTTCTTCTCCTGCTTCATGGAATTTTCTATAGTAATCAGGGATTTATTCCCACTCCTCCAGAGCTAGGTAGGATGAAGACCATGGCCCCGATTTATAAGGGCGGCGTCTAGTACACCAAACTCAATGTCAGGAGCACTGGAGTAAGAAGCGCCAAATTCACTAAGAGGCAGCTCCTTGATTAATGAATATGGCGCATCATGCAGCTGCCGGGTGTCATGTTTATTTCATAGTTCACACCACTGTAAGACATAAATTATAAAGATGTGGTCAGACTCCCGGCCAAGCGCTATGATGCTGATATTACACCCACTTTTCTAATAATTGGCAAAGCGGGCCAGGATGGTTGTACATTTGGTGAAAGACAAACAGTGAAAAGGAAAAACAATTTATGTTGTGCACCTTCGAGCTGTAACACTTTAAATAGATATATACCTGAATTCTGGTCAAAACTGCTGAATCCGAGGCTCATACAGCAAGAAAAGAAACAAAATCAAGAAGAACACCAATAACATCAAGAAGAAGAAGAACAAGGAGAAGATCAAAAAGAAGAAAAACATCAAGAACAAAAAATCAAGAAGATCAAAAGGAAGAAAATGAAGAAGAAAAAGATCAAGAACAAAAAGAGCAAAAAGAAAAAGATAAAGAGCAAGAAGAAAAAGATGAAGAACAAAAAGAACAAAAAGAAAAAGATCAAGAACAAAAAGAGCAAGAAGAAAAAGATCAAGAACAAAAAGAGCAAGAAGAAAAAGATCAAGAACAAAAAGAGCAAAAAGAAAAAGATCAAGGACAAAAAGAGCAAGAAGAAAAAGATCAAGAACAAAAAGAGCAAGAAGAAAAAGATCAAGAAGAAAAAGAACAAGAACAAGAAGAAGATCAAAAAGAAAAAGATCAAGAAGAAAAACATCAAGAAGAAAAAGATCAAGAAAAAGAACAAAAAGAATATCAAAAAGAAGAAAAACAAGAAGTTCAATAAAATAAATGAACAAGAAAAACAACAAATAAACCCCCCCAGAAGAACGAGAGCAAGAAAATCAAAAAAAGAACAAGCAGAGGAACAAGATGAAGAGCAATAAGAACAAGAACAACAAGAAACGTAGAACAGGAGCAAGAAAAAGAGGAACATCAAGGACAAGAAGAGCAACCCGAAAAAAAACAGAAGAAGAATAAGAGCTAGAAGAACAACAATAACAAGAAGTACAAAAGGAACAAGAAGAAAAACAACAACAAGAGAATGAAGAACAAGAAGGAAAAGAACAAAAATTACAAGGACAAGAGGAAGAAGAAGAAGAAGAAACGAAAACAGAGTCTTTCTAAATGCTCTTGAAACAGAAGAAATATTCGTCTAAACAACAATTTATTGATAATTTATTATTCAATGTGTGAAATCATTAATAAAACTTTTACATTTTTGTTGTTGTTTTTCATACTTTCTACGATCACTTTTATTTTTCTGGTTCCTGGGTTGATAAAATATTGACCATTCCAGATACTTGATGGCCCGGCACTAGTTTCAGTGACAGATGATATACACTTAGGACCAGGGATGTCAGCCTCCGGGATACATGACGGATGATCAGCTCTCCGGTGAGGAGATGTTGCCGCTCTCCTCTTCTATGGTGGATGTTGCTTTGCAGAGGAAGATCTTCATCCAGGCTTTCTTCAGTTTAGTGTTTGAAAAAATCAGAAGAGTTGATTGAACGGGAGCATATAAAAATATCACCATCAGAAACATCCAAAACCCAGTGGTGTATGAAGCAAATAGGTTAAAGTAAAAAAGGAACAAGGTGACATAAAAGATCCCATAAAAGATCAGAAGTCGTATCATGTTGAGGATGGTATTTTCGTAAGCTTTCACGCTGACAGAAGATTTTGTTTGTTTTTTCTCCATCTTTTTGCTGTGTTTATTCAAGGACCATACTGTGGCCGTTGTGGTGACTACACTGTTGAGAAAAGGAAAGCAGCTGCTCACAAACGAGATGTACAAGTTATTGGGGAAAACCCCATTGGATGATGCCTTCATCTTGGCCAACTGGACCAGCAAGATGTTCTTGGGAGATTCACTATGTTCAAGAATCTCTAGTATGTGCAGTGAGGCAGTGACCACAGATAGAAGCTCGGCCATCAGGATCATCCATGGAATAGCAATGTTGACCTTCATCTTTATCCAGGATAGGAAGCCAGACCGAAATGTTTGGATCTTCATGAAGTAGAAGAAGCATAAGCAGGCAGTAAGCCAGGATGAGGATGTGATCATGAATGAGGCAAAGACGTAGACGGATGGAGTAATAAGGGTTTTCAGAAAAACTAAGGGATTGCAATAGAGCAGTAACACATTCACATATGACACACAGGCATAGAGGACATTGGAGACGCTCAAAGCCAAGATGATGACATTACTGACACTCCGGTCCAGTCCATGAACATAATAATAGGAAAGGAGCGAGATGATGAAGGCGTTAGTAGATACTCCATAAATGGTCTCCAGACTAAGGATAGCAATGTACATAGAGATTATGGGGTCGTGGTAGACCATGACTATCCCAATATAGAAGGTCGCCTATAACGAAAACCATGAAGACATCTGCAGTTCTCAAGGAGCAGATGTTAGTCAATGAAAACGTCTAGAGGAGGACAATGTCTCTTCATGTAATGTGTCACTCTCAGGAGCTAAATCTTGTCCTGGCTTTTTATCTGCTCATCATTGCTCTTGAGATTGGTCAAGCCTTGTCCTAGTTTACAAGGATTGGTCACCTGGATTCATGCCCAATTGTCAACAATCCAAAACTGAAGGCAAAATGTCCTCCATAAATGACTTCTGGGACCTGAATATATGAGCAAGTCTGAGTTCAGAATTCATGGCACCATGCAAAACCCGAGCGCAGGTTGCATAGAGCTAGAGTAGTGCCGTTGTGTCAACAGCTTCTGTCTACACCGCATATTTGCATTTATTAACTCAACTAATAGATCATTCAAATCAGGGCTATACCCAAGGCTATATCCAATAAGCCTGATCAACAACCAAGTCTAGGACCAACAGTAACATAAACCTGCACCAGAAGGTACAAGCAGGGCAGCGGCCGCTCCTGGAAGACACAATCCAAAGATCTGGGCAGGAGTGAAGGGGGCAATGGATTCATTCATTTGTTTCTGTGGTCAGGATGCTTAAAACAGATTAGTCCTTCTGGCAGAATTTGCACCTGATTTCCCTGAAGCTCGTCACCTTCCATGTAACTGATATACGATGATTATCTGCTACTTATCCTAGGGGATAAACATATGAGCCCCCGTGACACAGAGACAGGGGTTTAGACTGCACAACTCTGAACCCTTGTCCCTGGGTGTAGTCTGGTGTCGAAAACCAGACGTGAAGATGCGGCCAGCGCTGTCTTCTTATCAGAACGAACTTCATGCCTTCATGTGGGGTAGGACTCAGACGTGAAGGTGCGGCCAACGCTGTCTACTTATTAGAACTGACTTCACACTTTCAGGTGGGGTATGCCTCAGATGTGAAGATGTGGCCAGTGCTGTCTCCTTATCAGAACGGACTTCATGCCTTCAAGTGGGGTAGGACTCAGACATGAAGATGCGGCCAGCGCTGTCTCCTTATCAGACCTGACTTCACACTTTCAGGTGGGGTAGGACTCAGACGTGAAGGTGCGGCCAGCGCTGTCTCCTTATTAGAACTGACTTCACGCTTTCAGGTGGGGTAGGACTCAGACATGAAGATGCGGCCAGTGCTGTCTCCTTATCAGAACTGATTTCATGCTTTCGGGTGGGGTAGGCCTCAGATGTGAAGATGTGGCCAGCGCTGTCTCCTTATCAGAACTGATTTCATGCTTTCGGGTGGGGTAGGCCTCAGATGTGAAGATGTGGCCAGCGCTGTCTCCTTATCAGAACTGATTTCATGCTTTCGGGTGGGGTAGGCCTCAGATGTGAAGATGTGGCCAGCACTGTCTCCTTATCAGACCTGACTTCATGCCTTCAGGTGGGGTAGGCCTCATGTGAAGATGCGGCCAGTGCTGTCTCCTTATCAGATCTGACTTAATGCCTTCAGGTGGGGTAGGCCTCAGATGTGAAGATGGGGCCAGTGCTGTTTCCTTATCAGATCTGACTTCATGCCTTCAGGTGGGGTAGGACTCAGACATGAAGATGCGGCCAGCGTGGTCTCCTTATTAGACCTGACTTCATACCTTCATGTGCGGTAGGACTCAAATGTGAAGATGTGGCCAGTGCTGTCTCCTTATCAGACCTGACTTCATGTCTTCAGGTGGGATAGGCCTCAGACATGAAGATGCAGGATATGCTGAGAGCGTCGGCTGTTTCCCGTAGGTTTTCAGGACCTGAGCCTCTAGTGATCCAAACTTCTAAACATCTGACAACAACATATAACAACATTATGTTAAGTAAACTTCAAGACTCAAGACTTAATACAAGCCAAATGGGTACCATAGTGGGTAAGACATGAGATGATCTATGGGAAACCCATCCCCCAGCAATGTTGATCCCTCATGACCCCCCACATTAGGACACAATTTACTTCTTGACTCCAAATCCACTAAGCAGAATAAGTCAGTGGAGGACTGTCACATCCTCAGTAACCGGCTGTGATAAGGGCTATTACTACACTGCGACATGTCCACCCTTAGCAGCTCACTGGTATCCAGTCCATATGTCTACAGAATCAATAAAGACCTCAAATATTGGCCAATTTAGGGACATTAAGACCCTAGAATATGGAGGATGTGACCTGAGGTGAGGCCGGGATAGAGACAAGTGTCTCATGCTTGGTACCCAAGACTCATAGTATCATCATAGTATCATAGTATCATAGTTTTTAAGGTTAAAGGGAGACTCTAAGTCCATCTAGTTCACCCCGTAGCCTAACATGTTGATCCAGAGGAAGGCAAAAAAAAACCAATGTGGCAAACAAGTTCCAATGGGGAAAAAATTCCTTCCTGACTCCACATCCGGCAATCAGACTAGTTCCCTGGATCAATACCCTGTCATAAAATCTAATATACATAACTGGTAATATTAAATTTTTCAAGAAAGGCGTCCAGGCTCTGCACTCTGCAGACTCAGTACATGGACAGACGGCCGATATAGAAGGTATTTCCATACAGAGCATTATTTCCATGGAATTGATACAAGAAGGAATGATTTCCTTCTGGACTCTCCAGACGTTCATCCTCCAGTGATCGGAGGACGTCTTCACCGCAGAAGAGAAAAGGCTGTAATGGCGGGAAAATCCTAAAATATTACAATGTGTGAGAAGGATCTTGGAGCCAATGACCGCACATGGCTGAGTGATTACAGAGCGTTTTATTAATTAGCCTGATTGTATCAGCAGTTACATAAAATCATCCCGGCCCGGACCTTCATTCATAGACACACAACATTACCAGAAGCCTTCAAAACCGAAGGAAACAGTAGACACGAGCTCCACCTGCGATACGTCTCCTCCAATATCCACTCCATAAAGAAGACGTGATCAATTACGAGAGGTCAACCAGAAGTCCTAAAAGTGTGAGAGTGATGGCAGCAGTGAGAGCGACGGAGACGCAGGGCGGCCGGGAGGGCAACAGAGACGCTGGGCTGCCGTGAGGGCGATGGAGACGCAGGCAACCGTGATGGCGACGGAGATGCAGGGCGGCCATGAGGGCAACGGAGACACTGGGCGGCCATGAGGGTGACGGAGATGCTGAGCAGCCATGAGGGTGAAGGAGACGCAGGGCGGCTGTGATGGCGACGGAGACGCAGGGCGGCTGTGAGTGGAGACGCCGGAAGGCTGCGAGAGGAGACGCCGGGAGACTGTGAGCTGGGAGGCTGTGAGGGGAGACACTGGGCGGCTGTGAGGGGGGATGCCGGGAGACTGTGAGCCGGGAGGCTGTGAGGGGAGACGCCGGGAGGCTGTGAGGGGGGATGCCGGGATTCTGTGAGCCGGGAGGCTGTGAGGGGAGACATCGGGAGGCTGTGAGGGGAGACGCCGGGAGGCTGTGAGGGGAGACACTGGGCGGCTGTGAGGGGGGATGGCGGGAGACTGTGAGCCGGGAGGCTGTGAGAGGAGACATCGGGAGGCTGTGAGGGGAGACGTCGGGAGGCTGTGAGGGGAGACACCGGGAGGCTGTAAGGGGAGACGCCGGGAGGCTGTGAGGGGAGACATCGGGAGGCTGTGAGGGGAGACACTGGGCGGCTGTGAGGGGAGACGCCGGGAGGCTGTGAGGGGAGACGCCGGGAGGTTGTGAGGGGAGACACTGGGCGGCTGTTAGGGGGGATGGCGGGAGACTGTGAGCCGGCAGGCTGTGAGGGGAGACGCCGGGAGGCTGTGAGGGGAGACATCGGGAGGCTGTGAGGGGAGACATCGGGAGGCTGTGAGGGGAGACACTGGGCGGCTGTGAGGGGAGACATCGGGAGGCTGTGAGGGGAGACATCGGGAAGCTGTGAGGGGAGACACTGGGCGGCTGTGAGGGGAGACACTGGGCGGCTGTGAGGGGGGATGCCGGGAGACTGTGAGCTGGGAGGCTGTGAGGGGAGACACTGGGCAGCTGTGAGGGGAGACATCGGGAGGCTGTGAGGGGAGACACTGGGCGGCTGTGAGGGGGGACGCCGGGAGGCTGTGAGGGGAGACACTGGGCGGCTGTGAGGGGAGACACTGGGAGGCTGTGAGGGGAGACACTGGGCGGCTGTGAGGGGAGACACTGGGCGGCTGTGAGGGGGGATGCCGGGAGACTGTGAGCTGGGAGGCTGTGAGGGGAGACACTGGGCAGCTGTGAGGGGAGACATCGGGAGGCTGTGAGGGGAGACACTGGGCGGCTGTGAGGGGGGACGCCGGGAGGCTGTGAGGGGAGACACTGGGCGGCTGTGAGGGGAGACACTGGGAGGCTGTGAGGGGAGACACTGGGCAGCTGTGAGGGGAGACATCGGGAGGCTGTGAGGGGAGACGCCGGGAGGCTGTGAGGGGAGACACTGGGCGGCTGTGAGGGGAGACACTGGGAGGCTGTGAGGGGAGACACTGGGCAGCTGTGAGGGGAGACATCGGGAGGCTGTGAGGGGAGACGCCGGGAGGCTGTGAGGGGAGACACTGGGCGGCTGTGAGGGGGGACGCCGGGAGGCTGTGAGGGGAGACATAGGGCGGCTTGTCTTCTCTGAAGTTACAATGTATCAGTCCAATGTCTCGTCTCGTGATTTCTCTCTTGGGCTGAGTCTTCCTTTGATGGATGAGCAGATGTGATGTCACAACGTCTGCGGGGGGCGCCACTTCCTCGTGGACTTTTTGTTTTTATATTTCCCAGTTACAATGTTGGGATCCATAGTAATTATGACGAGTCCCGGCATTCGCTTTCTCTGTGATTCCTGAACGTTTCAGCTCCCCCCGAGCAGGGAAGATTCTCACACATTACACCAGAAATCCGGAAATCCGGTTATTTACATACCCATATAAACAAGTCTAGATTTAACAATACAAAGAATAACAATCACCCACATAATATACAAGAAAAAAATATACATGTCTCATCATTAACAATTTAGTCACATTTTCTTCTAGCCGAGATCCGCGTCTTCCCATAATCCGTATTTATATTGTTCTATTCTAGAAGATTCATATCAAATCCTTACAAAAACCTAGCGCAGGACAATCCAAAATAAATGATAAATTCACCACAAAATAACCAAAAATTGTTCTGGTCGATACATTTTATATATTTATTTCCTATTTGCTACATCTTAATATTTAGAACCTTATTTCATCTTATTAATTTAATGATAAATACATGAACGCACTTTACTATTCACAAGCGAAACTTTAGTATTTATTGTGTGGATGATTTGTGATTCTTTGTATTGTCATATCTCGATCTGTGTGAGTATCTCCGATGACCCCAGTGATCCCCTGGATTTCCGGATTTCTGGTGTAATGTAGGAGGATCTTCACTGCTCGGTTGGAGCTGAAACGTTCAGGAACGCGTTTACCATCAATGTGAGTGCCGGGACTCTACGACGTTACTGGATCCTTCTCCACGTGCCGATCGTTCCTTATACAGTGATGGGGGCGTCTTGGACAAAATCCTTGATCAGTAGATTCTAGGATTCCTCATTCCTCACAGCCGGGGAGAGATTCAAGGAAGGTGATCACAAGAGAAGGTGACAGAACCGGCCAAAAGATCCGCTCAGGGTCAGTCAAGTAACGGCTGAAAACCAAAGAGAAGCAGATTATAGCACCTGTCATGGTCTGTGTGATGGCTGAGGACGCCTCGGAGCCAGCAAGCGGACGTTACGTCACATATGATGTCATCACACCTGAACGAGGCAGCAGTGATGTCACAAGTCATGGCGCTGATTGGCTGCAGAAATCCCGTGACATCTCTGCACTACGGAGCAGCAGAGACTGGAGCCTCGAGCAGATATATCACAGGCTTCCTCTGGACTTGGGGAACATGGGTCTGATAGTATAAGAAATCACACTGACGTTACCTGGTCCAGCTCTCCACCTCCTCCTCCTCTTCTAAAACTCTAGAAAGAATAAAGAACGTCACAATCAGGTCTGAGATCCGCCCATCAGAGGCCGCACTGTCCTTCACCATCCTCCGTTGTCGGCCATTGTGTATTATGTTTTGCACATTTTGATACATTTTTTTTGCCAGAAGATGCAGATTTTGTGCAGAAAATTGGTGTATAAATTTCAGCACCAAATCTGCATCTCTTGGCAAAAACAAAACACGGCCAGGAGCTGCAGAACTGACTGAACTCAGTTCACCTGAGGTGAGGTCACTGAGTTCAATGAGGTGAGTTTACCTGTGTCATAGATGGGGCACCATGGCAACCTCCAGCTGTGACCGCAGATAAACTGAGTATGTCATATGATGTCATCACACCTCAATGACGCAGCAGTGATGTCACAAGTCATGGCGCTGATTGGCTACAGCAGTCACATGACATCTCTGCACTATGGAGAAGCAGAGACTGGAGCCTGAAGCACATATAAATACAAGGCTTCTTTTGGATTTGGGGAACATGGGTCTGATATTATAAGAAATCACACTGACACTGACTCCGACGTTACCTGGTTCAGCGCTCCACCTCTTCCTCGTCTGAAAATCTAGAAAGAGAATGTCATGATCAGGTCTGAGATTCGCACATCCGCACAAAGTTTTTCACCAGGACATGCAGGTTTGATTGAACTCAGTTCACCAGAGGTGAGGTCACGGAGTTCAATGAGTTTACCTGAGGTGAGTTTACCTGCAGTCATAGATGAGGCACTGTGGGAACCTCCAGCTGTGACCACCGATATACTGAGCACCGTCACCTCACAGCTGTGGCTCAGTCAGTCTCAGCCTGAAACCACAGCATGCTGTCATGTTCTGTGCCCGCACACTGCAACTTCAGGATGTAGCAGAGCCAGAATTGTTGTGGGACCTCGTGTGGATTACATCGGAACTGAGTGGGAGGATGGTGGGTGGATAAATTGGAGAAAGAGGGTGGAGTTTTTTGGTGGATTTTATTTCAAATAAAAGTATTTTTCAGCATTTGTGTTTATTTCTTTTCACTCAGTATTAATAATGGGGGATCTCATAGATGCCTCCCGTTACCAATCTAGAGCTTAGTGGCAGCTTTGAGCAGTTATTAACCTATTACCACAATTGCCACCACATATAATGGATACAACAATTCTGGGTAGCTGTAGGCTGCTATTTTTAGGCTGGGGGGCCCCAATAACCATTGGCCAACCCAGCCTGAGAATACAAGAACCTAGATGTCTGCTTTATCATGGCCGGGTATCAAAATTGGACGGGACCGCACACCGTTTTTTTTTTTTAATTATTTAAATAAATTGAAACAAAAAAAAGCCATATGTGGTTCTTCTTATTTTGATACACAGGAAGTAGTATTGCAGCGACGTGGAGACTGGTAAGTATGTCCTGTTTTAACCAATTTTTTTTTTTACAGCAATTTCCCTGGCGAATCACAGCTATACCAATACTTGACATGACTGTGATGGGACCGGAAGTGGATGGTTTTTGCAATGGTGTAAATGCAAACAGTTACTGCACAAAACTAAACTTTGCCGATTTTTGAGAAAAGTGTCTGTGAATCTGATTCCGTCCGAGCCAAGGCTTGTGCCGAATTTGAGAGTGGCGAACAAGTGCGCTCATCTCTAGTGATGAAACTTCCAGATGCCTCCTGTATGGAGACACTAGTCTCCTGCATTGCTCAGGGGGATTTTGGCCCATTCTTCTGCACACACTCCTCACATCCTGTATGGAGACACTAGTCACCTGCATTGCTCAGGTGGATTTTGGCCCATTCTTCTGCACACACTCCTCACATCCTGTATGGAGACACTAGTCACCTGCATTGCTCAGGTGGATTTTGGCCCTTTCTTCCGCACACACTCCTCACATCCTGTATGGAGACACTAGTCTCCTGCATTGCTCAGGGGGATTTTGGCCCATTCTTCTGCACACACTCCTCACATCCTGTATGGAGACACTAGTCACCTGCATTGCTCAGGTGGATTTTGGCCCATTCTTCTGCACACACTCCTCACATCCTGTATGGAGACACTAGTCACCTGCATTGCTCAGGTGGATTTTGGCCCTTTCTTCCGCACACACTCCTCACATCCTGTATGGAGACACTAGTCTCCTGCATTGCTCAGGGGGATTTTGGCCCATTCTTCTGCACACACTCCTCACATCCTGTATGGAGACACTAGTCACCTGCATTGCTCAGGTGGATTTTGGCCCATTCTTCTGCACACACTCCTCACATCCTGTATGGAGACACTAGTCACCTGCATTGCTCAGGTGGATTTTGGCCCTTTCTTCCGCACACACTCCTCACATCCTGTATGGAGACACTAGTCCCTGCATTGCTCAGGTGGATTTTGGCCCATTCTTCTGCACACACTCCTCACATCCTGTATGGAGACACTAGTCACCTGCATTGCTCAGGTGGATTTTGGCCATTCTTCCGCACACACACTCCTCACATCCTGTATGGAGACACTAGTCGCCTGCATTGCTCAGGTGGATTTTGGTCCATTCTTCTGCACACACTCCTCACATCCTGTATGGAGACACTGGTCACCTGCATTGCTCAGGTGGATTTTGGCCATTCTTCCGCACACACACTCCTCACATCCTGTATGGAGACACTAGTCGCCTGCATTGCTCAGGTGGATTTTGGTCCATTCTTCCGCACACACTCCTCACATCCTGTATGGAGACACTAGTCGCCTGCATTGCTCAGGTGGATTTGGGCCATTCTTCCGCACACACTCCTCACATCCTGTATGGAGACACTAGTCACCTGCATTGCTCAGGTGGATTTTGGTCCATTCTTCTGCACACACTCCTCACATCCTGTATGGAGACACTAGTCACCTGCATTGCTCAGGTGAATATTGGCCCATTCTTCTGCACACCCTCCTCACATCCTGTATGGAGACACTAGTCCCTGCATTGCTCAGGTGGATTTTGGTCCATTCTTCTGCACACACTCCTCACATCCTGTATGGAGACACTAGTCCCTGCATTGCTCAGGGGGATTTTGGCCCATTCTTCCGCACACACTCCTCACATCCTGTATGGAGACACTAGTCACCTGCATTGCTCAGGTGGATTTTGGCCCATTCTTCCGCACACACTCCTCACATCCTGTATGGAGACACTAGTCACCTGCATTGCTCAGGTGGATTTTGGTCCATTCTTCCGCACACACTCCTCACATCCTGTATGGAGACACTAGTCGCCTGCATTGCTCAGGTGGATTTTGGCCCATTCTTCCGCACACACTCCTCACATCCTGTATGGAGACACTAGTCCCTGCATTGCTCAGGTGGATTTTGGCCCTTTCTTCCACACACAATCCTCATATCCTGTATGGAGACACTAGTCACCTGCATTGCTCAGGGGGATTTTGGTCCATTCTTCCGCACACACTCCTCACATCCTGTATAGAGACACTAGTCGCCTGCATTGCTCAGGTGGATTTTGTCCAGTCTTCCGCACACACTCCTCACATCCTGTATGGAGACACTAGTCGCCTGCATTGCTCAGGTGGATTTTAGTCCATTCTTCCGCACACACTCCTCACATCCTGTATGGAGACACTAGTCACCTGCATTGCTCAGGTGGATTTGGGCCATTCTTCCGCACACACTCCTCACATCCTGTATGGAGACACTAGTCGCCTGCATTGCTCAGGTGGATTTGGGCCATTCTTCCGCACACACTCCTCACATCCTGTATGGAGACACTAGTCTCCTGCATTGCTCAGGGGGATTTTGGCCCATTCTTCCGCACACACTCCTCACATCCTGTATGGAGACACTAGTCACCTGCATTGCTCAGGTGGATTTTGGTCCATTCTTCTGCACACACTCCTCACATCCTGTATGGAGACACTAGTCACCTGCATTGCTCAGGTGGATTTTGGTCCATTCTTCTGCACACACTCCTCACATCCTGTATGGAGACACTAGTCGCCTGCATTGCTCAGGTGGATTTTGGTCCATTCTTCTGCACACACTCATCACATCCTGTATGGAGACACTAGTCACCTGCATTGCTCAGGTGGATTTTGGTCCATTCTTCCACACACACTCCTCACATCCTGTATGGAGACACTAGTCACCTGCATTGCTCAGGTGGATTTTGGTCCATTCCTCCGCACACACTCCTCACATCCTGTATGGAGACACTAGTCACCTGCATTGCTCAGGTGGATTTTGGTCCATTCTTCTGCACACACTCCTCACATCCTGTATGGAGACACTAGTCGCCTGCATTGCTCAGGTGGATTTTGGTCCATTCTTCCACACACATTCCTCACATCCTGTATGGAGACACTAGTCGCCTGCATTGCTCAGGTGGATTTCAGCCCATTCTTCCGCACACACTCCTCACATCCTGTATGGAGACACTAGTCACCTGCATTGCTCAGGTGGATTTCAGCCCATTCTTCCGCACACACTCCTCACATCCTGTATGGAGACACTAGTCACCTGCATTGCTCAGGTGGATTTTGGCCCAGTCTTCCGCACACACTCCTCACATCCTGTATGGAGAAACTAGTCACCTGCATTGCTCAGGGGGATTTTGGCCCATTCTTCCGCACACACTCCTCACATCCTGTATGGAGACACTAGTCGCCTGCATTGCTCAGGTGGATTTTGGCCCATTCTTCCGCACACACTCCTCACATCCTGTATGGAGACACTAGTCGCCTGCATTGCTCAGGTGGATTTTGGTCCATTCTTCCACACACACTCCTCACATCCTGTATGGAGACACTAGTCACCTGCATTGCTCAGGTGGATTTTTGGTCCATTCTTCCGCACACACTCCTCACATCCTGTATGGAGACACTAGTCGCCTGCATTGCTCAGGTGGATTTTGGTCCATTCTTCTGCACACACTCCTCACATCCTGTATGGAGACACTAGTCGCCTGCATTGCTCAGGTGGATTTTGGCCCATTCTTCTGCACACACTCCTCACATCCTGTATGGAGACACTAGTCGCCTGCATTGCTCAGGTGGATTTTGGTCCATTCTTCCGCACACACTCCTCACATCCTGTATGGAGACACTAGTCGCCTGCATTGCTCAGGTAGATTTTGGCCCATTCTTCCGCACACACACTCCTCACATCCTGTATGGAGACACTAGTCACCTGCATTGCTCAGGTGGATTTTGGCCCATTCTTCCGCACACACTCCTCACATCCTGTATGGAGACACTAGTCGCCTGCATTGCTCAGGTGGATTTTGGTCCATTCTTCTGCACACACTCCTCACATCCTGTATGGAGACACTAGTCGCCTGCATTGCTCAGGTGGATTTTGGCCCATTCTTCTGCACACACTCCTCACATCCTGTATGGAGACACTAGTCCCTGCATTGCTCAGGTGGATTTTGGCCCAGTCTTCCGCACACACTCCTCACATCCTGTATGGAGACACTAGTCGCCTGCATTGCTCAGGTGGATTTTGTCCATTCTTCCACACACACTCCTCACATCCTGTATGGAGACACTAGTCACCTGCATTGCTCAGGTGGATTTTGGCCATTCTTCTGCACACACTCCTCACATCCTGTATGGAGACACTAGTCCCTGCATTGCTCAGGTGGATTTTGGTCCATTCTTCCGCACACACTCCTCACATCCTGTATGGAGACACTAGTCGCCTGCATTGCTCAGGTGGATCTTGGCCCATTCTTCCGCACACACTCCTCACATCCTGTATGGAGACACTAGTCACCTGCATTGCTCAGGTGGATTTTGGCCCATTCTTCCGCACACACTCCTCACATCCTGTATGGAGACACTAGTCACCTGCATTGCTCAGGTGGATTTTGGTCCATTCTTCCGCACACGCTCCTCACATCCTGTATGGAGACACTAGTCACCAGCATTGCTCAGGTGGATTTTGGCCCATTCTTCCGCACACACACTCCTCACATCCTGTATGGAGACACTAGTCACCTGCATTGCTCAGGTGGATTTGGTCCTTTCTTCCGCACACACTCCTCACATCCTGTATGGAGACACTAGTCTCCTGCATTGCTCAGGTGGATTTGGCCCATTCTTCCGCACACAATCCTCACATCCTGTATGGAGACACTAGTCACCTGCATTGCTCAGGTGGATTTGGCCCATTCTTCCGCACACACTCCTCACATCTTGTATGGAGACACTAGTCGCCTGCATTGCTCAGGTGGATTTGGCCCATTCATCCGCACACAATCCTCACATCTTGTATGGAGACACTAGTCGCCTGCATTGCTCAGGTGGATTTTGGTCCATTCTTCCGCACACACTCCTCACATCTTGTATGGAGACACTAGTCGCCTGCATTGCTCAGGTGGATTTAGCCCAGTCTTCCGCACACAATCCTCAGATCCTGTATGGAGACACTAGTCCCTGCATTGCTCAGGTGGATTTTGGTCCATTCTTCCGCACACACTCCTCACATCCTGTATGGAGACACTAGTCCCTGCATTGCTCAGGTGGATTTTGGCCCATTCTTCCGCACACACTCTTCACATCCTGTATGGAGACACTAGTCACCTGCATTGCTCAGGTGGATTTTGGCCCATTCTTCCGCACACACTCCTCACATCCTGTATGGAGACACTAGTCACCTGCATTGTTCAGGTGGATTTTGGTCCATTCTTCCACACACACTCCTCACATCCTGTATGGAGACACTAGTCGCCTGCATTGCTCAGGTGGATTTTGTCCCATTCTTCCGCACACACTCCTCACATCCTGTATGGAGACACTAGTCACCAGCATTGCTCAGGTGGATTTTGGCCCATTCTTCCGCACACACTCCTCACATCCTGTATGGAGACACTAGTCACCAGCATTGCTCAGGTGGATTTTGGCCCATTCTTCCGCACACACACTCCTCACATCCTGTATGGAGACACTAGTCGCCTGCATTGCTCAGGTGGATTTGGTCTTTTCTTCCGCACACACTCCTCACATCCTGTATGGAGACACTAGTCTCCTGCATTGCTCAGGTGGATTTGGCCCATTCTTCCGCACACAATCCTCACATCCTGTATGGAGACACTAGTCTCCTGCATTGCTCAGGTGGATTTGGCCCATTCTTCCGCACACACTCCTCACATCCTGTATGGAGACACTAGTCACCTGCATTGCTCAGGTGGATTTTGGCCCATTCTTCCACACACACTCCTCACATCCTGTATGGAGACACTAGTCGCCTGCATTGCTCAGGTGGATTTTGGCCCATTCTTCCACACACACTCCTCACATCCTGTATGGAGACACTAGTCACCTGCATTGCTCAGGTGGATTTTGGCCCATTCTTCCGCACACACTCTTCACATCCTGTATGGAGACACTAGTCGCCTGCATTGCTCAGGTGGATTTTGCCCATTCTTCCGCACACACTCCTCACATCCTGTATGGAGACACTAGTCACCTGCATTGCTCAGGTGGATTTTGGTCCATTCTTCTGCACACACTCCTCACATCCTGTATGGAGACACTAGTCACCTGCATTGCTCAGGTGGATTTTGGCCCATTCTTCCGCACACACTCCTCACATCCTGTATGGAGACACTAGTCGCCTGCATTGCTCAGGTGGATTTTGGTCCATTCTTTTGCACACACTCCTCACATCCTGTATGGAGACACTGGTCACCTGCATTGCTCAGGTGGATTTTGGGCCATTCTTCCGCACACACTCCTCACATCCTGTATGGAGACACTAGTCACCTGCATTGCTCAGGTGGATTTTGGGCCATTCTTCCGCACACACTCCTCACATCCTGTATGGAGACACTAGTCGCCTGCATTGCTCAGGTGGATTTTGTCCCATTCTTCCGCACACACTCCTCACATCCTGTATGGAGACACTAGTCACCAGCATTGCTCAGGTGGATTTTGGCCCATTCTTCCGCACACACTCCTCACATCCTGTATGGAGACACTAGTCACCACCAGCATTGCTCAGGTGGATTTTGGCCCATTCTTCCGCACACACTCCTCACATCCTGTATGGAGACACTAGTCGCCTGCATTGCTCAGGTGGATTTTGGCCCATTCTTCCGCACACACTCCTCACATCCTGTATGGAGACACTAGTCGCCTGCATTGCTCAGGTGGATTTGGTCTTTTCTTCCGCACACACTCCTCACATCCTGTATGGAGACACTAGTCTCCTGCATTGCTCAGGTGGATTTGGCCCATTCTTCCGCACACAATCCTCACATCCTGTATGGAGACACTAGTCTCCTGCATTGCTCAGGTGGATTTGGCCCATTCTTCCGCACACAATCCTCAGATCCTGTATGGAGACACTAGTCCCTGCATTGCTCAGGTGGATTTTGGCCCATTCTTCCGCACACACGCTCCTCAGATCCTGTATGGAGACACTAGTCACCTACATTGCTCAGGTGGATTTTGGCCCATTCTTCTGCACACACTCCTCACATCCTGTATGGAGACACTAGTCGCCTGCATTGCTCAGGTGGATTTTGGCCCATTCTTCCGCACACACTCCTCACATCCTGTATGGAGACACTAGTCGCCTGCATTGCTCAGGTGGATTTTGGCCCATTCTTCCACACACACTCCTCACATCCTGTATGGAGACACTAGTCGCCTGCATTGCTCAGGTGGATTTTGGTCCATTCTTCCGCACACACTCCTCACATCCTGTATGGAGACACTAGTCACCTGCATTGCTCAGGTGGATTTTGGTCCATTCTTCCGCACACACTCTTCACATCCTGTATGGAGACACTAGTCACCTGCATTGCTCAGGTGGATTTTGGCCCATTCTTCCGCACACACTCCTCACATCCTGTATGGAGACACTAGTCACCTGCATTGCTCAGGTGGATTTTGGACCATTCTTCCGCACACACTCCTCACATCCTGTATGGAGACACTAGTCACCTGCATTGCTCAGGTGGATTTGGTCCATTCTTCCGCACACACTCCTCACATAATGTATGGAGACACTAGTCACCTGCATTGCTCAGGTGGATTTTGGTCCATTCTTCCGCACACACTCCTCACATCCTGTATGGAGACACTAGTCACCTGCATTGTTCAGGTGGATTTTGGTCCATTCTTCCACACACACTCCTCACATCCTGTATGGAGACACTAGTCACCTGCATTGCTCAGGTGGATTTTGGTCCATTCTTCCGCACACACTCCTCACATTCTGTATGGAGACACTAGTCGCCTGCATTGCTCAGGTGGATTTTGGTCCATTCTTCTGCACACACTCCTCACATCCTGTATGGAGACACTAGTCACCTGCATTGCTCAGGTGGATTTTGGTCCATTCTTCCGCACACACTCCTCCCATCCTGTATGGAGACACTAGTCACCTGCATTGCTCAGGTGGATTTTGGTCCATTCTTCCACACACACTCCTCACATCCTGTATGGAGTCACTAGTCACCTGCATTGCTCAGGTGGATTTTGTCCATTCTTCCGCACACACTCCTCACATCCTGTATGGAGACACTAGTCACCTGCATTGCTCAGGTGGATTTTGGTCCGTTCTTCCGCACACACTCCTCACATCCTGTATGGAGACACTAGTCGCCTGCATTGCTCAGGTGGATTTTGGTCCACTCTTCTGCACACACTCCTCACATCCTGTATGGAGACACTAGTCGCTTGCATTGCTCAGGTGGATTTTTGGTCCATTCTTCCGCACACACTCCTCACATCCTGTATGGAGACACTGGTCACCTGCATTGCTCAGGTGGATTTTGGCCATTCTTCCGCACACACTCCTCACATCCTGTATGGAGACACTAGTCACCTGCATTGCTCAGGGGGATTTTGGCCCATTCTTCCACACACACTCCTCACATCCTGTATGGAGACACTGGTCACCTGCATTGCTCAGGTGGATTTTGGCCATTCTTCCGCACACACTCCTCACATCCTGTATGGAGACACTAGTCACCTGCATTGCTCAGGGGGATTTTGGCCCATTCTTCCACACACACTCCTCACATCCTGTATGGAGACACTAGTCACCTGCATTGCTCAGGGGGATTTTGGCCCATTCTTCCGCACACACTCCTCACATCCTGTATGGAGACACTAGTCACCTGCATTGCTCAGGTGGATTTTGGTCCGTTCTTCCGCACACACTCCTCACATCCTGTATGGAGACACTAGTCACCTGCATTGCTCAGGTGGATTTTGGTCCACTCTTCTGCACACACTCCTCACATCCTGTATGGAGACACTAGTCACCTGCATTGCTCAGGTGGATTTTGGCCCATTCTTCTGCACACACTCCTCACATCCTGTATGGAGACACTAGTCGCCTGCATTGCTCTGGTGGATTTTGACCCATTCTTCCGCACACACTCCTCGCATCCTGTATGGAGACACTAGTCACCTGCATTGCTCAGGTGGATTTTGGCCCATTCTTCCGCACACACTCCTCACATCCTGTATGGAGACACTAGTCGCCTGCATTGCTCAGGTGGATTTTGGCCCATTCTTCCGCACACACTCCTCACATCCTGTATGGAGACACTAGTCGCCTGCATTGCTCAGGTGGATTTTGGTCCACTCTTCTGCACACACTCCTCACATCCTGTATGGAGACACTAGTCGCCTGCATTGCTCAGGTGGATTTTGGTCCACTCTTCTGCACACACTCCTCACATCCTGTATGGAGACACTAGTCACCTGCATTGCTCAGGTGGATTTTGGACCATTCTTCCGCACACACTCCTCACATCCTGTATGGAGACACTAGTCACCTGCATTGCTCAGGTGGATTTGGTCCATTCTTCCGCACACACTCCTCACATAATGTATGGAGACACTAGTCACCTGCATTGCTCAGGTGGATTTTGGTCCATTCTTCCGCACACACTCCTCACATCCTGTATGGAGACACTAGTCACCTGCATTGTTCAGGTGGATTTTGATCCATTCTTCCACACACACTCCTCACATCCTGTATGGAGACACTAGTCACCTGCATTGCTCAGGTGGATTTTGGTCCATTCTTCCGCACACACTCCTCACATCCTGTATGGAGACACTAGTCGCCTGCATTGCTCAGGTGGATTTTGGTCCATTCTTCTGCACACACTCCTCACATCCTGTATGGAGACACTAGTCACCTGCATTGCTCAGGTGGATTTTGGTCCATTCTTCCGCACACACTCCTCCCATCCTGTATGGAGACACTAGTCACCTGCATTGCTCAGGTGGATTTTGGTCCATTCTTCCACACACACTCCTCACATCCTGTATGGAGTCACTAGTCACCTGCATTGCTCAGGTGGATTTTGTCCATTCTTCCGCACACACTCCTCACATCCTGTATGGAGACACTAGTCACCTGCATTGCTCAGGTGGATTTTGGTCCGTTCTTCCGCACACACTCCTCACATCCTGTATGGAGACACTAGTCGCCTGCATTGCTCAGGTGGATTTTGGTCCACTCTTCTGCACACACTCCTCACATCCTGTATGGAGACACTAGTCGCTTGCATTGCTCAGGTGGATTTTTGGTCCATTCTTCCGCACACACTCCTCACATCCTGTATGGAGACACTGGTCACCTGCATTGCTCAGGTGGATTTTGGCCATTCTTCCGCACACACTCCTCACATCCTGTATGGAGACACTAGTCACCTGCATTGCTCAGGGGGATTTTGGCCCATTCTTCCACACACACTCCTCACATCCTGTATGGAGACACTGGTCACCTGCATTGCTCAGGTGGATTTTGGCCATTCTTCCGCACACACTCCTCACATCCTGTATGGAGACACTAGTCACCTGCATTGCTCAGGGGGATTTTGGCCCATTCTTCCACACACACTCCTCACATCCTGTATGGAGACACTAGTCACCTGCATTGCTCAGGGGGATTTTGGCCCATTCTTCCGCACACACTCCTCACATCCTGTATGGAGACACTAGTCACCTGCATTGCTCAGGTGGATTTTGGTCCGTTCTTCCGCACACACTCCTCACATCCTGTATGGAGACACTAGTCACCTGCATTGCTCAGGTGGATTTTGGTCCACTCTTCTGCACACACTCCTCACATCCTGTATGGAGACACTAGTCACCTGCATTGCTCAGGTGGATTTTGGCCCATTCTTCTGCACACACTCCTCACATCCTGTATGGAGACACTAGTCGCCTGCATTGCTCTGGTGGATTTTGACCCATTCTTCCGCACACACTCCTCGCATCCTGTATGGAGTCACTAGTCACCTGCATTGCTCAGGTGGATTTTGGCCCATTCTTCCGCACACACTCCTCACATCCTGTATGGAGACACTAGTCGCCTGCATTGCTCAGGTGGATTTTGGCCCATTCTTCCGCACACACTCCTCACATCCTGTATGGAGACACTAGTCGCCTGCATTGCTCAGGTGGATTTTGGTCCACTCTTCTGCACACACTCCTCACATCCTGTATGGAGACACTAGTCGCCTGCATTGCTCAGGTGGATTTTGGTCCACTCTTCTGCACACACTCCTCACATCCTGTATGGAGACACTAGTCGCCTGCATTGCTCAGGTGGATTTTGGCCCATTCTTCCACACACACTCCTCACATCCTGTATGGAGACACTAGTCACCTGCATTGTTCAGGTGGATTTTGGCCCATTCTTCCGCACACACTCCTCACATCCTGTATGGAGACACTAGTCGCCTGCTTTGCTCAGGTGGATTTTGGTCCATTCTTCCGCACACAATCCTCACATCCTGTATGGAGACACTAGTCACCTGCATTGTTCAGGTGGATTTTGGCCCATTCTTCCGCACACACTCCTCACATCCTGTATGGAGACACTAGTCGCCTGCATTGCTCAGGTGGATTTTGGCCCATTCTTCTGCACACACTCCTCACATCCTGTATGGAGACACTAGTCTCCTGCATTGCTCAGGTGGATTTTGGCCCATTCTTCCGCACACACTCCTCACATCCTGTATGGAGACACTAGTCACCTGCATTGCTCAGGTAGATTTTGGCCCATTCTTCCGCACACACTCCTCACATCCTGTATGGAGACACTAGTCGCCTGCATTGCTCAGGTGTATTTTGGCCCATTCTTCCGCACACACTCCTCACATCCTGTATGGAGACACTAGTCACCTGCATTGTTCAGGTGGATTTTGGCCCATTCTTCCGCACACACTCCTCACATCCTGTATGGAGACACTAGTCGCCTGCATTGCTCAGGTGGATTTTGGTCCATTCTTCCGCACACAATCCTCACATCCTGTATGGAGACACTAGTCACCTGCATTGTTCAGGTGGATTTTGGCCCATTCTTCCGCACACACTCCTCACATCCTGTATGGAGACACTAGTCGCCTGCATTGCTCAGGTGGATTTTGGCCCATTCTTCTGCACACACTCCTCACATCCTGTATGGAGACACTAGTCCCTGCATTGCTCAGGTGGATTTTGGCCCATTCTTCCGCACACACTCCTCACATCCTGTATGGAGACACTAGTCTCCTGCATTGCTCAGGTGGATTTTGGCCCATTCTTCCGCACACACTCCTCACATCCTGTATGGAGACACTAGTCACCTGCATTGCTCAGGTAGATTTTGGCCCATTCTTCCGCACACACTCCTCACATCCTGTATGGAGACACTAGTCGCCTGCATTGCTCAGGTGTATTTTGGCCCATTCTTCCGCACACACTCCTCACATCCTGTATGGAGACACTAGTCACCTGCATTGCTCAGGTGGATTTTGGCCCATTCTTCCGCACACACTCCTCACATCCTGTATGGAGACACTAGTCTCCTGCATTGCTCAGGTGGATTTTGTCCATTCTTCCGCACACACTCCTCACATCCTGTATGGAGACACTAGTCACCTGCATTGCTCAGGTGGATTTTGGTCCATTTTTCCGCACACACTCCTCACATCCTGTATGGAGACACTAGTCACCTGCATTGCTCAGGTGGATTTTGGCCCATTCTTCCGCACACACTCCTCACATCCTGTATGGAGACACTAGTCACCTGCATTGCTCAGGTGGATTTTGGTCCATTCTTCCGCACACACTCCTCACATCCTGTATGGAGACACTAGTCGTCTGCATTGTTCAGGTGGATTTTGGTCCATTCTTCAGCACACACTCCTCACATCCTGTATGGAGACACTAGTCACCTGCATTGCTCAGGTGGATTTTGGCCCATTCTTCTGCACACACTCCTCACATCCTGTATGGAGACACTAGTCACCTGCATTGCTCAGGGGGATTTTGGTCCATTCTTCTGCACACACTCATCACATCCTGTATGGAGACACTAGTCGTCTGCATTGCTCAGGTGGATTTTGGACCATTCTTCCGCACACTCCTCACATCCTGTATGGAGACACTAGTCACCTGCATTGCTCAGGTGGATTTTGGCCCATTCTTCCACACACACACTCCTCACATCCTGTATGGAGACACTAGTCCCCTGCATTGCTCAGGTGGATTTTGGCCCATTCTTCCGCACACACTCCTCACATCCTGTATGGAGACACTAGTCACCTGCATTGCTCAGGTGGATTTTGGCCCATTCTTCCGCACACACTCCTCACATCCTGTATGGAGACACTAGTCACCTGCATTGCTCAGGTGGATTTTGGCCCGTTCTTCCGCACACACTCCTCACATCCTGTATGGAGACACTAGTCACCTGCATTGCTCAGGTGGATTTTGGCCCATTCTTCTGCACACACTCCTCACATCCTGTATGGAGACACTAGTCACCTGCATTGCTCAGGGGGATTTTGGTCCATTCTTCTGCACACACTCATCACATCCTGTATGGAGACACTAGTTACCTGCATTGCTCAGGTGGATTTTGGCCCATTCTTCCACACACACACTCCTCACATCCTGTATGGAGACACTAGTCACCTGCATTGCTCAGGTGGATTTTGGCCCGTTCTTCCGCACACACTCCTCACATCCTGTATGGAGACACTAGTCACCTGCATTGCTCAGGTGGATTTTGGCCCATTCTTCCGCACACACTCCTCACATCCTGTATGGAGACACTAGTCACCTGCATTGCTCAGGTGGATTTTGGCCCATTCTTCCGCACACACTCCTCACATCCTGTATGGAGACACTAGTCGCCTGCATTGCTCAGGTGGATTTCGGTCCATTCTTCCGCACACACTCCTCACATTCTGTATAGAGACACTAGTCGCCTGCATTGCTCAGGTGGATTTTGGTCCATTCTTCTGCACACACTCCTCACATCCTGTATGGAGACACTAGTCACCTGCATTGCTCAGGTGGATTTTGGCCCATTCTTCTGCACACACTCCTCACATCCTGTATGGAGACACTAGTCGCCTGCATTGTTCAGGTGGATTTTGGCCCATTCTTCCGCACACACTCCTCACATCCTGTATGGAGACACTAGTCGCCTGCATTGCTCAGGTGGATTTTGGCCCATTCTTCTGCACACACTCCTCACATCCTGTATGGAGACACTAGTCTCCTGCATTGCTCAGGTAGATTTTGGCCCATTCTTCCGCACACACTCCTCACATCCTGTATGGAGACACTAGTCACCTGCATTGCTCAGGTAGATTTTGGCCCATTCTTCCGCACACACTCCTCACATCCTGTATGGAGACACTAGTCGCCTGCATTGCTCAGGTGTATTTTGGCCCATTCTTCCGCACACACTCCTCACATCCTGTATGGAGACACTAGTCACCTGCATTGTTCAGGTGGATTTTGGCCCATTCTTCCGCACACACTCCTCACATCCTGTATGGAGACACTAGTCGCCTGCATTGCTCAGGGGGATTTTGGTCCATTCTTCCGCACACAATCCTCACATCCTGTATGGAGACACTAGTCACCTGCATTGTTCAGGTGGATTTTGGCCCATTCTTCCGCACACACTCCTCACATCCTGTATGGAGACACTAGTCGCCTGCATTGCTCAGGTGGATTTTGGCCCATTCTTCTGCACACACTCCTCACATCCTGTATGGAGACACTAGTCTCCTGCATTGCTCAGGTGGATTTTGGCCCATTCTTCCGCACACACTCCTCACATCCTGTATGGAGACACTAGTCACCTGCATTGCTCAGGTAGATTTTGGCCCATTCTTCCACACACACTCCTCACATCCTGTATGGAGACACTAGTCGCCTGCATTGCTCAGGTGTATTTTGGCCCATTCTTCCGCACACACTCCTCACATCCTGTATGGAGACACTAGTCACCTGCATTGCTCAGGTGGATTTTGGCCCATTCTTCCGCACACACTCCTCACATCCTGTATGGAGACACTAGTCTCCTGCATTGCTCAGGTGGATTTTGTCCATTCTTCCGCACACACTCCTCACATCCTGTATGGAGACACTAGTCACCTGCATTGCTCAGGTGGATTTTGGTCCATTTTTCCGCACACACTCCTCACATCCTGTATGGAGACACTAGTCACCTGCATTGCTCAGGTGGATTTTGGCCCATTCTTCCGCACACACTCCTCACATCCTGTATGGAGACACTAGTCACCTGCATTGCTCAGGTGGATTTTGGTCCATTCTTCCGCACACACTCCTCACATCCTGTATGGAGACACTAGTCGTCTGCATTGTTCAGGTGGATTTTGGTCCATTCTTCAGCACACACTCCTCACATCCTGTATGGAGACACTAGTCACCTGCATTGCTCAGGTGGATTTTGGCCCATTCTTCTGCACACACTCCTCACATCCTGTATGGAGACACTAGTCACCTGCATTGCTCAGGGGGATTTTGGTCCATTCTTCTGCACACACTCATCACATCCTGTATGGAGTCACTAGTCGTCTGCATTGCTCAGGTGGATTTTGGACCATTCTTCCGCACACTCCTCACATCCTGTATGGAGACACTAGTCACCTGCATTGCTCAGGTGGATTTTGGACCATTCTTCCACACACACACTCCTCACATCCTGTATGGAGACACTAGTCCCCTGCATTGCTCAGGTGGATTTTGGCCCATTCTTCCGCACACACTCCTCACATCCTGTATGGAGACACTAGTCACCTGCATTGCTCAGGTGGATTTTGGCCCATTCTTCCGCACACACTCCTCACATCCTGTATGGAGACACTAGTCACCTGCATTGCTCAGGTGGATTTTGGCCCGTTCTTCCGCACACACTCCTCACATCCTGTATGGAGACACTAGTCACCTGCATTGCTCAGGTGGATTTTGGCCCATTCTTCTGCACACACTCCTCACATCCTGTATGGAGACACTAGTCACCTGCATTGCTCAGGGGGATTTTGGTCCATTCTTCTGCACACACTCATCACATCCTGTATGGAGACACTAGTTACCTGCATTGCTCAGGTGGATTTTGGCCCATTCTTCCACACACACACTCCTCACATCCTGTATGGAGACACTAGTCACCTGCATTGCTCAGGTGGATTTTGGCCCGTTCTTCCGCACACACTCCTCACATCCTGTATGGAGACACTAGTCACCTGCATTGCTCAGGTGGATTTTGGCCCATTCTTCCGCACACACTCCTCACATCCTGTATGGAGACACTAGTCACCTGCATTGCTCAGGTGGATTTTGGCCCATTCTTCCGCACACACTCCTCACATCCTGTATGGAGACACTAGTCGCTTGCATTGCTCAGGTGGATTTCGGTCCATTCTTCCGCACACACTCCTCACATTCTGTATGGAGACACTAGTCGCCTGCATTGCTCAGGTGGATTTTGGTCCATTCTTCTGCACACACTCCTCACATCCTGTATGGAGACACTAGTCACCTGCATTGCTCAGGTGGATTTTGGCCCATTCTTCTGCACACACTCCTCACATTCTGTATGGAGACACTAGTCACCTGCATTGCTCAGGTGGATTTTGGCCCATTCTTCTGCACACACTCCTCACATCCTGTATGGAGACACTAGTCACCTGCATTGCTCAGGTGGATTTTGGCCCATTCTTCTGCACACACTCCTCACATCCTGTATGGAGACACTAGTCGCCTGCATTGCTCAGGTGGATTTTGGCCCATTCTTCTGCACACACTCCTCACATCCTGTATGGAGACACTAGTCACCTGCATTGCTCAGGTGGGTTTTGGCCCATTCTTCCGCACACACACTCCTCACATCCTGTATGGAGACACTAGTCGCCTGCATTGCTCAGGAGGATTTGGGCCATTCTTCCGCACACACTCCTCACATCCTGTATGGAGACACTAGTCGCCTGCATTGCTCAGGTGGATTTCGGTCCATTCTTCCGCACACACTCCTCACATCCTGTATGGAGACACTAGTCGCCTGCATTGCTCAGGTGGATTTTGGCCCATTCTTCTGCACACACTCCTCACATCCTGTATGGAGACAATAGTCACCTGCATTGCTCAGGTGGATTTTGGCCCATTCTTCTGCACACACTCCTCACATCCTGTATGGAGACACTAGTCACCTGCATTGCTCAGGTGGATTTTGGCCCATTCTTCCGCACACACTCCTCACATCCTGTATGGAGACACTAGTCACCTGCATTGCTCAGGTGGATTTTGGCCCATTCTTCTGCACACACTCCTCACATCCTGTATGGAGACACTAGTCGCCTGCATTGCTCAGGTGGATTTTGGCCCATTCTTCTGCACACACTCCTCACATCCTGTATGGAGACACTAGTCGCCTGCATTGCTCAGGTGGATTTTGGCCCATTCTTCTGCACACACTCCTCACATCCTGTATGGAGACACTAGTCACCTGCATTGCTCAGGTGGATTTTGGCCCATTCTTCCGCACACACTCCTCACATCCTGTATGGAGACACTAGTCACCTGCATTGCTCAGGTGGATTTTGGCCCATTCTTCTGCACACACTCCTCACATCCTGTATGGAGACACTAGTCGCCTGCATTGCTCAGGTGGATTTTGGCCCATTCTTCTGCACACACTCCTCACATCCTGTATGGAGACACTAGTCACCTGCATTGCTCAGGTGGATTTTGGCCCATTCTTCTGCACACACTCCTCACATCCTGTATGGAGACACTAGTCACCTGCATTGCTCAGGTGGATTTTGGCCCATTCTTCCGCACACACTCCTCACATCCTGTATGGAGACACTAGTCACCTGCATTGCTCAGGTGGATTTTGGCCCATTCTTCTGCACACACTCCTCACATCCTGTATGGAGACACTAGTCGCCTGCATTGCTCAGGTGGATTTTGGCCCATTCTTCTGCACACACTCCTCACATCCTGTATGGAGACACTAGTCACCTGCATTGCTCAGGTAGATTTTGGTCCATTCTTCTGCACACACTCCTCACATCCTGTATGGAGACACTAGTCCCCTGCATTGCTCAGGTGGATTTTGGCCCATTCTTCTGCACACACTCCTCACATCCTGTATGGAGACACTAGTCGCCTGCATTGCTCAGGTGGATTTTGGCCCATTCTTCTGCACACACTCCTCACATCCTGTATGGAGACACTAGTCACCTGCATTGCTCAGGTGGATTTTGGTCCATTCTTCTGCACACACTCCTCACATCCTGTATGGAGACACTAGTCGCCTGCATTGCTCAGGTGGATTTCGGTCCATTCTTCCGCACACACTCCTCACATCCTGTATGGAGACACTAGTCGCCTGCATTGCTCAGGGGGATTTTAGCCCATTCTTCCGCACACACTCCTCACATCCTGTATGGAGACACTAGTCTCCTGCATTGCTCAGGTGGATTTTGGCCCATTCTTCTGCACACACTCCTCACATCCTGTATGGAGACACTAGTCACCTGCATTGCTCAGGTGGATTTTGGGCCATTCTTCCGCACACACTCCTCACATCCTGTATGGAGACACTAGTCCCCTGCATTGCTCAGGTGGATTTTGGTCCATTCTTCTGCACACACTCCTCACATCCTGTATGGAGACACTAGTCACCTGCATTGCTCAGGTGGATTTTGGCCCATTCTTCCGCACACACGCCTCACATGCTGCAGGTCCCGGCTCCTTCTACGATCTCTGAGCTTTAGTTCCTTCCATATATTTTCTATTGGATTCAGCTCCGGTGATCAGCTCGGCCATTATAGCAGATTTATTTTCTTTCTCTGAAGCCCATATAGAGTTTCCTTGGCCGTGTGTTTGGGATCATTGTCTTGGTGAAATGTTCTCCCTCATTTCATTTTCATCATTCCTGGTAGATGGCGGCAGATTTTTATCAGGAATGTGTCGCTACATTAATCCATTCATCCTTCCTTCAATTATATGAAGTTTGCCAGTGCCGTCTGCTGAAGAACAGTCCCACACCATGATGTTCCCATCTCCACACTTCACTGGTGTTGGTGTTTTTGGAGTGATTTGCCTTTTGGCCTCCAAACAATTCTTTCTGTAGATCTCAACAGGTGATCTTGGCTCTTGGGCAACTCTTCTAATAATTATTTTTTCTCCTCTGTGTGCAATCTTGTGGGGAACACCTGGACGTGGATGGTTTATGGTGAAATTATCTTTTTTTCCATTCCGGGATAATGGCCTCAACAGTCACTGGAACCTTCAGTAGTTTAGAAGTTCTTCTGTAACCAGTGCCATCAGTATGATTTACAACAATAAGGTTGTGAAGGTCTTGAGACAGCTCACTGGTTTTACCCATCATGAGATGTTTATTGTGTGAGAGAGCAGATTTAGCAGAGGAGAAGAACCACAGAGTAGAGATAGAGAAGAGGAGCCAGAGAGCAGAGATAGCAGAGGAGTGAACCACAGAGCAGAGATGCAGAAGAGGAACCAAAGAGCAGATGCAGCAGAGGATCCAGAGAGATATAGGAGAGGATAAGCACCACGGAGCAGAGATATAGAAGAGGAGCCAGAGAGAAGAGGAGAGGAGCCAAAGAGCAGAAGAGCCACCGAGCAGAGACAGCAGAGGAGTGAATCACAGAGCAGAGATGCAGAAGAGGAACCAAAGAGCAGATGCAGCAGAGGATCCAGAGAGATATAGGAGAGGATAGGCAGCACAGAGCAGAGATATAGAAGAGGAGCCAGAGAGCAGAGGAGAGGAGCCACAGAGCAGAAGAGCCACCGAGCAGAGACAGCAGAGGAGTGTGCCATAAAGCAGAGACAGAGGAGAGGAGCCACACCAGAGATAGCAGAAGAGGGAGTCACATAGCAGAGATAGAGGAGGGGAGCTACAGGACAGAGGAGAGGAGTTAGGAGAGCCACAGAACAGAGATAATAGAGCAGTCATGATAGTCATTGACTTCCCTTGGAAGAAGGCACAGCGCCGAAATGCGCGTCGGGAAGCTTATTTGATTCCATGTGGGCACAGGTAACACATGGCCATTGTGACTACTAGGATCTTTATTGTAGTTAATATGTCCCTGTAATGTTTCCTAGTAGTGCACAGGTAATTTAAATGCCCAATATATCAGTGTCCAGATTATGTGCTGACGTTAATTTTGACTCAGTACACACTCACTTTGATTTCTATATAGATCATTAGGACAACGTTCAAATCCCATGCTGATGGTTTGAGATTATACACATGCTCACTTTGACTCTAGATTTAGTGATGGTTTAAGTATTTATTTACTGCGTATGGGTTATAATTCATTACTATTATTTATTTATTTTTTTTATGAACTGGTGTAAATTATTAAATTATTAATCCTTGAGAGTCTGTGATTATTTATTTTATTATGTATTATATATTTATATTAATCTGGACAATTTTGCATATATATTAATTATTCCTTATGTAATTACACACATATATACAGCTATTTCTTTATTAAAGGGCACGGTGCATAATAATTTTTACTTGGGGAACATTATTTATTATTATTGGTGCATGTTTTGTACGGAATTATTCATAAAAAAAATTCTTTGTTCAATAGCGTTGAGTCAAAAAGTATTTTTTTTGCAGTTAATATTGAAGTATATATATTTTTTTCAATAATGTTTTAATAAATTCTAATAAAATATATTTTATTAAATATATTGGTTTTGAGTACACTCTTTTTTCGTTATATATTTAATAATTGGTGCTTCATCCTTAATGTGGTCCATATAAATAAATTTTACTTATTTAATATATTATTTTTTGAGTTACAAAAAAAGTAGAATCATAGAATATTAGAGTTGGGATGGACCTCCTGGGTCATCTGGTCCAACCCCCGGCTCGAAGCAGGACTCACTAAATCATCACAGACAGATGTCCGTCCAACATCTTTTTAAAGACTTCCATTGAAGGAGACCTCACCACCTCTCGTGGTCGCCTGTTCCACTCGTTGATCACCCTCACTGTCACAGTTTTTTCTACTATCTACTCTGTGTCTCCTCCCATCAGTGTCATCCCATTGCTTCTAGTCTTTCCTTGTGAAAATGAGAATATAACTGATCCCTCTACAGTGTGACCGCCTGTAAGATATTTGTAGACCGCTATTCAGTCTCCTCTCAGTCTTCTCTTTTGCAAGATAAACAATTCTAAATCCTGTAACCGTTCCTCATAGGACATGGGTTGCAGACCAGCACCATTCTGGTCACTCTTCTCTGAACTTGCTCCAGTTTGTTGATGTATTTTTTAAAATGTGGTGCCCAGAACTGGACACAGTATTCCAGATGAGGTCTGACCTAAGAGGAGTAAAGGGGGATAATGACTGCACGTGATCTAGACTGTATGCTTCTGTTAATACATCCTAGAATGGGGTTTGCCTTTTTTGCTGCTGCGTCACCCTGCTGACTCCTGTGCAGTCTGTGATCTATTAGTATACCTAAGTCTTTTTCACACATGCTGTTGGATAGCGCTATTCCTCCCATGCTGTATATGTCACACATGCTGTTGGATAGCTCTATTCCTCCCATGCTGTATATATCACACATGCTGTTGTATAGCTCTATTCCTCCCATGCTGTATATGTCACACATGCTGTTGGATAGTTCTATTCCTCCCATGCTGTATATGTCACACATGCTGTTGGATAGCGCTATTCCTCCCATGCTGTATATGTCACACATGCTGTTGGATAGCTCTATTCCTCCCATGCTGTATATGTCACACATGCTGTTGGATAGCTCTATTCCTCCCATGCTGTAGATGTCACACATGCTGTTGGATAGTTCTATTCCTCCCATGCTGTATATGTCACACATGCTGTTGGATAGCGCTATTCCTCCCATGCTGTATATGTCACACATGCTGTTGGATAGTTCTATTCCTCCCATGCTGTATATGTCACACATGCTGTTGGATAGCTCTATTCCTCCCATGCTGTATATATCACACATGCTGTTGGATAGTTCTATTCCTCCCATGCTGTATATGTCACACATGCTGTTGGATAGCGCTATTCCCCCCATGCTGTATATATCACACATGCTGTTGGATAGTTCTATTCCTCCCATGCTGTATATGTCACACATGCTGTTGGATAGCGCTATTCCTCCCATGCTGTATATGTCACACATGCTGTTGGATAGCGCTATTCCTCCCATGCTGTATATGTCACACATGCTGTTGGATAGCTCTATTCCTCCCATGCTGTATATGTCACACATGCTGTTGGATAGCGCTATTCCTCCCATGCTGTATATGTCACACATGCTGTTAGATAGCTCTATTCCTCCCATGCTGTATATATCACACATGCTGTTGGATAGCGCTATTCCTCCCATGCTGTATATGTCACACATGCTGTTGGATAGCGCTATTCCTCCCATGCTGTATATGTCACACATGCTGTTGGATAGCGCTATTCCCCCCATGCTGTATATGTCACACATGCTGTTGGATAGCTCTATTCCTCCCATGCTGTATATGTCACACATGCTTTTGGATAGCACTATTCCCCCCATGCTGTATATGTCACACATGCTGTTGGATAGCGCTATTCCTCCCATGCTGTATATGTCACACATGCTGTTGGATAGCGCTATTCCTCCCATGCTGTATATGTCACACATGCTGTTGGATAGCGCTATTCCTCCCATGCTGTATATGTCACACATGCTGTTGGATAGCGCTATTCCTCCCATGCTGTATATATCACACATGCTGTTGGATAGCGCTATTCCTCCCATGCTGTATATGTCACACATGCTTTTGGATAGCACTATTCCCCCCATGCTGTATATGTCACACATGCTGTTGGATAGCGCTATTCCTCCCATGCTGTATATGTCACACATGCTGTTGGATAGCGCTATTCCTCCCATGCTGTATATGTCACACATGCTGTTGGATAGCGCTATTCCTCCCATGCTGTATATGTCACACATGCTGTTGGATAGCGCTATTCCTCCCATGCAGTATATGTCACACATGCTGTTGGATAGCTCTATTCCTCCCATGCTGTATATATCACACATGCTGTTGGATAGCGCTATTCCTCCCATGCTGTATATGTCACACATGCTGTTGGATAGCGCTATTCCTCCCATGCTGTATATGTCACACATGCTGTTGGATAGCGCTATTCCTCCCATGCTGTATATGTCACACATGCTGTTGGATAGCTCTATTCCTCCCATGCTGTATATGTCACACATGCTGTTGGATAGCTCTATTCCTCCCATGCTGTATATGTCACACATGCTGTTGGATAGTGCTATTCCTCCCATGCTGTATATGTCACACATGCTGTTGGATAGTTCTATTCCTCCCATGCTGTATATATCACACATGCTGTTGGATAGTTCTATTCCTCCCATGCTGTAGATGTCACACATGCTGTTGGATAGCTCTATTCCTCCCATGCTGTATATGTCACACATGCTGTTGGATAGCTCTATTCCTCCCATGCTGTATATATCACACATGCTGTTGGATAGCTCTATTCCTCCCATGCTGTATATATCACACATGCTGTTGGATAGCGCTATTCCTCCCATGCTGTAGATGTCACACATGCTGTTGGATAGCTCTATTCCTCCCATGCTGTATATGTCACACATGCTGTTGGATAGCTCTATTCCTCCCATGCTGTATATATCACACATGCTGTTGGATAGCTCTATTCCTCCCATGCTGTATATATCACACATGCTGTTGGATAGCGCTATTCCTCCCATGCTGTATATGTCACACATGCTGTTGGATAGCGCTATTCCTCCCATGCTGTATATGTCACACATGCTGTTGGATAGCGCTATTCCCCCCATGCTGTATATGTCACACATGCTGTTGGATAGCTCTATTCCTCCCATGCTGTATATATCACACATGCTGTTGGATAGCTCTATTCCTCCCATGCTGTATATGTCACACATGCTGTTGGATAGTGCTATTCCTCCCATGCTGTATATGTCACACATGCTGTTGGATAGCGCTATTCCCCCCATGCTGTAGATGTCACACATGCTGTTGGATAGCTCTATTCCTCCCATGCTGTATATGTCACACATGCTGTTGGATAGCGCTATTCCTCCCATGCTGTATATATCACACATGCTGTTGGATAGCTCTATTCCTCCCATGCTGTATATATCACACATGCTGTTGGATAGTTCTATTCCTCCCATGCTGTATATATCACACATGCTGTTGGATAGCGCTATTCCTCCCATGCTGTATATGTCACACATGCTGTTGGATAGCTCTATTCCTCCCATGCTGTATATGTCACACATGCTGTTGGATAGCTCTATTCCTCCCATGCTGTATATGTCACACATGCTGTTGGATAGCGCTATTCCTCCCATGCTGTATATGTCACACATGCTGTTGGATAGCTCTATTCCTCCCATGCTGTATATATCACACATGCTGTTGGATAGCGCTATTCCCCCCATGCTGTATATATCACACATGCTGTTGGATAGCTCTATTCCTCCCATGCTGTATATGTCACACATGCTGTTGGATAGTTCTATTCCTCCCATGCTGTATATGTCCCACATGCTGTTGGATAGCTCTATTCCTCCCATGCTGTATATGTCACACATGCTGTTGGATAGTTCTATTCCTCCCATGCTGTATATGTCACACATGCTGTTGGATAGTTCTATTCCTCCCATGCTGTATATGTCCCACATGCTGTTGGATAGCGCTATTCCCCCCATGCTGTATATATCACACATGCTGTTGGATAGCGCTATTCCTCCCATGCTGTATATGTCACACATGCTGTTGGATAGCGCTATTCCTCCCATGCTGTATATATCACACATGCTGTTGGATAGCGCTATTCCTCCCATGCTGTATATGTCACACATGTTGTTGGATAGCTCTATTCCTCCCATGCTGTATATGTCACACATGCTGTTGGATAGTTCTATTCCCCCCATGCTGTATATGTCACACATGCTGTTGGATAGCTCTATTCCCCCCATGCTGTATATGTCACACATGCTGGTGGATAGCGCTATTCCTCCCATGCTGTAGATGTCACACATGCTGTTGGATAGCGCTATTCCTCCCATGCTGTATATATCACACATGCTGTTGGATAGCTCTATTCCTCCCATGCTGTATATGTCACACATGCTGTTGGATAGCGCTATTCCTCCCATGCTGTATATGTCACACATGCTGTTGGATAGTGCTATTCCTCCCATGCTGTATATATCACACATGCTGTTGGATAGTTCTATTCCTCCCATGCTGTAGATGTCACACATGCTGTTGGATAGCTCTATTCCTCCCATGCTGTATATGTCACACATGCTGTTGGATAGTTCTATTCCTCCCATGCTGTATATATCACACATGCTGTTGGATAGTGCTATTCCTCCCATGCTGTATATGTCACACATGCTGTTGGATAGCGCTATTCCCCCCCATGCTGTATATGTCACACATGCTGTTGGATAGCTCTATTCCCCCCATGCTGTATATGTCACACATGCTGTTGGATAGCGCTATTCCTCCCATGCTGTATATGTCACACATGCTGTTGGATAGCTCTATTCCTCCCATGCTGTATATATCACACATGCTGTTGGATAGCGCTATTCCTCCCATGCTGTATATATCACACATGCTGTTGGATAGCGCTATTCCTCCCATGCTGTATATATCACACATGCTGTTGGATAGCTCTATTCCTCCCATGCTGTATATGTCACACATGCTGTTGGATAGCGCTATTCCTCCCATGCTGTATATGTCACACATGCTGGTGGATAGCGCTATTCCTCCCATGCTGTAGATGTCACACATGCTGTTGGATAGCGCTATTCCTCCCATGCTGTATATATCACACATGCTGTTGGATAGTGCTATTCCTCCCATGCTGTATATGTCACACATGCTGTTGGATAGCGCTATTCCTCCCATGCTGTATATGTCACACATGCTGTTGGATAGTGCTATTCCTCCCATGCTGTATATGTCACACATGCTGTTGGATAGCTCTATTCCTCCCATGCTGTATATATCACACATGCTGTTGGATAGCGCTATTCCTCCCATGCTGTATATATCACACATGCTGTTGGATAGCGCTATTCCTCCCATGCTGTATATATCACACATGCTGTTGGATAGCTCTATTCCTCCCATGCTGTATATATCACACATGCTGTTGGATAGCGCTATTCCTCCCATGCTGTATATATCACACATGCTGTTGGATAGCGCTATTCCTCCCATGCTGTATATGTCACACATGCTGTTGGATAGCTCTATTCCTCCCATGCTGTATATATCACACATGCTGTTGGATAGTTCTATTCCTCCCATGCTGTAGATGTCACACATGCTGTTGGATAGCGCTATTCCTCCCATGCTGTATATGTCACACATGCTGTTGGATAGCGCTATTCCTCCCATGCTGTATATGTCACACATGCTGTTGGATAGTTCTATTCCTCCCATGCTGTATATATCACACATGCTGTTGGATAGCGCTATTCCTCCCATGCTGTATATATCACACATGCTGTTGGATAGCGCTATTCCTCCCATGCTGTATATATCACACATGCTGTTGGATAGCTCTATTCCTCCCATGCTGTATATGTCACACATGCTGTTGGATAGCTCTATTCCTCCCATGCTGTATATGTCACACATGCTGTTGGATAGCTCTATTCCTCCCATGCTGTATATGTCACACATGCTGTTGGATAGCTCTATTCCTCCCATGCTGTATATGTCACACATGCTGTTGGATAGCGCTATTCCTCCCATGCTGTATATATCACACATGCTGTTGGATAGCTCTATTCCCCCCATGCTGTATATATCACACATGCTGTTGGATAGCGCTATTCCCCCCATGCTGTAGATGTCACACATGCTGTTGGATAGCGCTATTCCTCCCATGCTGTATATATCACACATGCTGTTGGATAGCTCTATTCCCCCCATGCTGTATATATCACACATGCTGTTGGATAGCGCTATTCCCCCCATGCTGTAGATGTCACACATGCTGTTGGATAGCGCTATTCCCCCCATGCTGTATATGTCACACATGCTGTTGGATAGCTCTATTCCTCCCATGCTGTATATGTCACACATGCTGTTGGATAGCGCTATTCCTCCCATGCTGTATATGTCACACATGCTGTTGGATAGCGCTATTCCCCCCATGCTGTATATGTCACACATGCTGTTGGATAGCTCTATTCCTCCCATGCTGTATATGTCACACATGCTGTTGGATAGCTCTATTCCTCCCATGCTGTATATGTCACACATGCTGTTGGATAGCGCTATTCCCCCCATGCTGTATATGTCACACATGCTGTTGGATAGCGCTATTCCCCCCATGCTGTAGATGTCACACATGCTGTTGGATAGCTCTATTCCTCCCATGCTGTATATATCACACATGCTGTTGGATAGTTCTATTCCTCCCATGCTGTATATGTCACACATGCTGTTGGATAGCTCTATTCCTCCCATGCTGTATATGTCACACATGCTGTTGGATAGTTCTATTCCTCCCATGCTGTATATGTCACACATGCTGTTGGATAGCTCTATTCCTCCCATGCTGTATATATCACACATGCTGTTGGATAGTTCTATTCCTCCCATGCTGTATATGTCACACATGCTGTTGGATAGCTCTATTCCTCCCATGCAGTATATATCACACATGCTGTTGGATAGTTCTATTCCTCCCATGCTGTAGATGTCACACATGCTGTTGGATAGCGCTATTCCTCCCATGCTGTATATGTCACACATGCTGTTGGATAGCGCTATTCCTCCCATGCTGTATATGTCACACATGCTGTTGGATAGTTCTATTCCTCCCATGCTGTATATATCACACATGCTGTTGGATAGTGCTATTCCTCCCATGCTGTATATGTCACACATGCTGTTGGATAGCGCTATTCCTCCCATGCTGTATATATCACACATGCTGTTGGATAGTTCTATTCCTCCCATGCTGTATATGTCACACATGCTGTTGGATAGTTCTATTCCTCCCATGCTGTATATGTCACACATGCTGTTGGATAGCTCTATTCCCCCCATGCTGTATATGTCACACATGCTGTTGGATAGCTCTATTCCTCCCATGCTGTATATATCACACATGCTGTTGGATAGTGCTATTCCTCCCATGCTGTATATATCACACATGCTGTTGGATAGTTCTATTCCTCCCATGCTGTATATGTCACACATGCTGTTGGATAGTTCTATTCCTCCCATGCTGTAGATGTCACACATGCTGTTGGATAGTTCTATTCCTCCCATGCTGTATATGTCACACATGCTGTTGGATAGTTCTATTCCTCCCATGCTGTATATATCACACATGCTGTTGGATAGCTCTATTCCTCCCATGCTGTATATATCACACATGCTGTTGGATAGTTCTATTCCTCCCATGCTGTAGATGTCACACATGCTGTTGGATAGCACTATTCCTCCCATGCTGTATATGTCACACATGCTGTTGGATAGCGCTATTCCTCCCATGCTGTATATATCACACATGCTGTTGGATAGTTCTATTCCTCCCATGCTGTATATATCACACATGCTGTTGGATAGTGCTATTCCTCCCATGCTGTATATATCACACATGCTGTTGGATAGTTCTATTCCTCCCATGCTGTATATATCACACATGCTGTTGGATAGCTCTATTCCTCCCATGCTGTATATATCACACATGCTGTTGGATAGCTCTATTCCTCCCATGCTGTATATATCACACATGCTGTTGGATAGTTCTATTCCTCCCATGCTGTATATATCACACATGCTGTTGGATAGCTCTATTCCTCCCATGCTGTATATGTCACACATGCTGTTGGATAGCTCTATTCCTCCCATGCTGTATATGTCACACATGCTGTTGGATAGCTCTATTCCCCCCATGCTGTATATGTCACACATGCTGTTGGATAGCGCTATTCCTCCCATGCTGTATATGTCACACATGCTGTTGGATAGTTCTATTCCTCCCATGCTGTATATGTCACACATGCTGTTGGATAGTTCTATTCCTCCCATGCTGTATATGTCACACATGCTGTTGGATAGCTCTATTCCCCCCATGCTGTATATGTCACACATGCTGTTGGATAGCTCTATTCCTCCCATGCTGTATATATCACACATGCTGTTGGATAGCTCTATTCCTCCCATGCTGTATATATCACACATGCTGTTGGATAGCGCTATTCCCCCCATGCTGTATATATCACACATGCTGTTGGATAGCTCTATTCCTCCCATGCTGTATATGTCACACATGCTGTTGGATAGTTCTATTCCTCCCATGCTGTATATGTCCCACATGCTGTTGGATAGCTCTATTCCTCCCATGCTGTATATGTCACACATGCTGTTGGATAGCTCTATTCCTCCCATGCTGTATATGTCACACATGCTGTTGGATAGCTCTATTCCTCCCATGCTGTATATGTCACACATGCTGTTGGATAGCGCTATTCCTCCCATGCTGTATATGTCACACATGCTGTTGGATAGTGCTATTCCTCCCATGCTGTATATGTCACACATGCTGTTGGATAGCTCTATTCCTCCCATGCTGTATATATCACACATGCTGTTGGATAGCTCTATTCCTCCCATGCTGTATATATCACACATGCTGTTGGATAGCGCTATTCCCCCCATGCTGTATATATCACACATGCTGTTGGATAGCGCTATTCCCCCCATGCTGTATATGTCACACATGCTGTTGGATAGCGCTATTCCTCCCATGCTGTATATGTCACACATGCTGTTGGATAGCTCTATTCCTCCCATGCTGTATATATCACACATGCTGTTGGATAGCGCTATTCCTCCCATGCTGTATATATCACACATGCTGTTGGATAGCTCTATTCCTCCCATGCTGTATATGTCACACATGCTGTTGGATAGCGCTATTCCTCCCATGCTGTATATATCACACATGCTGTTGGATAGCGCTATTCCTCCCATGCTGTATATATCACACATGCTGTTGGATAGCTCTATTCCTCCCATGCTGTATATATCACACATGCTGTTGGATAGCGCTATTCCTCCCATGCTGTATATATCACACATGCTGTTGGATAGCGCTATTCCTCCCATGCTGTATATGTCACACATGCTGTTGGATAGCTCTATTCCTCCCATGCTGTATATGTCACACATGCTGTTGGATAGCTCTATTCCCCCCATGCTGTATATGTCACACATGCTGTTGGATAGTGCTATTCCTCCCATGCTGTATATATCACACATGCTGTTGGATAGTTCTATTCCTCCCATGCTGTATATGTCACACATGCTGTTGGATAGCTCTATTCCTCCCATGTTGTATATGTCACACATGCTGTTGGATAGCTCTATTCCTCCCATGCTGTATATATCACACATGCTGTTGGATAGTGCTATTCCTCCCATGCTGTATATGTCACACATGCTGTTGGATAGCGCTATTCCTCCCATGCTGTATATATCACACATGCTGTTGGATAGCGCTATTCCTCCCATGCTGTATATATCACACATGCTGTTGGATAGCTCTATTCCTCCCATGCTGTATATATCACACATGCTGTTGGATAGCTCTATTCCTCCCATGCTGTATATGTCACACATGCTGTTGGATAGTTCTATTCCTCCCATGCTGTATATGTCACACATGCTGTTGGATAGCTCTATTCCTCCCATGCTGTATATATCACACATGCTGTTGGATAGCGCTATTCCTCCCATGCTGTATATATCACACATGCTGTTGGATAGCGCTATTCCTCCCATGCTGTATATGTCACACATGCTGTTGGATAGCGCTATTCCTCCCATGCTGTATATATCACACATGCTGTTGGATAGCGCTATTCCTCCCATGCTGTATATGTCACACATGCTGTTGGATAGTGCTATTCCCCCCATGCTGTATATATCACACATGCTGTTGGATAGCTCTATTCCTCCCATGCTGTATATATCACACATGCTGTTGGATAGCTCTATTCCTCCCATGCTGTATATATCACACATGCTGTTGGATAGCGCTATTCCTCCCATGCTGTATATGTCACACATGCTGTTGGATAGCTCTATTCCTCCCATGCTGTATATGTCACACATGCTGTTGCATAGCGCTATTCCCCCCATGCTGTATATGTCACACATGCTGTTGGATAGCTCTATTCCTCCCATGCTGTATATATCACACATGCTGTTGGATAGCGCTATTCCCCCCATGCTGTATATATCACACATGCTGTTGGATAGCGCTATTCCCCCCATGCTGTATATGTCACACATGCTGTTGGATAGCGCTATTCCTCCCATGCTGTATATGTCACACATGCTGTTGGATAGCTCTATTCCTCCCATGCTGTATATATCACACATGCTGTTGGATAGCGCTATTCCTCCCATGCTGTATATATCACACATGCTGTTGGATAGCTCTATTCCTCCCATGCTGTATATGTCACACATGCTGTTGGATAGCGCTATTCCTCCCATGCTGTATATATCACACATGCTGTTGGATAGCGCTATTCCTCCCATGCTGTATATATCACACATGCTGTTGGATAGCTCTATTCCTCCCATGCTGTATATATCACACATGCTGTTGGATAGCTCTATTCCTCCCATGCTGTATATATCACACATGCTGTTGGATAGCGCTATTCCCCCCATGCTGTATATATCACACATGCTGTTGGATAGCGCTATTCCCCCCATGCTGTATATATCACACATGCTGTTGGATAGCGCTATTCCCCCCATGCTGTATATGTCACACATGCTGTTGGATAGCTCTATTCCTCCCATGCTGTATATGTCACACATGCTGTTGGATAGTTCTATTCCCCCCATGCTGTATATATCACACATGCTGTTGGATAGCGCTATTCCCCCCATGCTGTATATATCACACATGCTGTTGGATAGCGCTATTCCCCCCATGCTGTATATATCACACATGCTGTTGGATAGCGCTATTCCCCCCATGCTGTATATGTCACACATGCTGTTGGATAGTTCTATTCCCCCCATGCTGTATATATCACACATGCTGTTGGATAGCGCTATTCCCCCCATGCTGTATATATCACACATGCTGTTGGATAGCGCTATTCCCCCCATGCTGTATATGTCACACATGCTGTTGGATAGCGCTATTCCTCCCATGCTGTATATGTCACACATGCTGTTGGATAGCTCTATTCCTCCCATGCTGTATATATCACACATGCTGTTGGATAGCGCTATTCCTCCCATGCTGTATATATCACACATGCTGTTGGATAGCTCTATTCCTCCCATGCTGTATATGTCACACATGCTGTTGGATAGCGCTATTCCTCCCATGCTGTATATATCACACATGCTGTTGGATAGCTCTATTCCTCCCATGCTGTATATATCACACAGGCTGTTGGATAGTTCTATTCCTCCCATGCTGTATATGTCACACATGCTGTTGGATAGCGCTATTCCTCCCATGCTGTATATGTCACACATGCTGTTGGATAGCTCTATTCCTCCCATGCTGTATATGTCACACATGCTGTTGGATAGCGCTATTCCTCCCATGCTGTATATGTCACACATGCTGTTGGATAGCGCTATTCCTCCCATGCTGTATATGTCACACATGCTGTTGGATAGTTCTATTCCTCCCATGCTGTATATGTCACACATGCTGTTGGATAGTGCTATTCCTCCCATGCTGTATATATCACACATGCTGTTGGATAGTGCTATTCCTCCCATGCTGTATATGTCACACATGCTGTTGGATAGCGCTATTCCTCCCATGCTGTATATATCACACATGCTGTTGGATAGCGCTATTCCTCCCATGCTGTATATATCACACATGCTGTTGGATAGCTCTATTCCTCCCATGCTGTATATATCACACATGCTGTTGGATAGCTCTATTCCTCCCATGCTGTATATATCACACATGCTGTTGGATAGTTCTATTCCTCCCATGCTGTATATGTCACACATGCTGTTGGATAGTGCTATTCCTCCCATGCTGTATATATCACACATGCTGTTGGATAGCGCTATTCCTCCCATGCTGTATATGTCACACATGCTGTTGGATAGTTCTATTCCCCCCATGCTGTATATGTCACACATGCTGTTGGATAGCGCTATTCCTCCCATGCTGTATATGTCACACATGCTGTTGGATAGCGCTATTCCTCCCATGCTGTATATATCACACATGCTGTTGGATAGCGCTATTCCTCCTATGCTGTATATATCACACATGCTGTTGGATAGCGCTATTCCTCCCATGCTGTATATGTCACACATGCTGTTGGATAGCGCTATTCCTCCCATGCTGTATATATCACACATGCTGTTGGATAGCTCTATTCCTCCCATGCTGTATATGTCACACATGCTGTTGGATAGCGCTATTCCTCCCATGCTGTATATATCACACATGCTGTTGGATAGCGCTATTCCCCCCATGCTGTATATATCACACATGCTGTTGGATAGCGCTATTCCCCCCATGCTGTATATATCACACATGCTGTTGGATAGCTCTATTCCTCCCATGCTGTATATATCACACATGCTGTTGGATAGCTCTATTCCTCCCATGCTGTATATGTCACACATGCTGTTGGATAGCGCTATTCCTCCCATGCTGTATATGTCACACATGCTGTTGGATAGCTCTATTCCTCCCATGCTGTATATATCACACATGCTGTTGGATAGCTCTATTCCTCCCATGCTGTACATGTCACACATGCTGTTGGATAGTTCTATTCCTCCCATGCTGTATATATCACACATGCTGTTGGATAGCTCTATTCCTCCCATGCTGTATATGTCACACATGCTGTTGGATAGCGCTATTCCTCCCATGCTGTATATGTCACACATGCTGTTGGATAGTTCTATTCCTCCCATGCTGTATATGTCACACATGCTGTTGGATAGCGCTATTCCTCCCATGCTGTATATGTCACACATGCTGTTGGATAGTTCTATTCCTCCCATGCTGTATATGTCACACATGCTGTTGGATAGCTCTATTCCTCCCATGCTGTATATGTCACACATGCTGTTGGATAGCTCTATTCCTCCCATGCTGTATATGTCACACATGCTGTTGGATAGTTCTATTCCTCCCATGCTGTATATGTCACACATGCTGTTGGATAGCTCTATTCCTCCCATGCTGTATATGTCACACATGCTGTTGGATAGCGCTATTCCTCCCATGCTGTATATGTCACACATGCTGTTGGATAGCGCTATTCCTCCCATGCTGTATATATCACACATGCTGTTGGATAGTGCTATTCCTCCCATGCTGTATATATCACACATGCTGTTGGATAGCGCTATTCCTCCCATGCTGTATATGTCACACATGCTGTTGGATAGCGCTATTCCTCCATGCTGTATATGTCACACATGCTGTTGGATAGCGCTATTCCTCCCATGCTGTATATATCACACATGCTGTTGGATAGCGCTATTCCTCCCATGCTGTATATATCACACATGCTGTTGGATAGTGCTATTCCTCCCATGCTGTATATATCACACATGCTGTTGGATAGCTCTATTCCTCCCATGCTGTATATGTCACACATGCTGTTGGATAGCGCTATTCCTCCCATGCTGTATATATCACACATGCTGTTGGATAGTGCTATTCCTCCCATGCTGTATATGTCACACATGCTGTTGGATAGCGCTATTCCTCCCATGCTGTATATATCACACATGCTGTTGGATAGCGCTATTCCTCCCATGCTGTATATGTCACACATGCTGTTGGATAGCGCTATTCCTCCATGCTGTATATGTCACACATGCTGTTGGATAGCTCTATTCCTCCCATGCTGTATATGTCACACATGCTGTTGGATAGCGCTATTCCTCCCATGCTGTATATATCACACATGCTGTTGGATAGTGCTATTCCTCCCATGCTGTATATGTCACACATGCTGTTGGATAGCGCTATTCCTCCCATGCTGTATATGTCACACATGCTGTTGGATAGCTCTATTCCTCCCATGCTGTATATATCACACATGCTGTTGGATAGCTCTATTCCTCCCATGCTGTATATGTCACACATGCTGTTGGATAGCGCTATTCCTCCATGCTGTATATGTCACACATGCTGTTGGATAGCGCTATTCCTCCCATGCAGTATATATCACACATGCTGTTGGATAGCTCTATTCCTCCCATGCTGTATATGTCACACATGCTGTTGGATAGTGCTATTCCTCCCATGCTGTATATATCACACATGCTGTTGGATAGTGCTATTCCTCCCATGCTGTATATATCACACATGCTGTTGGATAGTGCTATTCCCCCCATGCTGTATATATCACACATGCTGTTGGATAGCGCTATTCCTCCCATGCTGTATATATCACACATGCTGTTGGATAGCTCTATTCCTCCCATGCTGTATATGTCACACATGCTGTTGGATAGCGCTATTCCTCCATGCTGTATATGTCACACATGCTGTTGGATAGCTCTATTCCTCCCATGCTGTATATGTCACACATGCTGTTGGATAGCGCTATTCCTCCATGCTGTATATGTCACACATGCTGTTGGATAGTTCTATTCCTCCCATGCTGTATATGTCACACATGCTGTTGGATAGCTCTATTCCTCCCATGCTGTATATATCACACATGCTGTTGGATAGCGCTATTCGTCCTATGCTGTATATGTCACACATGCTGTTGGATAGCGCTATTCCTCCCATGCTGTATATATCACACATGCTGTTGGATAGCGCTATTCCCCCCATGCTGTATATGTCACACATGCTGTTGGATAGCGCTATTCCCCCCATGCTGTATATGTCACACATGCTGTTGGATAGCTCTATTCCTCCCATGCTGTATATGTCACACATGCTGTTGGATAGTGCTATTCCTCCATGCTGTATATGTCACACATGCTGTTGGATAGTGCTATTCCTCCCATGCTGTATATGTCACACATGCTGTTGGATAGCTCTATTCCTCCCATGCTGTAGATGTCACACATGCTGTTGGATAGCTCTATTCCCCCCATGCTGTATATGTCACACATGCTGTTGGATAGCGCTATTCCTCCCATGCTGTATATGTCACACATGCTGTTGGATAGCTCTATTCCTCCCATGCTGTATATATCACACATGCTGTTGGATAGCTCTATTCCTCCCATGCTGTATATGTCACACATGCTGTTGGATAGCGCTATTCCTCCATGCTGTATATGTCACACATGCTGTTGGATAGCGCTATTCCTCCCATGCAGTATATATCACACATGCTGTTGGATAGCTCTATTCCTCCCATGCTGTATATGTCACACATGCTGTTGGATAGTGCTATTCCTCCCATGCTGTATATATCACACATGCTGTTGGATAGTGCTATTCCTCCCATGCTGTATATATCACACATGCTGTTGGATAGCGCTATTCCTCCCATGCTGTATATATCACACATGCTGTTGGATAGCTCTATTCCTCCCATGCTGTATATGTCACACATGCTGTTGGATAGCGCTATTCCTCCATGCTGTATATGTCACACATGCTGTTGGATAGCTCTATTCCTCCCATGCTGTATATGTCACACATGCTGTTGGATAGCGCTATTCCTCCCATGCTGTATATGTCACACATGCTGTTGGATAGCTCTATTCCTCCCATGCTGTATATATCACACATGCTGTTGGATAGTGCTATTCCTCCCATGCTGTATATATCACACATGCTGTTGGATAGCTCTATTCCTCCCATGCTGTATATGTCACACATGCTGTTGGATAGTGCTATTCCTCCCATGCTGTATATGTCACACATGCTGTTGGATAGCGCTATTCCTCCCATGCTGTATATATCACACATGCTGTTGGATAGCTCTATTCCTCCCATGCTGTATATGTCACACATGCTGTTGGATAGCGCTATTCCTCCCATGCTGTATATATCACACATGCTGTTGGATAGCTCTATTCCTCCCATGCTGTATATGTCACACATGCTGTTGGATAGTGCTATTCCTCCCATGCTGTATATGTCACACATGCTGTTGGATAGCGCTATTCCTCCCATGCTGTATATGTCACACATGCTGTTGGATAGTTCTATTCCTCCCATGCTGTATATATCACACATGCTGTTGGATAGTTCTATTCCTCCCATGCTGTAGATGTCACACATGCTGTTGGATAGCGCTATTCCTCCCATGCTGTATATGTCACACATGCTGTTGGATAGTTCTATTCCTCCCATGCTGTATATATCACACATGCTGTTGGATAGTTCTATTCCTCCCATGCTGTAGATGTCACACATGCTGTTGGATAGCGCTATTCCCCCCATGCTGTATATGTCACACATGCTGTTGGATAGTTCTATTCCTCCCATGCTGTAGATGTCACACATGCTGTTGGATAGCGCTATTCCTCCCATGCTGTATATGTCACACATGCTGTTGGATAGCGCTATTCCTCCCATGCTGTAGATGTCACACATGCTGTTGGATAGTTCTATTCCTCCCATGCTGTATATGTCACACATGCTGTTGGATAGCGCTATTCCTCCCATGCTGTAGATGTCACACATGCTGTTGGATAGCGCTATTCCTCCCATGCTGTATATGTCACACATGCTGTTGGATAGTTCTATTCCTCCCATGCTGTATATGTCACACATGCTGTTGGATAGCTCTATTCCCCCCATGCTGTATATATCACACATGCTGTTGGATAGCGCTATTCCTCCCATGCTGTATATGTCACACATGCTGTTGGATAGCGCTATTCCTCCCATGCTGTATATGTCACACATGCTGTTGGATAGCTCTATTCCTCCCATGCTGTATATATCACACATGCTGTTGGATAGCTCTATTCCTCCCATGCTGTATATGTCACACATGCTGTTGGATAGCGCTATTCCCCCCATGCTGTATATGTCACACATGCTGTTGGATAGTTCTATTCCTCCCATGCTGTATATATCACACATGTTGTTGGATAGCTCTATTCCTCCCATGCTGTATATGTCACACATGCTGTTGGATAGCTCTATTCCCCCCATGCTGTATATGTCACACATGCTGTTGGATAGCGCTATTCCCCCCATGCTGTATATGTCACACATGCTGTTGGATAGCTCTATTCCTCCCATGCTGTATATGTCACACATGCTGTTGGATAGCGCTATTCCCCCCATGCTGTATATGTCACACATGCTGTTGGATAGTTCTATTCCTCCCATGCTGTATATATCACACATGTTGTTGGATAGCGCTATTCCTCCCATGCTGTATATATCACACATGCTGTTGGATAGCGCTATTCCTCCCATGCTGTATATGTCACACATGCTGTTGGATAGTGCTATTCCTCCCATGCTGTATATGTCACACATGCTGTTGGATAGCTCTATTCCTCCCATGCTGTATATGTCACACATGCTGTTGGATAGCGCTATTCCTCCCATGCTGTATATATCACACATGCTGTTGGATAGTGCTATTCCCCCCATGCTGTATATGTCACACATGCTGTTTGATAGCGCTATTCCTCCCATGCTGTATATGTCACACATGCTGTTGGATAGTGCTATTCCTCCCATGCTGTATATGTCACACATGCTGTTGGATAGCTCTATTCCTCCCATGCTGTAGATGTCACACATGCTGTTGGATAGCGCTATTCCTCCCATGCTGTATATGTCACACATGCTGTTGGATAGCTCTATTCCTCCCATGCTGTAGATGTCACACATGCTGTTGGATAGTGCTATTCCTCCCATGCTGTATATGTCACACATGTTGTTGGATAGCGCTATTCCTCCCATGCTGTATATATCACACATGCTGTTGGATAGCGCTATTCCCCCCATGCTGTATATGTCACACATGCTGTTGGATAGTTCTATTCCTCCCATGCTGTATATGTCACACATGCTGTTGGATAGCGCTATTCCTCCCATGCTGTATATATCACACATGCTGTTGGATAGCGCTATTCCCCCCATGCTGTATATGTCACACATGCTGTTGGATAGCGCTATTCCTCCCATGCTGTATATATCACACATGCTGTTGGATAGCTCTATTCCTCCCATGCTGTATATGTCACACATGCTGTTGGATAGCTCTATTCCTCCCATGCTGTATATGTCACACATGCTGTTGGATAGCGCTATTCCTCCCATGCTGTATATGTCACACATGCTGTTGGATAGCGCTATTCCTCCCATGCTGTATATATCACACATGCTGTTGGATAGCGCTATTCCCCCCATGCTGTATATATCACACATGCTGTTGGATAGCGCTATTCCTCCCATGCTGTATATATCACACATGCTGTTGGATAGCGCTATTCCTCCCATGCTGTATATATCACACATGCTGTTGGATAGCGCTATTCCTCCCATGCTGTATATATCACACATGCTGTTGGATAGCGCTATTCCTCCCATGCTGTATATATCACACATGCTGTTGGATAGCTCTATTCCTTCCATGCTGTAGATGTCACACATGCTGTTGGATAGCGCTATTCCTCCCATGCTGTATATATCACACATGCTGTTGGATAGTTCTATTCCTCCCATGCTGTATATATCACACATGCTGTTGGATAGCTCTATTCCTCCCATGCTGTATATGTCACACATGCTTTTGGATAGCGCTATTCCTCCCATGCTGTATATGTCACACATGCTTTTGGATAGCGCTATTCCTCCCATGCTGTATATGTCACACATGCTTTTGGATAGCTATATTCCTCCCATGCTGTATATGCTCTTTTCATTATTTTTGCCAAGATGTATGACTTTGCATTTCTCCCTGTTATAAACCATTCTCTTAGTTGCTGCCCACTGTTCCAGCTTGTTTAGATCTTGTTGAATCCGCGCTCTCTTCTCTAGTATTCGCTATTCCTCCGAGCTTTGTGTCATCAGCAAATTTAATCAGTTTACCCTTAATTCCTTCATCTAAATCATTGATAAAGATGTTGAACAACACGGGGCCCAGGACAGAGCCCTGTGGTACCCACTTGAGACAGTCTTCCAACTGGATGTGCAGCCATTTATGACCACTCTTTGACTCCGATCACTAAGCCAGTTACGAATCCATCTAACAGTTGCCTTGTCCATTCCACACTCGGTCATTTTTTCAATAAGGATTGTATGAGATACTTTGTCAAATGCTTTACTGAAGTCAAGATTTACTATATCTACTGCATTTCCCTGATCCACCCAGTCAGTGATTCTGTCATAGAATGAAATTAGGTTAGTCTGACATGACTTATTAATTACAAACCCATGCTGGCTCTGGTTAATCACTTCATTCTCATCCAGGTACTTACATAAATGTTGTTTAATAATTTGCTCAAAGATCTTTCCTGGTATAAAAAGTCAGGCTCACAGGCCTGTAGTTCCCTGGGTCCAAGTATTGTATATATTTTTTTTATGCAGTAAACATAAATACAGGATAGTCACAGAGCAGAGATAAAGGAGATGAGAGGAGTCACAGAGCAGAGATAAAGGAGAGGAGTCACAGGGCAGAGACAGAGAAGAGGCGCTAGAGAGCAGAGATAAAGAAGATGAGAGGAGTCACAGAGCAGAGATAAAGGAGAGGAATGACAGAGCAGAGACAGAGAAGAGGCGCTAGAGAGCAGAGATAAAGAAGATGAGAGGAGTCACAGAGCAGAGATAAAGGAGAGGAGTCACAGAGCAGAGATAAAGGAGATGAGAGGAGTCACAGAGCAGAGATAAAGGAGAGGAGTCACAGGGCAGAGACAGAGAAGAGGCGCTAGAGAGCAGAGATAAAGAAGATGAGAGGAGTCACAGAGCAGAGATAAAGGAGAGGAGTCACAGAGCAGAGATAGAGAAGAGGCGCTAGTGTTTCGCCCGGGGACCAGGGGGTACTCAGATCCGGGCCACAGAGTCACTTCTGTGGGTATCATGATGGCGTGACCCAGTCTGTGATCCCAGGCTCCACAGTAAAAGGGGGGTATTTGGGTGTTGGGATATTGTCCGTGACGCCACCCACGGTTGTGGTGATTGTGGAACACCACCGCTGCTCTGGACGGGGATCCCGGGAGCGATGATATGGAGCAGCTAGATGTTATTTCTCCCCTCCGTGGGTAGGGGGTTGGTTGTCCCGGGGCCCGGTGATGGGGTAAGCAGGGAACAGGGCGCAGTGCTGCAGTGCGGTGCCCGAGGGCACGGGTGTACTCACAAGAAAGTCACACGGAGTCACTGGTGAACTAAGAATTGCCGGTGTCCGCGGCCTCCGGTACGGGGGTGTTAGTGTCCCACACACGGTGCAGCAGCTCCTGTTCTTTCCCTGCAGCAAAGTGCCTTTTCCTCCTCTCTCTTCCTCTGTCTCCTCAGCCGGGAACGGGAATCCTCTCCCCTGTAGTGATCCGGGTACCCAGGTACCGAGGGGCCACCGCCCGGCTCCGGCTACCTGTTCTGGCCCCTTCCTCACTACGGCCTGTCCCGGCCCTTTTGGAGCACGCTTCACTCCCAGCCTCGGAGCCAAACTACAGACCTCTGTCCAGTCTGCCCTCCACACACTCTCTGCTCTAGCCCCTCCCCTCTCCTCTGCTTTTCCCTTACACTGGGGGCTGTGCTTGTCTGGCTGCACCGGTGTGAGATCATATTACCAAGGAGGATTAACTCTTTATGTGACAACCTGGCTGTGCCAGGGCGTCACACTAGAGAGCAGAGATAAAGAAGATGAGAGGAGTCACAGAGCAGAGATAAAGGAGAGGAGTCACAGAGCAGAGACAGAGAAGAGGCGCTAGAGAGCAGAGATAAAGAAGATGAGAGGAGTCACAGAGCAGAGATAAAGGAGAGGAGTCACAGAGCAGAGACAGAGAAGAGGCGCTAGAGAGCAGAGATAAAGAAGATGAGAGGAGTCACAGAGCAGAGATAAAGGAGAGGAGTCACAGAGCAGAGGCAGCAGAAGAGCCAGAGGAGACGTCACAGACAATACTATACATCTATGACTCACATTACTCCAGACCCAAACAGCCATAGATTCCTGGAAAGAAGAAGAAGACAGTCAGACTGCGATCTGGCAGTAGAGATTGCCGGTACACCCTGTAGATTGTGCCGGTATCACATTAAGTGCCCGACCCTTTATGCTGGAATATGGCTGGCCCATCGTGAGGCCCAGAACAGTGAGACAGGAGCCAATGTCAGTAGGGACCCCGAGACGGCAGCAAATGGGGACACAGGCTACGTGTAACCATACCAGGTCGGGTTAGTGATAGAGTACTGAGCCACCTGTACTGGAGCCTGCCCGCCTGTGGACGAACGGGAGGGTCCGCCCGTCTTTGGAAGAACGGAAGGGTCTACCCGCCTTTGGAAGAACGGGAGGGTCCGCCCACCTTTGGAAGAACGGGAGGGTCCGCCCGCCTGTGGAAGAACGGGAGGGTCCTCCCGCCTGTGGAAGAACATGAGGGTCTGCCCGCTTGTGGAAGAACGGGAGGGTCCGCCCGCCCATGGAAGAACGGGAGGGTCTGCCCGCCTGTGGAAGAACGGGAGGGTCCGCCCGCCTGTGGAAGAATGGGAGAGTCCGCCCGTCTGTGGAAGAACGGGAGGATCCGCCCGCCTGTGGAAGAACGGGAGAGTCCGCCCGCCTGTGGAAGAACGGGAGGATCCGCCCGCCTGTGGTAATGCAGGTCTGGGAAAGAATAGGAGAGTCCGCCGTAATCGGCAGCGACCACCACATAGTTATCAAATGTTCAGTGCTTTCCTTCAGTCAGACTCTTCCTCAGTTACCGCTGTCTCTACTGACAGCAGCACATGAAGGGTTTAACTGCTCGGATCGGTGAGGTCGCAGGCCACTGCAGTACCTTTGCTGTGAGTTATAGTCTGGCTTCGGTACGGGGGGTCAGTATGACGTGTAAACCCCCCATGGAGCTCATGATGCGTCTCAGTCTGGACCTCAGTACAGAAGATTCGGCACTTTCAGACCTGTGATCCGCTGCCCAAATGTTCCAGCAAGTTCCACAGTTAAACCGGATTCATTACTGCGCGGAGGATGGACTCTTCCTCATCTGTCTTGAGAGTCTGGGGTTCTGGTGGCATCTACAACTAGGGAGCCTGAAGACGGAGACACCTAGAGAGGAGACCAGTGCACACTCCGAGGAATCCAGTGCACTGATGTCTGGGAATATAATGAAACCCCCCGACCCGTGCGGCCCCGACACCCCTGAGATGGAAGCGCATCAGCAATAGATGACTGATTGCACTCTGGGCCAACAGCATAGACAGAAATGAATCATCCCTGGGGCCGAAACAAATGTTCCAACGAAGAAGACCGGTAAATAAAGTGCAGAAATTACAGCGATTTATTTTCTTACCAAATAATTCCCCAAATTCACTGAAGTCCAAGACCCTGTAAGAGATGAAGACGAGTCAGAGACAATGCGCTTCCTCTGCAGCTCACCCTGAAGATATCTCCAGGAGCCTCATGATACAACAAAGTTATATAAGAGTAGTCATAGTCTACAAACCGTCAGACCCCCGGGATGACCTCGTACCGGCAGAGATGCTGGCCCTGATGTCCTGAAGCTTTCTGTCCAGTAACTGCGGCTGCCTCTTGTCGTTGCTGCTGACCAGTACCAGGTCTCGGGCGTATATGGTGATGTCCGGCTGGCCTTCCAGGATGCGGCTCCTCTCTTGGTAGTCACTCTTCTCCAGGTCGTCCACCAGCACAATCACATTTTCTCTACCTAAAAGTAAAAGAAGTGTTCCGGTTATACCCAATAGAGTGAAATCATCTGGATGAGGTTCCCGATCAGAGTCGGAGCCCATAGATCACCAAATACATTCATTCCAACTACCCAGTGACCATGAACAATGGCAGCCGGCCACAGACCCCACCTATAGAAGAAGCCATGGACGTCAGCTCCTCATCATAGAGGGAGTCTGTCACGTTGATGATGTTGATCCTCCCGCGGTTCTTGGTGTGATACAGAATGGCAAAGTCACAATCTCGGAGGGCGTCTCGGAAGGGACGCTCGTCTCTGTTGGATATGTACACGGGCCAAGGCTCTGCCACAAGGCCACTAAACATTGGGGATCTCAGGCCCGTCATCAGCCACTCATAGTCATCAGCAGCCGAACGTGAGAAAATCGCAACCATACGACGGGAGGAAAAACAGACGCCAAACTGTGCAGGATGGAGAGACAGAGGACATGTCACTATATCATGGCGGTAATAATAATGACTAGAAAGAAATATTACACCACGCCCTTACCAGAGACAATGAGTAACGTATTAACACCCCTAAAACCGCAAAGGGGAAGAAAATGACGGACACCTGAGGAGAGAAGACCACTGTAAGATGAGTAATGATGACCCCCGGAGACTGAACACCATGTGACAAAAGATGGGGAACATACACAGGACCACATCTTACCAGGCAGGAGAAGAAGGACATGATGACCACCGGCCCGGAGATCTACAGGGAGAGGAAAGAAAGGTGTAACTAGGATGACCGACAACTCAGGATAAGCCCCCGACTTCTCACCGGAGACCGATAATCCAGAACTTCTCCAGAGCTGCCCGTGGGTCTAATGAACAAGTGCAAGAACTATATGCTGGCACCGGAGATTAAGTCATAGGAAAGAATCCAGAACCTCTCTACAGCGGCCCCTCTGGGCCATAGAATAATGGCGGAATCATATCTTTGTACCGATATCACTGCAGAATGAGGAGTGACGGGAGAGGCACAATCAGGGCATCTGGATCAGAGGTCGGATTCCTCATCTTCAGCTAAAAATTCAAGAACAAAATAGGCAAAAAACACAAATCTGACCTGAAGAAGGACCGTGGACTGCCCTCAGCTGTAACCGCACCCCTGGGAAGAACATACAAACTGCACAGCAGCAGTGCTAACCCCAGAAGCCACCACACTCAGGGCTAACCCCAGAAGCCACCACACTCAGGGCCAGCCCCAGAAGCCACCACACTCAGGGCTAGCCCCAGAAGCCACCACACTCAGGGCTAGCCCCAGAAGCCACCACACTCAGGGCCAGCCCCAGAAGCCACCACACTCAGGGCTAGCCCCAGAAACCACCACACTCAGGGCCAGCCCCAGAAGCCACCACACTCAGGGCCAGCCCCAGAAGCCACCACACTCAGGGCCAGCCCCAGAAGCCACCACACTCAGGGCCAGCCCCAGAAACCACCACACTCATGGCCAGCCCCAGAAGCCACCACACTCAGGGCCAGCCCCAGAAGCCACCACACTCAGGGCTAGCCCCAGAAGCCACCACACTCAGGGCCAGCCCCAGAAGCCACCACACTCAGTGCCAGCCCCAGAAGCCACCACACTCAGGGCTAGCCCCAGAAGCCACCACACTCAGGGCCAGCCCCAGAAGCCACCACACTCAGGGCCAGCCCCAGACGCCACCACACTCAGGGCCAGCCCCAGAAGCCACCACACTCAGGGCCAGCCCCAAAAGCCACCACACTCAGGGCCAGCCCCAGAAACCACCACACTCAGGGCCAACCCCAGAAGCCACCACACTCAGGGCTAGCCCCAGAAACCACCACACACAGGGCCAGCCCCAGAAGCCACCACACTCAGTGCCAGCCCCAGAAGCTACCACACTCAGTGCCAGCCCCAGAAGCCACCACACTCAGTGCCAGCCCCAGAAGCCACCACATTCAGGGCCAGCCCCAGAAGCCACCACACTCAGGGCTAGCCCCAGAAGCCACCACACTCAGGGCCAACCCCAAAAGCCACCACACTCAGGGCCAGCCCCAGAAACCACCACACTCAGGGCCAGCCCCAGAAGCCACCACACTCAGGGCCAGCCCCAAAAGCCACCACACTCAGGGCCAGCCCCAGAAACCACCACACTCAGGGCCAACCCCAGAAGCCACCACACTCAGGGCTAGCCCCAGAAACCACCACACACAGGGCCAGCCCCAGAAGGCACCACACTCAGTGCCAGCCCCAGAAGCCACCACACTCAGTGCCAGCCCCAGAAGCCACCACACTCAGGGCTAGCCCCAGAAACCACCACACACAGGGCCAGCCCCAGAAGCCACCACACTCAGGGCTAGCCCCAGAAGCCACCACACTCAGGGCCAACCCCAGAAGCCACCACACTCAGGGCCAGCCCCAGAAACCACCACACACAGGGCCAGCCCCATAAGCCACCACACTCAGGGCCAGCCCCAGAAGCCACCACACTCAGTGCCTGCCCCAGAAGCCACCACACACAGGGCCAGCCCCAGAAGCCACCTCACTCAGGGCCAGCCCCAGAAGCCACCACACTCAGGGCCAGCCCCAGAAGCCACCACACTCAGGGCTAGCCCCAGAAACCACCACACACAGGGCCAGCCCCAGAAGCCACCACACTCAGGGCTAGCCCCAGAAACCACCACACACAGGGCCAGCCCCAGAAGCCACCACACTCAGGGCCAGCCCCAGAAGCCACCACACTCAGGGCCAGCACCAGAAGCCACCACACTCAGGGCCAGCCCCAGAAGCCACCACACTCAGGGCTAGCCCCAGAAGCCACCACACTCAGGGCCAGCCCCAGAAGCCACCACACAAAGGGCCAGCCCCAGAAGCCAGCACACTCAGGGCTAGCCCCAGAAACCACCACACACAGGGCCAGCCCCAGAAGCCACCACACTCAGGGCCAGCCCCAGAAGCCACCACACTCAGGGCCAGCCCCAGAAGCCACCACACTCAGGGACAGCCCCAGAAGCCACCACACTCAGGGCCAGCCCCAGAAGCCACCACACTCAGGGCCAGCCCCAGAAGCCACCACACTCAGGGCCAGCCCCAGAAGCCACCACACTCAGGGCCAGCCCCAGACGCCACCACACTCAGGGCCAGCCCCAGAAGCCACCACACTCAGGGCCAGCCCCAGAAGCCACCACACACAGGGCCAGCCCCAGAAGCCACCACACTCAGGGCTAGCCCCAGAAGCCACCACACTCAGGGCTAACCCCAGAAGCCACCACACTCAGGGCCAGCCCCAGAAGCCACCACACTCAGAGCTAGCCCCAGAAGCCACCACACTCAGGGCCAGTCCCAGAAGCCACCACACTCAGGGCCAGCCCCAGAAGCCACCACACTCAGGGCCAGCCCCAGAAGCCACCACACACAGTGCTAGCCCCAGAAGCCACCACACTCAGGGCCAGCCCCAGAAGCCACCACACTCAGGGCCAGCCCCAGAAACCACCACACACAGTGCTAGCCCCAGAAACCACCACACTCAGGGCCAGCCCCAGAAGCCACCACACTCAGGGCCAGCCCCAGAAGCCACCACACTCAGGGCCAGCCCCAGAAACCACCACACTCAGGGCCAGCCCCAGAAGCCACCACACTCAGGGCCAGCCCCAGAAGCCACCACACTCAGGGCCAGCCCCAGAAGCCACCACACTCAGTGCCAGCCCCAGAAGCCACCACACACAGGGCCAGCCCCAGAAGCCACCACACTCAGGGCCAGCCCCAGAAGCCACCACACTCAGGGCCAGCCCCAGAAGCCACCACACACAGGGCCAGCCCCAGAAGCCACCACACTCAGGGCCAGCCCCAGAAGCCACCACACTCAGTGCCAGCCCCAGAAGCCACCACACTCAGGGCCAGCCCCAGAAGCCACCACACTCAGGGCCAGCCCCAGAAGCCACAACACTCAGGGCCAACCCCTGTTAAAAATGGGAGGAGCTCAATGCGGTAAAACAGTGACGGTGAGGGTGTTAGTGATGTTCTGCTTATAAGGGTATGCTCACACGAGTGTATAAATCGGACGAGTGTGTGGCGCCCCTGACCTGGTCAGGCACCACTGAGTACTGCACCCATGCTGGGGACAGTACAATACAGGTAATCCAGAAGGCTGACAGGGGTGTGGAACACAGGCGCATAGTGACCAGGTCTCACACATGTACCCATGAGAGGACCCCTGGGGATCCCAGGAGGGGGCAAGCCTTCACCTTCACTGGAATAGTGGAGGGGGGTAGAGCCTCCATCTCCTCTCAAGGGGTGTGGTAAGAGAGTCTGGTTGCTAGGTGGCGTAGGCAAGAACAGGAGAGGAGGGGCAGTGAGTCAGTTAGAGCAGAACTCCATAGGGCTCAGTGAGGAGCAGACCTGTGGGGCTGTTGCTGTCTAACAGCGTCCGCGCAGTGGCTATTGACGGGGGAGAACGGTCAACTAGGAGTGCTGCCTGAAAGCCAGCTTCAGCTAGAGAGTGCACGGAGTGGGAAGTAAGGAGACTGCTAGAGAGCACCAGGCCCAACCGGGCGGCAGATCCCGAAGCGGGGATAGATTCAACTTTCTTCTGCTAAACCTGCCGGTGTGGGGCTCTTAAAGCCCACACCACAACACTACAAAAGCCGCAGCCACGTAACCGCAAGTTAGGGCCCATAGGTCATAGGAGGCAAGAGGCTGGAGTGGCCTGGTCCGGGGAACAAGCACACGGCAAACGAAGGGGAGAGAGGCTGCAGCATCTTCCCTGGGTGACCCCCATAGGGACTCAAAGTCGGGGTCACCCCAAACCACCAAGGGCTAAGGAAGGCGAGTCAGTAGTCACCCTCATAAAGTCAGCCTGAAGGATACCTGGTTCCTACCTGGCTCATCTCAGCTACGCCCGGGTGCTCACCCTGCCACCTGAAGTGAGTAAAAACCCTGAAAGACATCCTGCCTGTGTGGTCATTCTGCGACTTGTGGTACTACACACCTACACAGGGCCCTGGGGCTTGCCTCACTCTCAGGAGGCTCCTACATCTAACTGCACACACCATCAGCCCCAGGCGACCCTCAACCTGCAGTGGCGGTCCCTACTGGCCGCAATACTGAGAGTGGCGTCACGATCAAAAACAGAAGATTTCCTACCAGTGACGGAGATCCAGCTACGTGGAGTCCCTGAAGGTATGCACCGATACAACACCTGTGGGGCTTCACATCTGGCGTCACGAACAGGATAAGGACTAGACCTGTTGAGACAGGTGACCATGTGCCTGGGCGGTCCGCTTGAAAAATTGGAAGCGCCGCCATATTGCCACCATGAAAAGCGCGCTGAAAAACAACAGCAGCCCGCGCTGGAAGAAGTTACCGCCCACGAAGAGGTGTGGCTACCCAGAGATCCCCTGCAGAGTTCTGACCTTGCCGGCTATGAGAGCGGAAGCGTCCAGAGACGGCGGGAAGGAAAGAGAGCCACAAGCCTGCTGCTGGGAAAGGAGCTGCTGAAAGAGGCAGAGCAGAAACTGAACAGCTTGCTATCGGAGGCAACGGCGAGTCCACAGCTGGAGAGTCGTGCAGAAGAGGGCGCAGAAGAAATGGCGTCTGACCGCAGAAATCCAGAACCGGGCTCCGCTGCCTGGTGGTATCGGGAGCTGGCCCAGTTCTGCGACCGACTGGAGAACCGGGTCGTGGAGCAGATTAGAGAAGAACGAATGGAACTGCTGGAGATCGGGCCTATGAAAGGAGAGCCGCGCGCCGAGTGCCAGACAGGACGGCGATGACGCAGACCCCGATGCTGCCACCGGTGGGTGAGTCGAGTGATGCCCCGGCCAGCGCAAGTGCCCCGACCCCTGCTGCCACGCCCGCGGTCCCCGAAGAGGCGTCCGGTGCGGCGACGCTGAAGCAGGCCGCAGCCACGCCAGGTGCGGCCCTCCAAGCCCCAGCGGCCGCAGCGATGCCCTGCTCGGCCCACCAAGACCCGGTCCCTGCAGCAACGCCCAGTCCGGCCCGCAAAGAACCGGCTGCCACCGCGACCCTCATCCGTGTCGCAGGCGTAACGCTGACCCAGGCCGCCGCCCTGCTAGGCCCGGCCCGCCGAGACCCCACCGCCGCAGCAACGCTCGTCCGCGCCGCAAGTGAGGTGCTGAACCAGGCCGCAGCCACGCCAGGCGCGGCCCGCCAAGCCCAGACTGCTGCAGCGACGTCCAGCCCAGCCTGCACAGAGCCCCCTGCAACAGCGACACAGATCCAGGCCGCCGCCATGCCAGGCCCGGCCCGCCAAGACCAGGCCGCCGCCAGCCAGGGCGCGGCCCGCCAAGACCAGGCCGCCGCCATGCCAGGCGCGGCCCGCCAAGACCAGGCCGCCGCCATCCAGGGCGCGGCCCGCCAAGACCAGGCCGCCGCCATGCCGGGCGCGGCCCGCCAAGACCAGGCCGCCGCCATACAGGGCGCGGCCCGCCAAGAAGAGAAGACTACCTCATCATTTTCCCCGGCCTGCAAGGCCAGAGCAGACACCGCTCCCCAGTCCAAAGAGGTCCCTGCTAGGAAGACCCTCATAGGAGAGGACCCCGAATACTGGAAGCTGAAGGCTGATCTGGAGGCCCAGTTCCCGCAAGAGATGGTGGATCGGTATCTGCTCCCTCCGCATACCCCCAAGGAAATACAGGCAACCCCTGCAGCTGCGCCGAAGAGTCCACCGCCCAGACCAGCTGAAGAGAGCCCATCCCCAGCACTGCCACAACCAGAGTGCAGCGAAGAACTAAGGGGGAGAGGAGATCAGGAAGCAGAAGGGCTGACTCCGACGCCAACCGCAGCAGACCCCTACCCAGAGCCGGAGATGCTGCCCTATTCCCGCTGGGAGGAGGAAGACTTGACACCGTCAGCAGATGAAGATCAACCCAAAGACCTCACCTGGGAGCCCGCAGGCATGAACCCAGCCCGCAAGACACGGCGCAGCAGAACAAAGTATCCTCCAACACCACAATCCCCAGAGCAGAGAGAGGTCACAGCCAGAGACCTGGAGGAGAAAAGGTGTCTAAGAAGGTCCAAAGCCCAGGCTAGAGGACCCCTTTACAGAGGAATAGTAGAGGACTTCAACTTGAAAAGCGGATACGGCTTTATTGTAGTAAAAGGAATAAAAGAGGGCATATTTGTAAATCGGAGAGATGTTCAAGCCCACCTGCCCAGAGGACATTCAGGCAGAAATTTGAAAATTGGGGACTTAGTACAGTTCACCTTGCATCAAGGAGAAAGGGGCTACTATGCCTTAGACGTAGCACCATGTCCCAGACAAGAAAGACAAGAAAGAAAAGACAGAGATAAAGACCCAGATGTAGAAACAGACGAAGACCAAGAAAGGAAAGATAAAGAACCTACAGATGAAACAACCACAGACAAAGATCCTACAGATGAAACAACCACGGACGACGACGGAGAGCAAGAAAGTCACAGGTGCCGGTGCCCTACATGCCCACGCCCTAGTGAAAAAGAGGAGTAAAGCAAAGGAAAGTAAGAAGTTACTGTTTTGACCAGTTTTGACAAGTTTTGTTTGCAACGTTTAAGAAATGCGCCCACAAAAACTATTGTGAGAAATAAACTTTAAGGCTATGAACTTGCTATAGCCACAAACTCTCGCAGTGTAAATAGTTACACCAGTGGCACCACCACCAGGGCCAGCCTGTTTAGGGGCTTGGCTCGTCTGCAACCAGGGGGGCCCGTCCGTAGAAAAGGGCCTTGGCTCCCCTGCGACCAGAGAGCACGCCTGTTTATGGGGCCTTGGCTCACCACCACAAAGAGGGTACCTGGTCAGCACCAACTGTGGAGGCCGCCTCTGCATCCTGCCAGAAGAGGCTGAAGGCGCGGATCCACCAGGCCAGGTATACCCTGAAACCACCAGCCCATGAAAGCCGCCTCTACATCCTGCCAGAAGTGGCTGCAGTCGCGGCCAACGGGAGAGGAAGATTGGAGGAAAGGTCTGGGGAAACGGATGGCCCAGACCTGGTTACCAACAGGACCGGTGACCTGCCTCCTGAGAGGGTTTTGGGTGGGTTAACGGACTTGTGGGTGGAGGGTGGTGATGTACGATAACTGGTGATCTTAAAATGTTTTACCATGTTTTAATGTTTTATGCATTTTAAAATGTTGTCTTGCAGCCCGAGGACGTGCTGGTGATAACTAAGGGGGAATGTGGCGCCCCTGACCTGGTCAGGCACCACTGAGTACTGCACCCATGCTGGGAACAGTACAATACAGGTAATCCAGAAGGCTGACAGGGGTGTGGAACACAGGCGCATAGTGACCAGGTCTCACACATGTACCCATGAGAGGACCCCTGGGGATCCCAGGAGGGGGCAAGCCTTCACCTTCACTGGAATAGTGGAGGGGGTAGAGCCTCCATCTCCTCTCAAGGGGTGTGGTAAGAGAGTCTGGTTGCTAGGTGGCGTAGGCAAGAACAGGAGAGGAGGGGCAGTGAGTCAGTTAGAGCAGAACTCCATAGGGCTCAGTGAGGAGCAGACCTGTGGGGCTGTTGCTGTCTAACAGCGTCCGTGCAGTGGCTATTGACGGGGGAGAACGGTCAACTAGGAGTGCTGCCTGAAAGCCAGCTTCAGCTAGAGAGTGCAACGGAGTGGGAAGTAAGGAGACTGCTAGAGAGCACCAGGCCCAACCGGGCGGCAGATCCCGAAGCGGGGATAGATTCAACTTTCTTCTGCTAAACCTGCCGGTGTGGGGCTCTCAAAGCCCACACCACAACACCACAAAAGCCGCAGCCACGTAACCGCAAGTTAGGGCCCATAGGTCATAGGAGGCAAGAGGCTGGAGTGGCCTGGTCCGGGGAACAAGCACACGGCAAACGAAGGGGAGAGAGGCTGCAGCATCTTCCCTGGGTGACCCCCATAGGGACTCAAAGTCGGGGTCACCCCAAACCACCAAGGGCTAAGGAAGGCGAGTCAGTAGTCACCCTCATAAAGTCAGCCTGAAGGATACCTGGTTCCTACCTGGCTCATCTCAGCTACGCCCGGGTGCTCACCCTGCCACCTGAAGTGAGTAAAAACCCTGAAAGACATCCTGCCTGTGTGGTCATTCTGCGACTTGTGGTACTACAAACCTACACAGGGCCCTGGGGCTTGCCTCACTCTCAGGAGGCTACTACATCTAACTGCACACACCATCAGCCTCAGGCGACCCTCAATCTGCAGTGGCGGTCCCTACTGGCCGCAATACTGAGAGTGGCGTCACGATCAAAAACAGAAGATTTCCTACCAGTGACGGAGATCCAGCTACGTGGAGTCCCTGAAGGTAACGCACCGACACCGACACAACACCTGTGGGGCTTCACAAGTGCAGTGAGTAAATCTGGCATTGCACTCGGGCCCATGTTAGACAATGCTGCAGCTCAGATCTGTGATTTTTTTCTCAGTTCTAGATGGACTGAGGAAAAAATCCCAACATGCTGCGATTTTCTTCTAGAGCCGTATCCCTCGCACCCATTCAAGTGCATGGGTGCGAGAGATACATCGGACCGCACCCAGATGTTATCCCAGTGCAGTGTGATATACGCACAGGCTGACAGTGGAGGAGATGGGAGGATTAACCCCTCCCTCTCCTCTGCAGCGCCCGCCCTGAGGTCCTGGGGAGCTAGGGACACTGGTTGGGTCGCAAGCGGTAATTCCGGTCCAGAGGAGTCGGGGACCGGTTGCAGGGACGTTGGACAGGGGTGTTATGGACGTAATCTTGAAGGGACTGTCGGCACCAGAAGGCCCAAAAGAACTGACCGGTACCGAGCATGACGGGGTACAGGACCCTAGGTCAGGAGCTGATTCAATGTCCTGACAATTCACCTGTTAGGGAGAGGACCTCCAAGGACTTCCCTACGAGCTCAGAGACTGAGGGCATCAGCACAACGAGGGGGACAGGGGTGTATCCACACACAGTAACCCACTAAACTCCCGCGTGCCAGCCCTCGAGAGCACGGCTACACTACACATAGTGAGCGGGGCCCCAACAGCTTCAAGCCACGGGGACCATCCACAGACCACAAATTGTGCACGGAGGCAGGCTCCGGATCACTAAGTGACATCGGTGGGACCGGGTACCTGCACGGGCTCCCCGCAGCGGCACACAGAGACCTTGGTTTACCTGCAGTGTGTGTGTGTCTCGTTTCTCCACCTCATCCACCACCACGACTACCCGCAGTGACTACCCTGGTCCCTGCACCCCGTCCTCCCAAATCACCAACACCCTGAGCCCGGGGCCTTCCCTACCTGCGGGGGGACTGACACCTTGCTGCTTCCCACCATCTGCCCCGGCCCTCCCTCCAGCAGCGCCGGTACTCCCATTACCACAACCCGCAGGTGGCGTCACCAACACCCTGAGCCCGGGGCCTCCCTACCTGCGGGGGGACTGACACCTTGCTGCCCCACACCATCTGCCCCGGCCCTCCCTCCAGCAGCAGCGCCGGTACTCCCATTACCACAACCCGCAGGTGGCGTCACCAACCCCCTGAGCCCGGGGCCTCCCTACCTGCGGAGGGACTGACACCTTGCCGCTTCACACCATCTGCCCCGGTCCTCCCTCCACCAGCGGCGGTACTCCCATTACCACAACCCACAGGTGGCGTCACAAGCTAATCCCCTGTAAATACCCCCTTTCACGGATCAGAGTGTCCGCCAAGCCGGGTCCGGACCCCTCGAGCCACCACGATCCCGGATCCGAGCAGCCCGACCAACACCGGGGCGGCACAGAACGATATTCTATAATATCAGATTATAGGCTGCAAAATATTTAGTGACAAAAATAATGCGGTATGTCATGTAACAAATATTACAGGATATTGTGTGGCAGCATGGAGGCTCAGTGGTTAGCACTGTACTATATACAGTATATAGGGCAGCACAGCGGCTCAGTGATTAGCATTGTACTAATTATATATATATATATATATATGGTAATGTGGCGCCCCTGACCTGGTCAGGCACCACTGAGTACTGCACCCATGCTGGGGACAGTACAATACAGGTAATCCAGAAGGCTGACTGGGGTGTGGAACACAGGCGCATAGTGATCAGGTCTCACACATGTACCCATGAGAGGACCCCTGGGGATCCCAGGAGGGGGCAAGCCTTCACCTTCACTGGAATAGTGGAGGGGGTAGAGCCTCCATCTCCTCTCAAGGGGTGTGGTGGAGAGTCTGGTTGCTAGGTGGCGTAGGCAAGAACAGGAGAGGAGGAGCAGTGAGTCAGTTAGAGCAGAGAACTCCAGAGGGCTCAGTGAGGAGCAGACCTGTGGGGCTGATGCTGTCTAACAGCGCCCGCGCAGTGACTACAGACGGGGGAGAACGGTCAACTAGGAGTGCTGCCTGAAAGCCAGCTTCAGCTAGAGAGTGCACGGAGTGGGAAGTAAGGAGACTTCTAGAGAGCACCAGGCCCAACCGGGCGGCAGATCCCGAAGCGAGGATAGATTCACCTTTCCCTGCTAAACCTGCCGGTGTGGGGCTCTTAAAGCCCACACCACAACACTACAAAAGCCGCAGCCACGTAACCGCAAGATTGGGCCCATAGGTCACAGGAGGCAAGAGGCTGGAGTGGCCTGGTCCGGGGAACAAGCACACGGCAAAACAAGAAGGGGAGAGAGGCTTGGAGCATCTTCCCTGGGTGACCCCCATAGGGACTCAAAGTCGGGGTCACCCCAAACCACCAAGGGCTAAGGAAGGCGAGTTTGTAGTCACCCTCATACAGTCAGCCGGAAGGATACCTGGTTCCCACCTGGTTCATCCCAGCTACGCCCGGGTTACTCACCCTGCCACCTGAAGTGAGTAAAAACCCTGAAAGACACTCTGCCTGTGTGTGGTCATTCTGCGACTTGTGGTACTACAGCTTTACAAAGGGCCCTGGGGCTTGCCTCACTCTCAGGAGGCTACTACACCCGACTGCACCCACCATCAGCCCCAGGCGTCCTCTAACCTGCAGTGGCGGTCCCCTCTGACCGCAAATCTGAGAGTGGCGTCACGATCAAAACTGAAGATTCCCTACCTGTGACCAGCACCAGCTACGTGGAGTCCCTGAAGGTATGCACTGATACAACACCTGCGGGGCTTCACATCTGGCGTCACGAACAGGATAAGGACTAGACCTGTTCAGACAGGTGACCATGTGCCTGGGCGGTCCGCTTGAAAAATTGGAAGCGCCGCCATATTGCCACCATGAAAAGCGCGCTGAAAAACAACAGCAGCCCGCGCTGGAAGAAGTTACCGCCCACGAAGAGGTGTGGCTACCCAGAGATCCCCTGCAGAGTTCTGAGCTTGCCAGCTATGAGAGTGGAAGCGTCGAGAAGCGGCGGAACAGAAAGGGAGCCACAAGTCTGCTGCTGGGAGAGGAGCTGCTGAAAGAGGCAGAGCAGAAACTGGACAGCTTGTTACAGGAGGCAGCGAAGAGTCCACTGCTGGGAGACCGTGCAGAAGACGGCGCAGAAGAAATGGCGTCTGACCGCAGGAACCCAGAACCAGGCTCCGCTGCCTGGTGGTACCGAGAGCTGGCCCAGTTTTGCAACCGGCTGGAGACCCGGGTCGTGGAGCAGATTCGGGAGGAACGGATGGAACTGCAGGAGATGACCGCGGCGGTTCGGGCCTATGAAGGGAGAGCTGCGCGCCGGGTGTCAGGCGGGACGGCGACGACGCAGACCCCAGTGCTACCAACAACGGGTGAGTCGAATGATGCCCCGGCCCGCGCAAGTGCCCCGACCCCTGCTGCCACGTCCGCGGTCCCTGAAGAGGCGTCCGGTGCGGCGACGCTGAAGCAGGCCGCAGCCACGCCAGGTGCGGCCCTCCAAGCCCCAGCGGCTGCAGCGATGCCCTGCTCGGCCCACCAAGACCCAGTCCCTGCAGCGATGCCCTGCCCGGCCCGCCAGGACCAGGCCGCCGCCATCCTGGGCGCGGCCCGCCAAGACCAGGCCGCCGCCATACAGGGCGCGGCCCGCCAAGCCCAGACTGCTGCAGCGACGTCCAGCCCAGCCTGCACAGAGCCCCCTGCAACAGCGACACTGATCCAGGCCGCCGCCATGCCAGGCGCGGCCCGCCAAGACCAGGCCGCCGCCATCCCGGGCGCGGCCCGCCAAGACCAGGCCGCCGCCATGCCAGGCGCGGCCCGCCAAGACCAGGCCGCCGCCATGCCAGGCGCGGCCCGCCAAGACCAGGCCGCCGCCATCCCGGGCGCGGCCCGCCAAGACCAGGCCGCCGCCATACAGGGCGCGGCCCGCCAAGACCAGGCCGCCGCCATGCCAGGCGCGGCCCGCCAAGGAAAGACTACCTCAGCATTTACCCCGGCCTGTAAGGCCAGAGCAGACACCGCTCCCCGGTCCACAGAGGTTCCTGATAGGCAGCCCACGGTGGGTGAAGACCCTGCATATTGGCAGATGAAGGCTGACCTGGAGGCCAAATTTCCACAATGGTTGGTGAGCCAATACATACCCCCTCCGCATACCCCAAAGAGTCTCCTGCTAACTCCTGCAGCAGCTACACCAAGGAGTCCCTCACCTGGGCCGGCCGAAGAGCAGCCATCCCCGGCACTGCCACAGCTGGAGTGCCAGGAAGAACTAAGGGGAAGAGGAGGCCAGGAAGCAGAAGGGTTGACTCCGACTCCAGTGCCACCAGTAGCAGATGTGTATTCAGAGCCGGAAATGCTGCCATACTCCCGCTGGGACGAGGAGGACCTGACCCCCTCTGCAGAAGAAGAGCTGCCTAAGAGCTTCACCTGGGAGCCCACAGGCATGGATCCAGCCCGCAAGACACGGCGCAGAAGAACACAGTTTGCTCCAGCACCACAGTCTCCTGAACAGAGAGCAGTCACCGCCAGAGACCTAAAGGAGAAGCGTTTGTTGAGAGAGTCCAAAGCCCAGGCTAGAGGACCCCTGTGTTATGGCGTAGTGGAAGACTTTAATCTGAAAAGCGGCTATGGATTCATTGTAGCACCAGGAATAAAAGAAGGGATATTTGTAAACCGCAGAGATGTGAACGCTCATCTGCCAAGAGGACACCCTTGCAGAAATCTAAAGATGGGAGATTCCGTTCAGTTCACCCTGCATCAAGGCGAAAGAGGATTGTATGCTCTGGACGTAACGCTATGTCCCAACAAACCTTACAGCCATCCCCTGCAACAAGAAAGACAAGAAAGACAAGAAAGACAAGAAAGACAAGAAAGACAAGAAAGACAAGAAAGACAAGAAAGACAAGAAAGACAAGAAAGACAAGAAAGACAAGAAAGACAAGACAGAGATAAAGAAACAGATACAGAAAAGGAATCAGATGCAGACCAAGAAAGGAAAGACACAGAACCTACAGATGAGGCAACCACAGATGAAGAAAGAGACAAAGAACAAGAAAGTCACAGGTGCCAGTGCCCAACGTGCCCTCGCCCTAGTGAAAAAGAGGAGTAAAAGTAAAGTAAGAAGAGAAGTTACCAGTTAAAGTTTTGACAAGTTTTGTTTGCAACGTTTAAGAAATGCGCCCACAAAAACTATTGTGAGAAACAAACTTAAGGCTATGAACTTGCTATAGCCACAAACTCTCGCAGTGTAAATAGTTACACCAGTGGCACCACCACCAGGGCCAGCCTGTTTAGGGGCTTGGCTCGTCTGCAACCAGGGGGGCCCGTCCGTAGAAAAGGGCCTTGGCCCACCTGCGACCAGAGAGCACGCCTGTTTATGGGGCCTTGGCTCACCACCACAAAGAGGGTACCTGGTCAGCACCAACTGTGGAGGCCGCCTCTGCATCCTGCCAGAAGAGGCTGACGGCGCGGATCCACCAGGCCAGGTATACCCTGAAACCACCAGCCCATGAAAGCCGCCTCTACATCCTGCCAGAAGTGGCTGAAGTCGCGGCCAACGGGAGAGGAAGATTGGAGGAAAGGTCTGGGGAAGTAGATGGCCCAGACCTGGTTACCAACAGGACCGGTGACCTGCCTCCTGAGAGGGTTTTGGGTGGGTTAACGGACTTGTGGGTGGAGGGTGGTGATGTCTGATACATGGTGGTTTTAAATGTTTTACATGTTTTAATGTTTTATGCATTTTAAAATGTTGTCTTGCAGCCCGAGGACGTGCTGGTGATAACTAAGGGGGAATGTGGCGCCCCTGACCTGGTCAGGCACCACTGAGTACTGCACCCATGCTGGGGACAGTACAATACAGGTAATCCAGATGGCTGACAGGGGTGTGGAACACAGGCGCATAGTGATCAGGTCTCACACATGTACCCATGAGAGGACCCCTGGGGATCCCAGGAGGGGGCAAGCCTTCACCTTCACTGGAATAGTGGAGGGGGTAGAGCCTCCATCTCCTCTCAAGGGGTGTGGTGGAGAGTCTGGTTGCTAGGTGGCGTAGGCAAGAACAGGAGAGGAGGAGCAGGGAGTCAGTTAGAGCAGAGAACTCCAGAGGGCTCAGTGAGGAGCAGACCTGTGGGGCTGATGCTGTCTAACAGCGCCCGCGCAGTGACTACAGACGGGGGAGAACGGTCAACTAGGAGTGCTGCCTGAAAGCCAGCTTCAGCTAGAGAGTGCACGGAGTGGGAAGTAAGGAGACTTCTAGAGAGCACCAGGCCCAACCGGGCGGCAGATCCCGAAGCGAGGATAGATTCACCTTTCCCTGCTAAACCTGCCGGTGTGGGGCTCTTACAGCCCACACCACAACACTACAAAAGCCGCAGCCACGTAACCGCAAGATTGGGCCCATAGGTCACAGGAGGCAAGAGGCTGGAGTGGCCTGGTCCGGGGAACAAGCACACGGCAAAACAAGAAGGGGAGAGAGGCTTGGAGCATCTTCCCTGGGTGACCCCCATAGGGACTCAAAGTCGGGGTCACCCCAAACCACCAAGGGCTAAGGAAGGCGAGTTTGTAGTCACCCTCATACAGTCAGCCGGAAGGATACCTGGTTCCCACCTGGTTCATCCCAGCTACGCCCGGGTTACTCACCCTGCCACCTGAAGTGAGTAAAAACCCTGAAAGACACTCTGCCTGTGTGTGGTCATTCTGCGACTTGTGGTACTACAGCTTTACAAAGGGCCCTGGGGCTTGCCTCACTCTCAGGAGGCTACTACACCCGACTGCACCCACCATCAGCCCCAGGCGTCCTCTAACCTGCAGTGGCGGTCCCCTCTGACCGCAAATCTGAGAGTGGCGTCACGATCAAAACTGAAGATTCCCTACCTGTGACCAGCACCAGCTACGTGGAGTCCCTGAAGGTATGCACTGATACAACACCTGCGGGGCTTCACAGTAACACAGTGGCTCAGTGGTTAGCACTGTACTATATACAGTATATAGGGCAGCACAGCGGCTCAGTGATTAGCATTGTACTAATTATATATATATATATATATATATATATATATATGGTAACACAGTGGCTAAGTGGTTAGCACTGTACTATATACAGTATATAGGGCAGCACAGTGGCTCAGTGGTTAGCACTGTACTATATATAGGGCAGCACGGTGGCTCAGTGGTTAGCACTGTACTATATATAGGGCAGCACGGTGGCTCAGTGGTTAGCACTGTACTATATATAAGGCAATATGGTGGCTCAGTGGTTAGCACTGTACTATATATAGGGCAGCACGGTGGCTCAGTGGTTAGCACTGTACTATATATAGGGCAGCACAGTGGCTCAGTGGTTAGCACTGTACTATATATAGGGCAGCACGGTGGCTCAGTGGTTAGTACTGTTGTTTTACAGCGCTGGGGTGTAGAGTACAAATGCCACCAGAGAAACCTCTGCAGGGGTTTGTGTGTTCTCCCCATATTTCTTCCTGTATCATGACAGTCCCATGTGTGAGACCAGACACAGATAGACACCCCCCACCCTGGAGATAACGTGTCCTCCCCTCCCCCACACACAGCAGCATTACAGGCTGGGGGTCCTCATCACCCCCCATCCGGCTCCACAACACCCTGGAAAATCATCTGTATACTCACACAAAGGGGCACAAGAGGCAACGTCCAAAAAGGGAGACGAGAGAGAAAGTGAAAGAACAGAAAGAGAGGAGGAGCAGGAAAGGGTTAATGACCGAGCAGCGGAAACCGACACATTCTATAAACACCCGACACATTCTACAGTGCTGGCCAAAAGTATTGGCACCCCTGCAATTCTGTCGGATAATACTCAGTTTCTTCCTGACAATGATTGCAATCACAAATTCTCTGTTATTATCTTCATTTATTTTGCTTGTAATGAAAAAACACAAAAGAAAATGAAACAAAAATCAAATCATTGATCATTTCACACAAAACTCCGAAAATGGGCCAGACAAAAGTATTGGCACCCTTAGCCTAATACTTGGTTGCACAACCTTTAGCCACAATCACTGCGCACAACCGCTTCCGGTTCCATCAATGAGTTTCTTACAATGCTCTGCTGGAATTTTAGACCACTCTTCTTTGGCAAACTGCTCCAGGTCCCTGAGATGTGAAGGTGCCTTTTCCAAACTGCCATTGTGAGATCTCTCCACAGGTCTTCTATGGGGTTCAGGTCTGGACTCATTGCTGGCCACTTTAGTAGTCTCCGGTGCTTTCTATCAAACCATTTTCTAGTGCTTTTGAAGTGTATTTTGGGTCATTGTCCTGCTGGAAGACCCATGACCTCTGAGGGAGACCCAGCTTTCTCACACTGGGCCCTACATTATGCTGCAAAATGTGTTAGTAGTCTTCAGACTTCATAATGCCATGCACACGGTCAAGCAGTCCAGTGCCAGAGGCAGCAAAGCAACCCCAAAACATCAGGGAACCTCCGCCATGTTTGACTGTAGGGACCGTGTTCTTTTCTTTGAATGCCTCTTTTTTTTTCCTGTAAACTCTATGTTGATGGCTTTTCCCAAAAAGCTCTACTTTTGTCTCATCTGACCAGAGAACATTCTTCCAAAACGTTTTAGGCTTTCTCAGGTAAGTTTTGGCTTTTTTATGTCTCGGGGTAAGAAGTGGGGTCTTCCTGGGTATCCTACCATACAGTCCCTTTTCATTCAGACGCTGACGGATAGTACGGGGTGACACTGTTGTACCCTCGGACTGCAGGGCAGCTTGAACTTGTTTGGATGTTAGTCCAGGTTCTTTATCCACCATCCGCACAATCTTGCGGTGAAATCTCTGGTCAGTTTTTCTTTTCCTTCCATATCTAGGGAAGTTAGCCACAGTGCCATGGGCTTTACACTTCTTGATGACACCGCGCACCGTAGACACAGGAACTTTCAGGTCCTTGGAGATGGACTTGTAGCCTTGAGATTGCTCATGCTTCCTCACAATGTGGATTCTCAGTCCTCAGACAGTTCTTTGGTCTTCTTTCTTTTCTCCATGCTCAATGTGGTGCACACAAGGACACACGACAGAGGTGGAGTCAACTTTACTCCATGTCACCGGCTGCAAGTGTGATTTATTATTGCCAGCACCTGTTAGGTGCCACAGGTAAGTTACAGGCGCTGTTACTACACAAATTACAGAAGCAGCACAGGATTATTCACACAGCGCCAATACTTTTCTCCACCCCCTTTTTATGTTTGGTGTGGAATTATATACAATTTGGCTTTATAAAAAAAAAATGTATTTTTTCATTGAAGACAAAATAAATGAAGATAATAACAAAGAATTTGTGATTGCAATCATTGTCAGGAAGAAACTGAGTATTCTCTGACAGAATTGCAGGGGTGCCAATACTTATGGCCAGCACTGTATATCCTATAAACACCCGACACATTCCACATCCTATAAACACCCGACACATTCTATATCCTATAAACACCCGACACATTGTATATCCTATAAACACCCGACACATTCCACATCCTATAAACACCCGACACATTGTATATCCTATAAACACCCGACACATTCCACATCCTATAAACACCCGACACATTCTATATCCTATAAACACCCGACACATTCCACATCCTATAAACACACGACACATTCTATATCCTATAAACACCCGACACATTCCACATCCTATAAACACCCGACACATTCCACATACTATAAACACCCGACACATTCCACATCCTATAAACACCCGACACATTCTATATCCTATAAACACCCGACACATTCCACATCCTATAAACACCTGACACATTCCACATCCTATAAACACCCGACACATTGTATATCCTATAAACACCCGACACATTCTATATCCTATAAACACCCGACACATTCTATATCCTATAAACACCCGACACATTCCACATCCTATAAACACCCGACACATTCCACATCCTATAAACACCCGACACATTCTATATCCTATAAACACCCGACATATTCTATATCCTATAAACACCCGACACATTCCACATCCTATAAACACCCGACACATTCTATATCCTATAAACACCTGACACATTCCACATCCTATAAACACCCAACACATTCTATATCCTATAAACACCCGACACATTCTATATCCTATAAACACCCGACACATTCTATATCCTATAAACACCCGACACATTCCACATCCTATAAACACCCGACACATTCCACATCCTATAAACACCCGACACATTCTATATCCTATAAACACCCGACATATTCTATATCCTATAAACACCCGACACATTCCACATCCTATAAACACCCGACACATTCTATATCCTATAAACACCCGACACATTCTATATCCTATAAACACCCGACACATTCTATATCCTATAAACACCCGACACATTCCACATCCTATAAACACCTGACACATTCCACATCCTATAAACACCCGACACATTCTATATCCTATAAACACCCGACACATTCTATATCCTATAAACACCCGACACATTCTATGTCCTATAAACACCCGACACATTCCACATCCTATAAATACCCGACACATTCCACATCCTATAAACACCCGACACATTCCACATCCTATAAACACCTGACACATTCCACATCCTATAAACACCTGACACATTCCACATCCTATAAACACCCAACACATTCCACATCCTATAAACACCCGACACATTCCACATCCTATAAACACCTGACACATTCCACATCCTATAAACACCTGACACATTCCACATCCTATAAACACCCGACACATTCTATGTCCTATAAACATCCGACACATTCCACATCCTATAAACACCCGACACATTCCACATCCTATAAACACCCGACACATTCCACATCCTATAAACACCTGACACATTCCACATCCTATAAACACCCGACACATTCTATATCCTATAAACACCCGACACATTCTATATCCTATAAACATCCGACACATTCTGTATCCTATAAACACCAGACACATTCCACATCCTATAAACACCCGACACATTCCACATCCTATAAACACCCGACACATTCCACATCCTATAAACACCTGACACATTCCACATCCTATAAACACCTGACACATTCCACATCCTATAAACACCCAACACATTCCACATCCTATAAACACCCGACACATTCCACATCCTATAAACACCTGACACATTCCACATCCTATAAACACCTGACACATTCCACATCCTATAAACACCCGACACATTCTATATCCTATAAACACCCGACACATTCTATGTCCTATAAACACCCGACACATTCTATATCCTATAAACACCTGACACATTCTATATCCTATAAACACCCGACACATTCTATATCCTATAAACACCCGACACATTCTATGTCCTATAAACACCCGACACATTCCACATCCTATAAACACCCGACACATTCTGTATCCTATAAACACCTGACACATTCCACATCCTATAAACACCCGACACATTCTATATCCTATAAACACCCGACACATTCCACATCCTATAAACACCCGACACATTCTATATCTTATAAACACCCGACACATTCCACATCCTATAAACACCCGACACATTCTATATCTTATAAACACCCGACACATTCCACATCCTATAAACACCCGACACATTCCACATCCTATAAACACCCGACACATTCCACATCCTATAAACACCCGACACATTCTATATCCTATAAACACCTGACACATTCCACATCCTATAAACACCCGACACATTCTATATCCTATAAACACCCGACACATTCCACATCCTATAAACACCCGACACATTCTATATCCTATAAACACCCGACACATTCCACATCCTATAAACACCCGACACATTCTGTATCCTATAAACACCTGACACATTCCACATCCTATAAACACCCGACACATTCCACATCCTATAAACACCCGACACATTCTATATCCTATAAACACCCGACACATTCTATATCCTATAAACACCTGACACATTCCACATCCTATAAACACCAGACACATTCTATATCCTATAAACACCTGACACATTCCACATCCTATAAACACCCGACACATTCTATATCCTATAAACACCCGACACATTCCACATCCTATAAACACCCGACACATTCTATATCCTATAAACACCCGACACATTCCACATCCTATAAACACCCGACACATTCTGTATCCTATAAACACCTGACACATTCTACATCCTATAAACACCCGACACATTCTATATCCTATAAACACCTGACACATTCTATATCTTAGAAACATCCGACACATTCCACATCCTATAAACACCCGACACATTCCACATCCTATAAACACCCGACACATTCTATATCTTATAAACACCCGACACATTCCACATCCTATAAACACCTGACACATTCCACATCCTATAAACACCCGACACATTCCACATCCTATAAACACCCGACACATTCTATATCCTATAAACACCCGACACATTCTATATCCTATAAACACCCGACACATTCCACATCCTATAAACACCCAACACATTCTATATCCTATAAACACCCGACACATTCTATATCCTATAAACACCTGACACATTCCACATCCTATAAACACCCGACACATTCTATATCCTATAAACACCTGACACATTCCACATCCTATAAACACCCGACACATTCTACATCCTATAAACACCCGACACATTCCACATCCTATAAACACCCGACACATTCCACATCCTATAAACACCCGACACATTCTATATCCTATAAACACCCGACACATTCCACATCCTATAAACACCCGACACATTCTACATCCTATAAACACCCGACACATTCCACATCCTATAAACACCCGACACATTCTGTATCCTATAAACACCTGACACATTCTACATCCTATAAACACCCGACACATTCTATATCCTATAAACACCCGACACATTCCACATCCTATAAACACCCGACACATTCTATATCCTATAAACACCCGACACATTCTATATCTTATAAACATCCGACACATTCCACATCCTATAAACACCCGACACATTCCACATCCTATAAACACCCGACACATTCTATATCTTATAAACACCCGACACATTCCACATCCTATAAACACCCGACACATTCCACATCCTATAAACACCCGACACATTCTATATCCTATAAACACCTGACACATTCTATATCTTATAAACATCCGACACATTCCACATCCTATAAACACCCGACACATTCCACATCCTATAAACACCCGACACATTCTATATCTTATAAACACCCGACACATTCCACATCCTATAAACACCCGACACATTCCACATCCTATAAACACCCGACACATTCTATATCCTATAAACACCCGACACATTCTATATCCTATAAACACCCGACACATTCCACATCCTATAAACACCTGACACATTCCACATCCTATAAACACCCAACACATTCTATATCCTATAAACACCCGACACATTCTATATCCTATAAACACCCGACACATTCTATATCCTATAAACACCCGACACATTCTATATCCTATAAACACCCGACACATTCTATATCCTATAAACACCCGACACATTCTATATCCTATAAACACCTGACACATTCCACATCCTATAAACACCCAACACATTCTATATCCTATAAACACCCGACACATTCTATATCCTATAAACACCCGACACATTCTATATCCTATAAACACCCGACACATTCTATATCCTATAAACACCCGACACATTCTATATCCTATAAACACCCGACACATTCCACATCCTATAAACACCCAACACATTCTATATCCTATAAACACCCAACACATTCTATATCCTATAAACACCCAACACATTCTATATCCTATAAACACCAGACACATTCCACATCCTATAAACACCCGACACATTCTATATCCTATAAACACCCGACACATTCTATATCCTATAAACACCCGACACATTCTATATCCTATAAACACCTGACACATTCCACATCCTATAAACACCCGACACATTCTATATCCTATAAACACCTGACACATTCCACATCCTATAAACACCCGACACATTCTATATCTTATAAACACCCGACACATTCCACATCCTATAAACACCCGACACATTCTATATCCTATAAACACCCGACACATTCTATATCCTATAAACACCCGACACATTCCACATCCTATAAACACCCGACACATTCCACATCCTATAAACACCCGACACATTCCACATCCTATAAACACCCGACACATTCCACATCCTATAAACACCCGACACATTCTATATCCTATAAACACCCGACACATTCTATATCCTATAAACACCCGACACATTCTATATCCTATAAACACCCGACACATTCTATATCCTATAAACACCCGACACATTCTATATCCTATAAACACCTGACACATTCCACATCCTATAAACACCCAACACATTCTATATCCTATAAACACCCTACACATTCTATATCCTATAAACACCCGACACATTCTATATCCTATAAACACCCGACACATTCTATATCCTATAAACACCCGACACATTCTATATCCTATAAACACCCGACACATTCCACATCCTATAAACACCTGACACATTCCACATCCTATAAACACCCAACACATTCTATATCCTATAAACACCCAACACATTCTATATCCTATAAACACCAGACACATTCCACATCCTATAAACACCCGACACATTCTATATCCTATAAACACCCGACACATTCTATATCCTATAAACACCTGACACATTCTATATCCTATAAACACCTGACACATTCCACATCCTATAAACACCCGACACATTCTATATCCTATAAACACCTGACACATTCCACATCCTATAAACACCCGACACATTCTATATCTTATAAACACCCGACACATTCCACATCCTATAAACACCCGACACATTCTATATCTTATAAACACCCGACACATTCCACATCCTATAAACACCCGACACATTCCACATCCTATAAACACCTGACACATTCCACATCCTATAAACACCCGACACATTCCACATCCTATAAACACCCGACACATTCCACATCCTATAAACACCCGACACATTCTATATCCTATAAACACCCGACACATTCTATATCCTATAAACACCCGACACATTCTATATCCTATAAACACCAGAGACATTCCACATCCTATAAACACCCAACACATTCCACATCCTATAAACACCCGACACATTCTATATCCTATAAACACCCGACCCATTCCACATCCTATAAACACCCGACACTTTCTATATCCTATAAACACCCGACACATTCTATATCCTATAAACACCCGACACATTCTATATCCTATAAACACCTGACACATTCCACATCCTATAAACACCTGACACATTCCACATCCTATAAACACCCGACACATTCTATATCCTATAAACACCCGACACATTCCACATCCTATAAACACCCGACACATTCTATATCCTATAAACACCCGACACATTCCACATCCTATAAACACCCGACACATTCTGTATCCTATAAACACCCGACACATTCTATATCTTATAAACATCTGACACACTCCACATCCTATAAACACCCGACACATTCCACATCCTATAAACACCCGACACATTCTATATCTTATAAACACCCGACACATTCCACATCCTATAAACACCCGACACATTCTATATCTTATAAACACCAGACACATTCCACATCCTATAAACACCCGACACATTCTATATCCTATAAACACCCGACACATTCTATATCCTATAAACACCCGACACATTCTATATCCTATAAACACCTGACACATTCCACATCCTATAAACACCCGACACATTCTATATCCTATAAACACCTGACACATTCCACATCCTATAAACACCCGACACATTCTATATCTTATAAACACCCGACACATTCCACATCCTATAAACACCCGACACATTCTATATCTTATAAACACCCGACACATTCCACATCCTATAAACACCCGACACATTCCACATCCTATAAACACCTGACACATTCCACATCCTATAAACACCCGACACATTCCACATCCTATAAACACCCGACACATTCCACATCCTATAAACACCCGACACATTCTATATCCTATAAACACCCGACACATTCTATATCCTATAAACACCCGACACATTCTATATCCTATAAACACCAGAGACATTCCACATCCTATAAACACCCAACACATTCCACATCCTATAAACACCCGACACATTCTATATCCTATAAACACCCGACCCATTCCACATCCTATAAACACCCGACACATTCTATATCCTATAAACACCCGACACATTCTATATCCTATAAACACCCGACACATTCTATATCCTATAAACACCTGACACATTCCACATCCTATAAACACCTGACACATTCCACATCCTATAAACACCCGACACATTCTATATCCTATAAACACCCGACACATTCCACATCCTATAAACACCCGACACATTCTATATCCTATAAACACCCGACACATTCCACATCCTATAAACACCCGACACATTCTGTATCCTATAAACACCCGACACATTCTATATCTTATAAACATCTGACACACTCCACATCCTATAAACACCCGACACATTCCACATCCTATAAACACCCGACACATTCTATATCTTATAAACACCCGACACATTCCACATCCTATAAACACCCGACACATTCTATATCCTATAAACACCCAACACATTCCACATCCTATAAACACCCGACACATTCTATATCTTATAAACACCCGACACATTCTATATCTTAGAAACACCCGACAAATTGGGCTGAAAAATGGCAGCTGAGGTGTAACACAGATAAGTGTAAGGTTATGCACATGGGAAGGAGAAACAGATGCTACGATTACTTACTAAATGGGAAACTGCTGGGGAAATCAGACATGGAAAAAGACTTAGGCATCTTAGTGAATAAGAATCTAAATTGGAGTCCCCAGTGTCAGGCAGCAGCCACCAAAGCAAATAGGGTGATGGGATGCATTAGAAGAGGTCTGGGGGCACGAGATGAAAACATCATTCTCCCTCTGTACAAATCACTAGTCAGACCACACTTGGAGTATTGTGTGCAATTTTGGGCGCCGGTGCTGAAGAAAGACATTACTGAACTTGAAAGGGTTCAGAGGCGGGCTACTAAAATAATAAATGGAATGGGTGCATTACAATACACGGAAAGGTTATCAAAATTAGGTCTATTTACTCTAGAAAAGAGAAGACTTAGGGGAGACCTAATAAATATGTACAAATATATCAGAGGGCCATATAGAGATCTCTCCCATGATCTGTTTGTACCAAGGACTATGACAAGAACAAGGGGGCATTCTTTTCGATTGGAGGAAAGAAAATTCCTACATCAGCATAGAAGAGGGTTCTTCACGGTAAGAGCAGTGAGGCTCTGGAACTCTCTTCCTGAGGAAGTGGTGATGGCCAACTCACTGAATGAATTTAAGAGAGGAATGGATGCTTTTCTTGTTAGCAAAAGTATAGAAGGTTATAAATAGCATAATCTTACAGGTAGATAGAAGAGCGACCTAGATTATTAGAGGAATGGGGGGGCTGCAATACCAAGACAGGAAAAACGAAGGCTTAGGGGGGATCTAATCACAATGTATAAATATATGAGGGGACAGTACAGAGACCTTTCCAAAGATCTCTTTACACCTAGGCCTGCGACTGGAACACGGGGGCATCCGCTACGTCTTGAGGAAAGAAGGTTTAATCATAATCACAGACGAGGATTCTTTACTGTACGAGCAGTGAGACTATGGAGCTCTCTGCCGCATGATGTTGTAATGAGGGATTCACTACTAACATTTAAGCAGAGCCTGGACGCCTTTCCTGAAAAATGTAATATTACCAGTTATGTATATTAGATTTTATGACAGGGTATTGATCCAGGGAACTAGTCTGATTGCCGGATGTGGACGAAGGAAGGAAGTTTTTTCCCCATTGGAGCTTATTTGACACATTGGGGTTTTTTTGCCTTCCTCTGAATCAACATGTTAGGCTACGGGGTGAACTAGATGGACTTAGAGTCTCCCTTCAACCTTAAAAACTATGAAACTATGACACATTCCACATCCTATAAACACCCGACACATTCTATATCCTATAAACACCTGACACATTCCACATCCTATAAACACCCGACACATTCCACATCCTATAAACACCCGACACATTCCACATCCTATAAACACCCGACACATTCCACATCCTATAAACACCCGACACATTCCACATCCTATAAACACCCGACACATTCTATATCCTATAAACACCCGACACATTCTGTATCCTATAAACACCCGACACATTCCACATCCTATAAACACCCGACACATTCCACATCCTATAAACACCCGACACATTCCACATCCTATAAACACCCGACACATTCTATATCCTATAAACACCCGACACATTCTGTATCCTATAATCACCCGACACATTCTATATCTTATAAACACCCAACACATTCCACATCCTATAAACACCCGACACATTCTATATCTTATAAACACCCGACACATTCCACATCCTATAAACACCCGACACATTCTGTATCCTATAAACACCCGACACATTCCACATCCTATAAACACCCCACACATTCTATAGCCTATAAACACCCGACACATTCCACATCCTATAAACACCCGACACATTCCACATCCTATAAACATCCGACACATTCTATATCTTATAAACACCCGACACATTCCACATCCTATAAACACCCGACACATTCTATATCCTATAAACACCCAACACATTCCACATCCTATAAACACCCGACACATTCTATATCTTATAAACACCCAACACATTCCACATCCTATAAACACCCGACACATTCTATATCCTATAAACACCCGACACATTCCACATCCTATAAACACCCGACACATTCTGTATCCTATAAACACCCGACACATTCTATATCTTATAAACATCCGACACATTTCACATCCTATAAACACCCGACACATTCCACATCCTATAAACACCCGACACATTCTAAATCCTATAAACACCCGACACATTCCACATCCTATAAACACCCGACACACTCTGTATCCCATAAACACCCGACACATTCTATATCTTATAAACATCTGACACATTCCACATCCTATAAACACCCGACACATTCCACATCCTATAAACACCCGACACATTCTATATCCTATAAACACTCGACACATTCTATATCTTATAAACACCCAACACATTCCACATCCTATAAACACCCGACACATTCTATATCTTATAAACACCCGACACATTCCACATCCTATAAACACCCGACACATTCTATATCTTATAAACATCCGACACATTCTATATCCTATAAACACCCGACACATTCTATATCTTATAAACACCCGACACATTCCACATCCTATAAACACCTGACACATTCTATATCTTATAAACACCCGACACATTCCACATCCTATAAACACCCGACACATTCCACATCCTATAAACACCCGACACATTCTGTATCCTATAAACACCCGACACATTCCACATCCTATAAACACCCGACACATTCTATATCCTATAAACACCCAACACATTCCACATCCTATAAACACCCAACACATTCCACATCCTATAAACACCCGACACATTCCACATCCTATAAACACCCGACACATTCTATATCTTATAAACACCCAACACATTCCACATCCTATAAACACCCGACACATTCTATATCCTATAAACACCCGACACATTCCACATCCTATAAACACCCGACACATTCTGTATCCTATAAACACCCGACACATTCTATATCTTATAAACATCCGACACATTCCACATCCTATAAACACCCCACACATTCTATAGCCTATAAACACCCGACACATTCCACATCCTATAAACACCCGACACATTCCACATCCTATAAACATCCGACACATTCTATATCTTATAAACACCCGACACATTCTATATCCTATGAACACCCGACACATTCTATATCTTATAAACACCCGACACATTCTATATCCTATGAACACCCGACACATTCTATATCTTATAAACACCCGACACATTCCACATCCTATAAACACCCGACACATTCTATATCTTATAAACACCCGACACATTCTATATCCTATAAACACCCGACACATTCTATATCTTATAAACACCCGACACATTCCACATCCTATAAACACCCGACACAATCTATATCCTATAAACACCCGACACATTCCACATCCTATAAACTGTCATGATGTATTTACCTTCTCACTGTATTTGCTGTAATACTAGGTCAGGATGTGATGTCACTTTCCTTTGGTTGTACTTACTGAACACTTTGAAATGTCTTGGGATGTAAGTAACCATACCTTCCCCCCATCTCCTGTGTCTCTGGGCCCATAATGCAATTATCTCTTGTCCACACAGCCAGGGGAACTTCTCATTGTTTCGTAAGCAGTGGATAACGCCAACTACACAAACCTGTAGACATCTCGGAGCCAACCTTCTAGAATCTTCTAGTGGGCCCAACCATTGCATAGACCCCTACCCTTGAGGGGCGGGCCCACGAGCTCAAACAATTCACTCCTGTTTCTAAATGCAGTTGGGAGTTGAGTTTTTGAAGAGGAAGGGAGCGAGATCTGAATCTGCGGACAGACCTCGCCGTCCAGTGGATTGTGTGGGATTTCTGGGACTCTGAAAAGGACTATTACGTTGTGATCTGGCACTTTGGATTATCGGGAGGTGCCCCCGAATCTGTTTTATTTGGACTTGTCGTGTGCTGTTCCTGTATTCCTGTTAGTAAACCTGTTGGATCATCCTCGGCCTGTTGTCTCTCTTTGCTCTGATGTACACCCCGTCACAAACTGGTGGCAGCGGCGGGATCAGAGCAGAAGAAATGGAGGACAACAGCCAATCGACGTCTGAAACCAGAACCTCAGGATACAGGAACTGGACTGTGGCGAGTCTACAAACAAAGGCCCGTGAATTAGGTGTCGGCTACAAAGGACTCTCTAAGGAGCAACTAATTGAGGCATTGGAACACGCTTGCCTGCAAGATGGCACCGAGGAACAATTTCCACAGCAAGGGGAGCAAAGACGGGAGCCGGAGGTGAATACCCAAAAAAGTCAATGGGTTGTGTGGTACAAGGAAAAGATGGCACTGCTTGGAGATGAGGCCACCATAGAAGATAAGAGGGAGGCCATGCGTGGAGCTGAAGAGAAGGAGCGCAGGATGGAGGAGATGGCATTGCTGGATAAGCAGCTCGCTGTGGAAGCCGCGAGAGGTTCCAGACAGACTGTAACCCCAGCACCCATCATGAGGGAACTTCCCAGAGTGTCCCGCAAAGACTTCAAGCAGTTTAATGAGGCTGCTGGTGACATTGAGGGCTTCTTCCAGGACTTTGAGCATCAGTGTCGATTAATGGAAGTCCCAGAAAGGGAGCGCGTCCGGCATCTGGTTGGGCTCTTAGAGGGTGGAGCTGCTGCAGCCTATAGAGCTATGGACCCTCGGTGGAACTGTGAGTATGCGGATATTAAACAGACTATTCTAGAACATTATGCTGTAACGCCAGACACTTACAGGACTCAGTTCCGTACTCTAGCATGTGATGAGGAAGTGTCCTTCAAGATGTATGCCCACAAACTCAAACATCTGTGGCATCGTTGGTTGGAGGCAGAGGAGGCCTTAACCTTGGAGACCGTCCTCCAGGTCCTCCTAAAAGAGCAGTTTTACTTCAAGTGCCCCGCTGAGATCCGGGAATGGGTGCGTGAAAGGAGACCAGCCACTGTGGAGGAAGCTGCAGCTCTAGCTGATGAGGCTCTCACCATCAAGCCTCAGTGGAAAAAACTACTACCCAGTGAGAAAAAAAACACCAACCCCCCAACGCTGGTGGCCCCTGGTCCTTCTGGCCCCAATGTTCACCATCACCCTAGACCGTCAACTCATGGGGACCTTCGTGTGACTGTGCCTCGCATTACTCATGCTCCACCTTTGGGAATACGACGCGGAGGAAGAATCCCAGAGCGCAGATGTTATGGATGTGGGCAGCCTGGGCACATGCAATTCCAATGTCCAGGTGTTCATAGACAGAACAGCTACAGACCGCCTTTGCCTGTTCATTACCTACAGACACCTTCACCAGGAGAAGAGCTGGATTCTGTGCCTGATGACTTGCCAAGTGACTCAGATATCCTGGCTCCCCTACCCGGAGTCTATGGGGTGCGAGCTCCAGCCACCTGTTCTTCTGATCTTCAGGACAAACATCTACAGGAGGTCGTGCTGGATGGCCAAAAAGTTGTTGGCTTCCGTGACACTGGGGCTTTCCTCACCATAGCCGATCCCCGAGTAATTCAACCACAAGCAATTCAAAAGAGACCAGGAATTGCCATTGAACTGGCAGGAGGTACCCAGAGATATATTCCAAGAGCGAGTGTGACCCTGGATTATGGCTTTGGGGCAAAACAATGTGTGGTCGGTGTGATGAGCGGCCTCCCTGCAGACGTTCTTCTAGGAAATGATGTGGGGAATCTTCATTGCCACTTTGTCGGTGCGGTAACCAGAAGTCAAGCCAAGAGAGCAGCCCGTGTGGACGTGTACAACCCATCCATGGAACTGAGGCCACCAGAACTGCCATTACAGCCGGTGAGTGATTCTTCTTGTGGGGATAATAGGAATGTTACTTGGGATAAAGTTCAGTTTAGACAAGAAGTAGAGACTGACCCCACCCTTGCTAGTTTTAGAACTCGGGCTGAAATAGGGCAGCTAGGGGAAAACGGAGAAAGAATTATCAGAGAAAATGGACTTCTGTATCGGGTTGCCAATGCCGACTCCCTAGATAAGCCCTGGACTTATAGCAAACAGCTGATTGTTCCTCAGAAGTACAGAATTCCCCTATTACACCTGGCTCATGACATTCCTACGGCTGGCCATCAAGGCAAAACCCGCACCGAGAGACGATTGACTCAAACTTTTTATTGGCCGGGGATTTCCCAAGCAGTGGCGCATTTCTGCCGAACTTGTGACATATGTCAGCGTAGAGGGCGACCCGGAGATCACCCAAAGGCACCCCTGCAACCGCTCCCTATAATAGAAGAACCCTTTCAAAGAGTAGCTGTTGATATTATTGGACCTCTGGCTAAACCAAGTAAATCTGGAAAGCAGTACATTCTCACTGTTGTGGACTACGCCACCCGATATCCAGAAGCCGTGGCCTTGTCAAGTATCTCTGCAGCCAAGGTGGCCGAGGCCTTGGTTATTATTTTTACCAGAGTAGGATTCCCCAGTGAGATCTTGTCGGACCAAGGCTCCCAGTTTATGTCAGAGTTGGTCCAGTGTCTGTGGCGCACCTGTGGAGTACGAGCGATCCGAACGACCCCGTATCATCCCCAAACAAATGGACTTTGTGAACGATTCAACGGCACTCTGAAGAATATGCTGAGGGCCTTCACGGACCGAGATTCAGACTGGGAGAAGTACCTACCCCATCTCTTGTTTGCCTATCGGGAAGTTCCCCAGGAGTCCACTGGGTTCTCCCCCTTTGAACTACTCTATGGAAGAAAGGTCCGAGGACCCTTAACCCTGCTCAAGGAATACTGGGAGGGGCAAGTTGAAGATACAGGAACCCCTGTTGTCCCTTATGTCCTAAAGCTGCGAGAAACCTTGGCCCAACTTGCTAGTTTTGCACAGAGTCATTTGCGTATGGCTCAAACCAGACAGAAGACATGGTATGACCGTAACGCACGCTATCGGGAGTTTGTAGAAGGACAACAAGTCTTAATGATTGTTCCCCATCGGCAGAATAAACTGCAGACCACATGGGAGGGTCCCTTCCGGGTTCTCAGAAAACTGAATGATACCAATTACCTTCTTGCTTTAGATGATCAGGGGCTAAGGCAAAAGACTGTCCATGTGAATATGATTAAGGAGTACCATGACCGGAACATTCCAATGATAGCAAGCTGTCGGTTGGCTTCAGAAGATGGTCAAGAGGATGAGGACTCTCTACCTGATCTCGTGGAAGCAGCGAGAGCCCCATCCACTGTGGAACAGGTTCCCCTGGGAGATTACCTGGACTCCTTACAGAAAATCCAGATGCTGGAAGTGCTTCAACAGAGACGGGCTGCTTTCTCATCCCAACCAGGTCGAACCACCGTCACCCAACATCATGTGGACACTCAGGGCATCCGTCCCATACAACTGGCTCCTTACCGGGTACCTGAATCAGTTCGAAACACCATGCAGCACGAACTGGAGGAGATGTTACAGCTTGGGGTAATCCAGGCCTCCCATAGCCCTTGGGCCTCCCCTGTGGTGTTAGTACCCAAGAAGGATGGGAGTACTCGATTTTGTGTGGACTATCGGCGACTAAACGACCATACCGTCAGCGATCCTTACCCAATGCCTCGTATTGACGAACTTCTAGACCGACTGGCTGGGTCCCGATATGTCACTACCTTGGATCTCAGTAAGGGATACTGGCAGATCCCTCTAACGGATGAAGGGAGAGAACGGTCCGCTTTTATAACCCCCTTTGGTCTGTATGAATTTCCAAGCATGGCTTTTGGAATGAAAAATGCCCCGGCCACCTTCCAGAGAATGGTGGATCAGATCCTCCGGGGATGTGATGACTTTGCTTGTGCCTACTTGGATGATATCGCCGTCTTCAGCCACACATGGGAGGAACATCTGAATCAAGTAGCCATTATTTTGGACCTGATTCTTGCAGCCGGCCTAACTATTCGACCCGATAAATGCCAATTGGGGATGGGGGAAGTCCAGTACCTAGGACATAGAGTGGGAGGAGGGAAGCTCCGACCTGAGCCTGCCAAAATCCAGGCTATTAGAGACTGGCCTGTACCCCAAACTAAGAAACAAGTTATGGCTTTTCTGGGCACTGCCAGTTATTACCGAAAATTTGTTTCTCATTTCAGTACTGTGGCCAAGCCTCTTACCGACCTGACCAAGAAAACAATGCCCCGGCTGGTGATCTGGACTCCAGCCTGTGATGAGGCTTTTAACCGGCTGAAGGATGCTTTGATCTGCGATCCTGTCCTGGCTGCTCCAGACTACAAGAGGAGATTCATTGTGCAAACGGATGCCTCTGCTTATGGACTGGGAGCTGTCCTCAGCCAGGTGAATGCAGCGGGGGACGAGCACCCCATCGCCTATCTCAGCCGGAAACTGCTGGACCGAGAAGTGGCCTATGCAACTGTTGAGAAGGAATGTCTGGCTGTAGTGTGGGCCCTTAAGAAACTACGGCCGTATCTGTATGGACGGGAATTCACTGTGGTTACTGATCACAATCCCCTCACCTGGCTGAACAGAGTCTCTGGGGACAATGGACGCTTACTGCGATGGAGCCTGGCTCTGCAGCCCTATAACTTTACCATACAATATAGAAGGGGCAGCCAACACCAAAATGCAGATGGACTGTCCAGGCAAGAGGAGCCTTGAGTCCTGTCAGCCATGCCTGCGTGTACTTAACCAGCGACCTGTAGAGGTCCCTAGTACGTACACAAGTTGGGAGGGGAAGGAATTGTCATGATGTATTTTACCTTCTCACTGTATTTGCTGTAATACTATGTCAGGATGTGATGTCACTTTCCTTTGGTTGTACTTACTGAACACTTTGAAATGTCTTGGGATGTAAGTAACCATACCTTCCCCCCATCTCCTGTGTCTCTGGGCCCATAATGCAATTATCTCTTGTCCACACAGCCAGGGGAACTTCTCATTGTTTCGTAAGCAGTGGATAACGTCAACTACACAAACCTGTAGACATCTCGGAGCCAACCTTCTAGAATCTTCTAGTGGGCCCAACCATTGCATAGACCCCTACCCTTGAGGGGCGGGCCCACGAGCTCAAACAATTCACTCCTGTTTCTAAATGCAGTTGGGAGTTGAGTTTTTGAAGAGGAAGGGAGCGAGATCTGAATCTGCGGACAGACCTCGCCGTCCAGTGGATTGTGTGGGATTTCTGGGACTCTGAAAAGGACTATTACGTTGTGATCTGGCACTTTGGATTATCGGGAGGTGCCCCCGAATCTGTTTTATTTGGACTTGTCGTGTGCTGTTCCTGTATTCCTGTTAGTAAACCTGTTGGATCATCCTCGGCCTGTTGTCTCTCTTTGCTCTGATGTACACCCCGTCACACCACCCATATCTTGTATACACCGCACCTATATACAGTGTGTCCACCCATATCCTGTATACACCGCACCTCTATACAGTGTGTCCACCCATATCCTGTATACACCGCACCTCTATACAGTGTGTCCACCCATATCCTGTATACACCGCACCTATATACAGTGTGTCCACCCATATCCTGTATAAACCGCACCTATATACAGCGTGTCCACCCATATCCTGTATACACCGCACCTATATACAGTGTGTCCACCCATATCCTGTATACACCGCACCTATATACAGTGTGTCCACCCATATCCTGTATACACCGCACCTATATACAGTGCGTCCACCCATATCCTGTATACACCACACCAATATACAGTGCGTTCACCCGTATCCTGTATACACCGCACCTATATACAGTGTGTCTACCCATATACTGTATACACCGCACCTATATACAGCGTGTCCACCCATATCCTGTATACACCGCACCTATATACAGTGCGTCCACCCATATCCTGTATACACCACACCTATATACAGTGTGTCCACCCATATCCTGAATACACCGCACCTATATACAGTGTGTACACCCATATCCTGTATACACCGCACCTATATACAGTGCGTCCACCCATATCCTGTATACACCGCACCTATATACAGTGTGTCCACCCATATCCTGTATACACTGCATCTATATACAGCGCGTCCACCCATATCCTGTATACACCGCACCTATATACAGTGTGTCCACCCATATCCTATATACACTGCACCTATATACAGCGTGTCCACCCGTATCCTGTATACACCGCACCTATATACAGTGCGTCCACCCGTATCCTGTATACACCGCACCTATATACAGTGCGTCCACCCATATCCTGTATACACCGCACCTATATACAGTGTGTCCACCCATATCCTGTATACACCGCACCTATATACAGTGTGTCCACCCATATCCTGTATACACCGCACCTATATACAGTGTGTCCACCCGTATCCTGTATACACCGCACCTCTATACAGTGTGTCCACCCATATCCTGTATACACTGCACCTATATACACAGCGTCCACCCATATTCTGTATACACCGCACCTATATACAGTGTGTCCACCCATATCCGGTATACACCACACCTATATACAGTGCGTCTACCCATATCCTGTATACACCGCACCTATATACAGCGTGTCCACCCATATCCTGTATACACCGCACCTATATACAGTGCGTCCACCAGGGTGGATTGATTTAAATCACGCCGATTTAAATCATGATTTAAATCACGATTTAAATCAAAAGATTTTTTTTTAATATAAATCACGATTAAAATGAGAAGTGAGAGCAGTGTGCATGTGCGCCCATAGTTACACGGACGAAACTAGGGGCAACGATCTAACGCCAGGGTGAGGGGGGGACCCCAAAGTAAGTAAAAATCTTTTTTGTTTTACTATATGGCAATAGGTAGGTGTTTAAAAGCAGCATGTCTTAATTGTATAAACTATTAATGGCCTCCACATTTTGTTCATACTGCCCCTTTAATTCCACACTTCTAGCTTGGTTTCAGTTTTGGTTTAGTTTCTTTTTCCCTGCATTCAGTTGACATGCCCAAACTTGTTGGATAGTCAGCAGTACTTGGCTCAGGCTGTAGTAACATCAGCAGTGCTTGGCTCAGGCTGTAGTAATAATCAAACTTCATAAGTGATCTGTGTGAGCCATGGCAGCAGGTCGTAAGAGAGACCCTATTTGGGTTCATTTTGTTGAGATGCCAGCAGCAGATCTTGGAAAGAAAGGTGCAAGAGCAAAGTGCAAATACTGTCAAAAGGATATCCAAGGACTTGTTTGCCGTTTGAAATCACATTATGAAAACTGCAACCAGAAGGGAAATGAAGATGTTGATAGTGATACAACTAATGTCAATGAACCCCCACAGCTTCTTATGCACCAGGAGCCTAGTACTAGTGGTAAGTCTGGCAATTAATTTACAACCTATTTTTTTAACAGACATTTTACTGGGATGGTTAAAGTCTATGAAAAGAAAAATTTCTAGCACTGGTAGTTCTGGAGTATAGAATTTAAATTTATGTTAAGGCAATATTTCACAGAAAATTAACGCTAAAGGACATGTGCACCTTTATTTTTTTAAGGTGCACATGTCCCCCCCCCCCGCAGCGCTCTTACCTCCGATCCCCGCAGCGCTGAGATCCGTGGCTTCGTTTTGACCGTCCGCCTCCCGTCCTCCGGTTGCGGCCTACTCGCAGTGATCCAGCGGCGTGACGTCAGCGGGCCGCACGCTCCATTGAAATGAATGGAGGCGCGCTCGCGGACGGGCAGAACGAAGCCACGGATCCCCGCAGCGCTGACATCGGAGGTAAGAGAGCTGCGGGGGGAGGACATGTGCACACTGTGACTGGCTGCACCTTAAAAAATAAAGGTGCACATGTCCTTTAAGTAAAAATAAAGTGTGTATACGCTTATTTTTTTTTTTATTGTAGGCTGCAATTCACTTTTGAAGTCTGCCAAATTGACCATTTTTAAAAAAAAACATTTTTAAAACTTTTGTGACATAATTTTTTTCAGTTGCTGAGGCTCTGATATTAGTTACCAGTATTACAGCAACCTCACCGGAAAACTTGAGTAGCATAACTTTTGAGACAGCCCTTATAGGACGAGGACCATTACATTGTTCAAAAAGTTTGTTTCAATATTTTCGTTATATTTCTTCAAATACGCAGTCGATTTATATTTTTAATTTCTGTGCTTTCAGGGTCAAATATGGCTTGTGCTGCACGTGACAATCAATATCTGGGTACAACTTCAACAAAGCAGCCCAAAAAAAAAAAAAAAACTTTGCGTGCAACAAAGTGTAGAAAAATTCATCTTAAAGACTACGACGAGCCAGAAAGAACATTTTGATGAATTAATTGCTAAATTCATATTTGCAACCAATTCTTCTTTCCGACTAGTTGAGCACCCATTGTTTGTACAAATGATCGAAGGAATTAGACCAGGCTACAAACCACCAAGTAGATTTGATATCTCAGGAAAACATCTTCAGGCTGTATACGACATAGAAAGAGCGGCTTGTACAAAATATTTGAAAGACAAGGTTGTTAACATGAGCTTGGATGGTTGGAGCAACATCCACAACGACCCCATAATTTGCACTTGTGTCACAACAGAAGATGGTGAAACTTACCTTACAGACGCAATCGACACATCTGGAAATTCACATACTGCTGAATATTTACTTGAAATTGCTAAGAACTCAATTCACCAATGCCAAGAACAGTTTGGATGTAAAGTAAGGAGCTTAGTTACTGATAACGCAAGCAATGTGGCAAAAATGCGAGCGGAACTGGCACAGGATGACACAAATGTCATTACATACGGTTGTTCTGCCCATTTGTTGCATCTTTTGGCAAAAGACCTGCATATTTTGGGTGTCAAGGAACATGTTGTAGAAATTGTTAAATATTTCTGCAATTATCATTTTGCACATGCAACCTACAAGGAAATGGGAGGACTGAAGTTGGTTCTACCACAAGATGTTAGATGGAATACCTTGGCTGACTGCTTGGAACTGTTTATTAACAACTGGTCAAAATTACTGTCCATTTGCGAAACACATCGGGATAAAATTGATGCTAATATACGAAGCAAAGTATTAAATCTTGGTGTGAAGAGAAATGCCGAGGACCTTTTGGAAAGGTTAAAGCCAATATCGATTGCGTTGGATAAAATGCAGAAAGATACTGCAACCATAGCTGATGCCACAGAAGTTTGGAACGATTTAGAAGGTTCTCTAGATCTCTTGAACCTCTCAACCAATGTAAAGGTTGCAATACAGCACCGCAAGGACCAAGCATTAAAAGAAGAACACTATTTAGCCAATATCTTGCATCCCATCTACAGAGGGAAAAAATTATCTGAGGCGGAAATCAACTCTGCAATGGAGTGGCTCGCCAATACTAACCATGACATTGTGGCAACTGTGCTGAAATTGAAGTGTGAATCTGCACCATTTCAAAAATACATGTTTGCAGATAACGTCGTTAATGAACTAAAACCACTGGACTGGTGGAAGTCGCAATCACTTGTTCTTCCAGCAAAGATAATAAATCTAGCTACTGACTGCATCGGCTTCATCCGCAGGAGTAGAGAGATTGTTTTCTTCATTTGGTTTTGTGCACACAACAGTCCGAAACCGCTTAGGAACTGCTAAAGCAGGACAACTGGTTTTCCTATTAAAAGTCCTAAATAAACAGTAGGCTTAGGGTACCTTCACACTTAGCGATGCAGCAGCGATCCGACCAGCGATCTGACCTGGTCAGGATCGCTGCTGCATCGCTACATGGTCGCTGGTGAGCTGTCAAACAGGCAGATCTCACCAGCGACCAGTGAACAGCCCCCAGCCAGCAGCGACGTGCAAGCGACGCTGCGCTTGCACGGAGCCGCCGTCTGGAAGCTGCGGAGACTGGTAACTAAGGTAAACATCGGGTATGGTTACCCGATGTTTACATTAGTTACCAGTGTGAGCAGGGAGCAGGGAGCCGCGCACACTGAGCGCTGGCTCCTTGCTCTCCTAGCTACAGTACACATCGGGTTAATTAACCCGATGTGTACAGCAGCTACATGTGCAGAGAGCAGGGAGCCGCGCACACTGCTTAGCGCTGGCTCCTTGCTCTCCTAGCTGCTGTACACATCGGGTTAATTAACCCGATGTGTACAGCAGCTACATGTGCAGAGAGCCGGAGCCGGCAGCACAGGCAGCGTGAGAGCTGCGGAGGCTGGTAACTAAGGTAAATATCGGGTAACCACCTTGGTTACCCGATGTTTATCTTGGTTACAGCTTACCTCAGCTGTCAGACGCCGGCTCCTGCTCCCTGCTCGCTTCATTTGTCGCTCTCCTCGCTGTCACACACAGCGATCTGTGTGTCACAGCAGGAGAGCGGCTTTGAAGAAAACGAACCAGGGCTGTGTGTAACGAGCAGCGATCTCGCAGCAGGGGCCAGATCCAGTGTCACACACAGCGAGATCGCTAATGAGGTCACTGCTGCGTCACAAAAACCGTGACTCAGCAGCGATCTCGGCAGTGAGCTCGCTATGTGTGAAGCACCCCTTAAAGGACTGATGTATTCACTGAAGATGTTTGCTTACTTCAAACGTTAGAGATAGGCTATTGTTAAAAAGTACTTACTCTCTGTAGTTCAATTCTGAGTGTTTAATAGTGCAAATAAAAATTATTAAGTTTCATAATCAACTGTTTTAATATTTTTATTTGTGTAAAACAATTAGATTTGCAAAAAGACAAAGTTTTGCTTGTGTACAACTTGATTAAAAAATCTGATTTAAATCAAATGATTTAAATAAAAAAAATCTGATTTAAATCAAAAAAATCTGATTTTTTTGATTTTTTTAAAAAAATCAAGATTTTTATCCACCCTGGCGTCCACCCATATCCTGTATACACCGCACCTATATACAGTGTGTCCACCCATATCCTGTATACACCGCATCTATATACAGCGTGTCCACCCATATCCTGTATACACCGCACCTATATACAGTGCGTCCACCCATATCCTGTATACACCGCACCTCTATACAGTGTGTCCACCCATATCCTATATACACCGCACCTATATACAGTGCGTCCACCCATATCCTGTATACACCGCACCTATATACAGTGTGTCCACCCATATCCTGTATACACCGCACCTATATACAGTGCGTCCACCCATATCCTGTATACACCGCATCTATATACAGCGTGTCCACCCATATCCTGTATACACCGCACCTATATACAGTGCGTCCACCCATATCCTGTATACACCGCACCTCTATACAGTGTGTCCACCCATATCCTATATACACCGCACCTATATACAGTGCGTCCACCCATATCCTGTATACACCGCATCTATATACAGTGTGTCCACCCATATCCTGTATACACCGCACCTATATACAGTGTGTCCACCCATATCCTATATACACTGCACCTATATACAGTGCGTCCACCCATATCCTGTATACACTGCACCTATATACACTGCGTCCACCCATATCCTGTATACACCGCACCTATATACAGTGTGTCCACCCATATCCTGTATACACCACACCTATATACAGTGTGACTACCCATATCCTGTATACACCGCACCTATATACAGCGTGTCCACCCATATCCTGTATACACCGCACCTATATACAGTGTGTCCACCCATATCCTGTATACACTGCACCTCTATACAGTGTGTCCACCAATATCCTGTATACACCGCACCTATATACAGTGCGTCTACCCATATCCTCTATACACCGCACCTATATACAGTGTATCCCCCATATCCTGTATACACCGCACCTATATACACTGCGTCCACCCATATCCTGTATACACCACACCTATATACAGTGTGTCCACCCATATCCTGTATACACCGCACCTATATACAGCGTGTCCACCCATATCCTGTATACACCGCACCTATATACAGTGTGTCCACCTATATCCTGTATACACCGCACCTATATACAGTGTGTCCACCCATATCCTGTCTACACCGCACCTCTATACAGTGCGTCCACCCATATCCTGTATACACCGCACCTATATACAGTGCGTCCACCCATTTCCTGTATACACCGCACCTATATACAGTGCGTCCACCCATATCCTGTATACACCGCACCTATATACAGTGTGTGCACCCATATCCTGTATACACGGCACCTATATACAGCGTGTCCACCCATATCCTGTATACACCGCACCTATATGCAGTGTGTCCACCCATATCCTGTATACACCGTGTGACGGGGTGTACATCAGAGCAAAGAGAGACAACAGGCCGAGGATGATCCAACAGGTTTACTAACAGGAATACAGGAACAGCACACGACAAGTCCAAATAAAACAGATTCGGGGGCACCTCCCGATAATCCAAAGTGCCAGATCACAACGTAATAGTCCTTTTCAGAGTCCCAGAAATCCCACACAATCCACTGGACGGCGAGGTCTGTCCGCAGATTCAGATCTCGCTCCCTTCCTCTTCAAAAACTCAACTCCCAACTGCATTTAGAAACAGGAGTGAATTGTTTGAGCTCGTGGGCCCGCCCCTCAAGGGTAGGGGTCTATGCAATGGTTGGGCCCACTAGAAGATTCTAGAAGGTTGGCTCCGAGATGTCTACAGGTTTGTGTAGTTGGCGTTATCCACTGCTTACGAAACAATGAGAAGTTCCCCTGGCTGTGTGGACAAGAGATAATTGCATTATGGGCCCAGAGACACAGGAGATGGGGGGAAGGTATGGTTACTTACATCCCAAGACATTTCAAAGTGTTCAGTAAGTACAACCAAAGGAAAGTGACATCACATCCTGACATAGTATTACAGCAAATACAGTGAGAAGGTAAAATACATCATGACAATTCCTTCCCCTCCCAACTTGTGTACGTACTAGGGACCTCTACAGGTCGCTGGTTAAGTACACGCAGGCATGGCTGACAGGACTCAAGGCTCCTCTTGCCTGGACAGTCCATCTGCATTTTGGTGTTGGCTGCCCCTTCTATATTGTATGGTAAAGTTATAGGGCTGCAGAGCCAGGCTCCATCGCAGTAAGCGTCCATTGTCCCCAGAGACTCTGTTCAGCCAGGTGAGGGGATTGTGATCAGTAACCACAGTGAATTCCCGTCCATACAGATACGGCCGTAGTTTCTTAAGGGCCCACACTACAGCCAGACATTCCTTCTCAACAGTTGCATAGGCCACTTCTCGGTCCAGCAGTTTCCGGCTGAGATAGGCGATGGGGTGCTCGTCCCCCACTGCATTCACCTGGCTGAGGACAGCTCCCAGTCCATAAGCAGAGGCATCCGTTTGCACAATGAATCTCCTCTTGTAGTCTGGAGCAGCCAGGACAGGATCGCAGATCAAAGCATCCTTCAGCCGGTTAAAAGCCTCATCACAGGCTGGAGTCCAGATCACCAGCCGGGGCATTGTTTTCTTGGTCAGGTCGGTAAGAGGCTTGGCCACAGTACTGAAATGAGAAACAAATTTTCGGTAATAACTGGCAGTGCCCAGAAAAGCCATAACTTGTTTCTTAGTTTGGGGTACAGGCCAGTCTCTAATAGCCTGGATTTTGGCAGGCTCAGGTCGGAGCTTCCCTCCTCCCACTCTATGTCCTAGGTACTGGACTTCCCCCATCCCCAATTGGCATTTATCGGGTCGAATAGTTAGGCCGGCTGCAAGAATCAGGTCCAAAATAATGGCTACTTGATTCAGATGTTCCTCCCATGTGTGGCTGAAGACGGCGATATCATCCAAGTAGGCACAAGCAAAGTCATCACATCCCCGGAGGATCTGATCCACCATTCTCTGGAAGGTGGCCGGGGCATTTTTCATTCCAAAAGGCATGCTTAGAAATTCATACAGACCAAAGGGGGTTATAAAAGCGGACCGTTCTCTCCCTTCATCCGTTAGAGGGATCTGCCAGTATCCCTTACTGAGATCCAAGGTAGTGACATATCGGGACCCAGCCAGTCGGTCTAGAAGTTCGTCAATACGAGGCATTGGGTAAGGATCGCTAACGGTATGGTCGTTTAGTCGCCGATAGTCCACACAAAATCGAGTACTCCCATCCTTCTTGGGTACTAACACCACAGGGGAGGCCCAAGGGCTATGGGAGGCCTGGATTACCCCAAGCTGTAACATCTCCTCCAGTTCGTGCTGCATGGTGTTTCGAACTGATTCAGGTACCCGGTAAGGAGCCAGTTGTATGGGACGGATGCCCTGAGTGTCCACATGATGTTGGGTGACGGTGGTTCGACCTGTTTGGGATGAGAAAGCAGCCCGTCTCTGTTGAAGCACTTCCAGCATCTGGATTTTCTGTAAGGAGTCCAGGTGATCTCCCAGGGGAACCTGTTCCACAGTTAATGGGGCTCTCGCTGCTTCCACGAGATCAGGTAGAGAGTCCTCATCCTCTTGACCATCTTCTGAAGCCAACCGACAGCTTGCTATCATTGGAATGTTCCGGTCATGGTACTCCTTAATCATATTCACATGGACAGTCTTTTGCCTTAGCCCCTGATCATCTAAAGAAAGAAGGTAATTGGTATCATTCAGTTTTCTGAGAACCCGGAAGGGACCCTCCCATGTGGTCTGCAGTTTATTCTGCCGATGGGGAACAATCATTAAGACTTGTTGTCCTTCTACAAACTCCCGATAGCGTGCGTTACGGTCATACCATGTCTTCTGTCTGGTTTGAGCCATACGCAAATGACTCTGTGCAAAACTAGCAAGTTGGGCCAAGGTTTCTCGCAGCTTTAGGACATAAGGGACAACAGGGGTTCCTGTATCTTCAACTTGCCCCTCCCAGTATTCCTTGAGCAGGGTTAAGGGTCCTTGGACCTTTCTTCCATAGAGTAGTTCAAAGGGGGAGAACCCAGTGGACTCCTGGGGAACTTCCCGATAGGCAAACAAGAGATGGGGTAGGTACTTCTCCCAGTCTGAATCTCGGTCCGTGAAGGCCCTCAGCATATTCTTCAGAGTGCCGTTGAATCGTTCACAAAGTCCATTTGTTTGGGGATGATACGGGGTCGTTCGGATCGCTCGTACTCCACAGGTGCGCCACAGACACTGGACCAACTCTGACATAAACTGGGAGCCTTGGTCCGACAAGATCTCACTGGGGAATCCTACTCTGGTAAAAATAATAACCAAGGCCTCGGCCACCTTGGCTGCAGAGATACTTGACAAGGCCACGGCTTCTGGATATCGGGTGGCGTAGTCCACAACAGTGAGAATGTACTGCTTTCCAGATTTACTTGGTTTAGCCAGAGGTCCAATGATATCAACAGCTACTCTTTGAAAGGGTTCTTCTATTATAGGGAGCGGTTGCAGGGGTGCCTTTGGGTGATCTCCGGGTCGCCCTCTACGCTGACATATGTCACAAGTTCGGCAGAAATGCGCCACTGCTTGGGAAATCCCCGGCCAATAAAAAGTTTGAGTCAATCGTCTCTCGGTGCGGGTTTTGCCTTGATGGCCAGCCGTAGGAATGTCATGAGCCAGGTGTAATAGGGGAATTCTGTACTTCTGAGGAACAATCAGCTGTTTGCTATAAGTCCAGGGCTTATCTAGGGAGTCGGCATTGGCAACCCGATACAGAAGTCCATTTTCTCTGATAATTCTTTCTCCGTTTTCCCCTAGCTGCCCTATTTCAGCCCGAGTTCTAAAACTAGCAAGGGTGGGGTCAGTCTCTACTTCTTGTCTAAACTGAACTTTATCCCAAGTAACATTCATATTATCCCCACAAGAAGAATCACTCACCGGCTGTAATGGCAGTTCTGGTGGCCTCAGTTCCATGGATGGGTTGTACACGTCCACATGGGCTGCTCTCTTGGCTTGACTTCTGGTTACCGCACCGACAAAGGGGCAATGAAGATTCCCCACATCATTTCCTAGAAGAACGTCTGCAGGGAGGCCGCTCATCACACCGACCACACATTGTTTTGCCCCAAAGCCATAATCCAGGGTCACACTCGCTCTTGGAATATATCTCTGGGTACCTCCTGCCAGTTCAATGGCAATTCCTGGTCCCTTTTGAATTGCTTGTGGTTGAATTACTCGGGGATCGGCTATGGTGAGGAAAGCCCCAGTGTCACGGAAGCCAACAACTTTTTGGCCATCCAGCACGACCTCCTGTAGATGTTTGTCCTGAAGATCAGAAGAACAGGTGGCTGGAGCTCGCACCCCATAGACTCCGGGTAGGGGAGCCAGGATATCTGAGTCACTTGGCAAGTCATCAGGCACAGAATCCAGCTCTTCTCCAGGTGAAGGTGTCTGTAGGTAATGAACAGGCAAAGGCGGTCTGTAGCTGTTCTGTCTACGAACACCTGGACATTGGAATTGCATGTGCCCAGGCTGCCCACATCCATAACATCTGCGCTCTGGGATTCTTCCTCCGCGTCGTATTCCCAAAGGTGGAGCATGAGTAATGCGAGGCACAGTCACACGAAGGTCCCCATGAGTTGACGGTCTAGGGTGATGGTGAACATTGGGGCCAGAAGGACCAGGGGCCACCAGCGTTGGGGGGGTTGGTGTTTTTTTTCTCACTGGGTAGTAGTTTTTTCCACTGAGGCTTGATGGTGAGAGCCTCATCAGCTAGAGCTGCAGCTTCCTCCACAGTGGCTGGTCTCCTTTCACGCACCCATTCCCGGATCTCAGCGGGGCACTTGAAGTAAAACTGCTCTTTTAGGAGGACCTAGAGGACGGTCTCCAAGGTTAAGGCCTCCTCTGCCTCCAACCAACGATGCCACAGATGTTTGAGTTTGTGGGCATACATCTTGAAGGACACTTCCTCATCACATGCTAGAGTACGGAACTGAGTCCTGTAAGTGTCTGGCGTTACAGCATAATGTTCTAGAATAGTCTGTTTAATATCCGCATACTCACAGTTCCACCGAGGGTCCATAGCTCTATAGGCTGCAGCAGCTCCACCCTCTAAGAGCCCAACCAGATGCCGGACGCGCTCCCTTTCTGGGACTTCCATTAATCAACACTGATGCTCAAAGTCCTGGAAGAAGCCCTCAATGTCACCAGCAGCCTCATTAAACTGCTTGAAGTCTTTGCGGGACACTCTGGGAAGTTCCCTCATGATGGGTGCTGGGGTTACAGTCTGTCTGGAACCTCTCGCGGCTTCCACAGCGAGCTGCTTATCCAGCAATGCCATCTCCTCCATCCTGCGCTCCTTCTCTTCAGCTCCACGCATGGCCTCCCTCTTATCTTCTATGGTGGCCTCATCTCCAAGCAGTGCCATCTTTTCCTTGTACCACACAACCCATTGACTTTTTTGGGTATTCACCTCCGGCTCCCGTCTTTGCTCCCCTTGCTGTGGAAATTGTTCCTCGGTGCCATCTTGCAGGCAAGCGTGTTCCAATGCCTCAATTAGTTGCTCCTTAGAGAGTCCTTTGTAGCCGACACCTAATTCACGGGCCTTTGTTTGTAGACTCGCCACAGTCCAGTTCCTGTATCCTGAGGTTCTGGTTTCAGACGTCGATTGGCTGTTGTCCTCCATTTCTTCTGCTCTGATCCCGCCGCTGCCACCAGTTTGTGACGGGGTGTACATCAGAGCAAAGAGAGACAACAGGCCGAGGATGATCCAACAGGTTTACTAACAGGAATACAGGAACAGCACACGACAAGTCCAAATAAAACAGATTCGGGGGCACCTCCCGATAATCCAAAGTGCCAGATCACAACGTAATAGTCCTTTTCAGAGTCCCAGAAATCCCACACAATCCACTGGACGGCGAGGTCTGTCCGCAGATTCAGATCTCGCTCCCTTCCTCTTCAAAAACTCAACTCCCAACTGCATTTAGAAACAGGAGTGAATTGTTTGAGCTCGTGGGCCCGCCCCTCAAGGGTAGGGGTCTATGCAATGGTTGGGCCCACTAGAAGATTCTAGAAGGTTGGCTCCGAGATGTCTACAGGTTTGTGTAGTTGGCGTTATCCACTGCTTACGAAACAATGAGAAGTTCCCCTGGCTGTGTGGACAAGAGATAATTGCATTATGGGCCCAGAGACACAGGAGATGGGGGGAAGGTATGGTTACTTACATCCCAAGACATTTCAAAGTGTTCAGTAAGTACAACCAAAGGAAAGTGACATCACATCCTGACCTAGTATTACAGCAAATACAGTGAGAAGGTAAAATACATCATGACACACCGCACCTATATACAGTGTGTCCCCCCATATCCTGTATACACCGCACCTATATACAGTGTGTCCACCCATATCCTGTATACACCGCACCTCTATACAGTGTGTCCACCCATATCCTGTATACACCGCACCTATATATAGTGTGTCCACCCATATCCTGTATACACCGCACCTATATACAGTGTGTCCACCCATATCCTGTATACACCGCACCTATATACAGTGTGTCCACCCATATCCTATATACACCGCACCTATATACAGCGTGTCCACCCATATCCTGTATACACCGCACCTATATACAGTGTGTCCACCTATATCCTGTATACACCGCACCTATATACAGTGTGTCCACCCATATCCTGTATACACCGCACCTATATACAGTGTGTCCACCCATATCCTGTATACACCGCACCTATATACAGTGTGTGCACCCATATCCTGTATACACGGCACCTATATACAGCGTGTCCACCCATATCCTGTATACACCGCACCTATATACAGTGTGTCCACCCATATCCTGTATACACCGCACCTATATACAGTGTGTCCCCCCATATCCTGTATACACCGCACCTATATACAGTGTGTCCACCCATATCCTGTATACACCGCACCTCTATACAGTGTGTCCACCCATATCCTGTATACACCGCACCTATATATAGTGTGTCCACCCATATCCTGTATACACCGCACCTATATACAGTGTGTCCACCCATATCCTGTATACACCACACCTATATACAGTGCGTCTACCCATATCCTGTATACACCGCACCTATATACAGCGTGTCCACCCATATCCTGTATACACCGCACCTATATACAGTGTGTCCACCCATATCCTGTATACACCGCACCTCTATACAGTGTGTCCACCAATATCCTGTATACACCGCACCTATATACAGTGCGTCTACCCATATCCTGTATACACCGCACCTATATACAGTGTATCCCCCATATCCTGTATACACCGCACCTATATACAGTGTGTCCACCCATATCCTGTATACACCGCACCTATATACACTGCGTCCACCCATATCCTGTATACACCACACCTATATACAGTGTGTCCACCCATATCCTGTATACACCGCACCTATATACAGCGTGTCCACCCATATCCTGTATACACCGCACCTATATACAGTGTGTCCACCTATATCCTGTATACACCGCACCTATATACAGTGTGTCCACCCATATCCTGTCTACACCGCACCTCTATACAGTGCGTCCACCCATATCCTGTATACACCGCACCTATATACAGTGCGTCCACCCATTTCCTGTATACACCGCACCTATATACAGTGCATCCACCCATATCCTGTATACACCGCACCTATATACAGTGTGTGCACCCATATCCTGTATACACGGCACCTATATACAGCGTGTCCACCCATATCCTGTATACACTGCACCTATATACAGTGTGTCCACCCATATCCTGTATACACCGCACCTATATACAGTGTGTCCCCCCATATCCTGTATACACCGCACCTATATACAGTGTGTCCACCCATATCCTGTATACACCGCACCTCTATACAGTGTGTCCACCCATATCCTGTATACACCGCACCTATATATAGTGTGTCCACCCATATCCTGTATACACCGCACCTATATACAGTGTGTCCACCTATATCCTGTATACACCGCACCTATATACAGTGTGTCCCCCCATATCCTGTATACACCGCACCTATATACAGTGTGTCCACCCATATCCTGTATACACCGCACCTCTATACAGTGTGTCCACCCATATCCTGTATACACCGCACCTATATATAGTGTGTCCACCCATATCCTGTATACACCGCACCTATATACAGTGTGTCCACCCATATCCTGTATACACCGCACCTATATACAGTGTGTCCACCCATATCCTATATACACCGCACCTATATACAGCGTGTCCACCCATATCCTGTATACACCGCACCTATATACAGTGTGTCCACCTATATCCTGTATACACCGCACCTATATACAGTGTGTCCACCCATATCCTGTCTACACCGCACCTCTATACAGTGCGTCCACCCATATTCTGTATACACCGCACCTATATACAGCGTGTCCACCCATATCCTGTATACACCGCACCTATATACAGCATGTCCACCCATATTCTGTATACACCGCACCTATATACAGTGTGTCCACCCATATCCTATATACACCGCACCTATATACAGCGTGTCCACCCGTATCCTGTATACACCGCACCTATATACAGTGCGTCCACCCGTATCCTGTATACACCGCACCTATATACAGTGTGTCCACCCATATCCTGTATACACCGCACCTATATACAGCGTGTCCACTCGTATCCTGTATACACCGCACCTATATACAGTGCGTCCACCCATATCCTGTATACACCGCACCTATATACAGTGTGTCCACCCATATCCTGTATACACCGCACCTATATGCAGTGTGTCCACCCGTATCCTGTATACACCGCACCTATATACAGCGTGTCCACCCGTATCCTGTATACACCACACCTATATACAGTGTGTCCACCTATATCCTGTATACACCGCACCTATATACAGTGTGTCCACCCGTATCCTGTATACACCGCACCTATATACAGTGTCCACCCATATCCTGTATACACCGCACCTATATACAGTGTGTCCACCCATATCCTGTATACACCGCACCTATATACAGTGTGTCCACCCATATCCTGTATACACCGCACCTATATACAGTGTGTCCACCCATATCCTGTATACACCGCACCTATATACAGTGTGTCCACCTATATCCTGTATACACCGCACCTATATACAGTGTGTCCACCCATATCCTGTATACACCGCACCTATATACAGTGTGTCCACCCATATCCTGTATACACCTCACCTATATACAGTGTGTCCACCCATATTCTGTATACACCGCACCTATATACAGTGTGTCCACCCATATCCTGTATACACCGCACCTATATACAGCGTGTCCACCCATATCCTGTTTACACCGCACCTATATACAGTGCGTCCACCCATATCCTGTATACACCGCACCTATATACAGCGTGTCCACCCATATCCTATATACACCGCACCTATATACAGTGTGTCCACCCATATCCTGTATACACCGCACCTATATACAGTGTGTCCACCCATATCCTATATACACCGCACCTATATACAGTGTGTCCCCCCATATCCTGTATACACCGCACCTATATACAGTGTGTCCACCCATATCCTGTATACACCGCACCTATATACAGTGTGTCCACCCATATCCTGTATACACTGCACCTATATACAGCGTGTCCACCCATATCCTGTATACACCGCACCTATATACAGTGCGTCCACCCATATCCTGTATACACCGCACCTATATACAGCGTGTCCACCCATATCCTGTATACACCGCACCTATATACAGTGTGTCCACCCATATCCTGTATACACCGCACCTATATACAGTGTGTCCACCCATATCCTGTATACACCGCACCTATATACAGTGTGTCCACCCATATCCTATATACACCGCACCTATATACAGTGTGTCCCCCCATATCCTGTATACACCGCACCTATATACAGTGTGTCCACCCATATCCTGTATACACCGCACCTATATACAGTGTGTCCACCCATATCCTGTATACACCGCACCTATATACAGCGTGTCCACCCATATCCTGTATACACCGCACCTATATACAGTGCGTCCACCCATATCCTGTATACACCGCACCTATATACAGCGTGTCCACCCATATCCTGTATACACCGCACCTATATACAGTGTGTCCACCCATATCCTGTCCACCGCGATTAACTCGAGATCGGCGGCAGCTATAGGCATAGAAGTGGTGTCTAGGTATAGTAAAGTAGCCATGCGCTACACGATGAAACCACCTATAGCGCCACCTGATGGAAAACAACGGAGTTAGCATTTTTATCTCGAAAACGGAGCAAGAGAGAAAAAAAGTGAATTACAAAGTTTTGGGCCTCATCAATTCAATAGGAATCGACGGGTCAGACGGGGGAAGACGACACTTTGAATCTGGTGCTGCGGCTCGGTCTGACGGTGCCTGCTGTCTCCAGCATTTTGTTAATGGTGCTTCCTCATCTGTTGGGGAAATCTGTACTCATTTACCCTGATGACCTCCTCATGTAATCACCGGATTTTGGGTCTCATTTGGAACGTGTCAGACAAGTGTTACAGCTCCTCAGAGAGAAGACGTTGTACGCTAAATAGCTGGAGACGTGTGTTCTACGCTCAGACACTTCCATTTTTGGGTTACATTATCAAGCCTGCAGGTTTTTGGATGGATCCCTCTAAATAACAAACGATATTAAAATGAGAGCACCCTGAGAACCTCAAAGGGGTCTTCCCATCTAAAAGTTGTCCCGGACCCCGGCTCCGGTCACACGTCCCCTCAGTAATCGGCATTCTAGTTTATCTCAGTACATTTATTGTTATATAGAAAACACAAGATGTGAGGGTTAATTATTCTGAAGCCAATGACGATGGCGCTGATGGTGGAGACGGCGCTGATGGTGGAGAGGGCGCTGATTGTGGAGAGGGCGCTGATGGTGGAGAGGGCCCTGATGGTGGAGAGGGCCCTAATGGTGGAGAGGGCGCTGATGGTGGAGACGGTGCTGATGGTGGAGATGGCGCTGATGGTGGAGCCGGCGCTGATGGTGGAGACGGCGCTGATGGTGGAGACGGCGCTGATGGTGGAGACGGCGCTGATGGTGGAGAGGGCGCTGATTGTGGAGAGGGCGCTGATGGTGGAGAGGGCCCTGATGGTGGAGAGGGCCCTAATGGTGGAGAGGGCGCTGATGGTGGAGACGGTGCTGATGGTGGAGATGGCGCTGATGGTGGAGACGGCGCTGATGGTGGAGACGGCGCTGATGGTGGAGACGATGCTGATGGTGGAGACGATGCTGATGGTGGAGATGGCGCTGATGGTGGAGACGGCGCTGATGGTGGAGACGGCGCTGATTGTGGAGAGGGTGCTGATGGTGGAGAGGGCCCTGATGGTGGAGAGGGCCCTGATGGTGGAGAGGGCGCTGATGGTGGAGAGGGCCCTGATGGTGGCGACGGCGCTGATTGTGGAGAGGGCGCTGATGGTGGAGAGGGCGCTGATGGTGGAGAGGGCGCTGATGGTGGAGACGGCGCTGATGGTGGAGAGGGCGCTGATGGTGGAGCCGGCGCTGATGGTGGAGACAGCGCTGATGGTGGAGACGGCGCTGATGGTGGAGATGGTGCTGATGGTGGAGACGATGCTGATGGTGGAGACGATGCTGATGGTGGAGATGGCGCTGATGGTGGAGACGGCGCTGATTGTGGAGAGGACGCTGATGGTGGAGAGGGCCCTGATGGTGGAGAGGGCCCTGATGGTGGAGAGGGCGCTGATGGTGGAGAGGACGCTGATGGTGGAGACGGCGCTGATGGTGGAGAGGGCCCTGATGGTGGAGAGGGCCCTGATGGTGGAGAGGGCGCTGATGGTGGAGAGGGCGCTGATGGTGGAGAGGGCCCTGATGGTGGCGACGGCGCTGATTGTGGAGAGGGCGCTGATGGTGGAGAGGGCGCTGATGGTGGAGAGGGCGCTGATGGTGGAGACGGCGCTGATGGTGGAGACGGCTCTGATGGTGGAGACGGCGCTGATGGTGGAGACGGCGCTGATGGTGGAGACGGCGCTGATGGTGGAGAGGGCGCTGATGGTGGAGATGGCGCTGATGGTGGAGACGGCGCTGATGGTGGAGAGGGCGCTGACGTTGGAGACGGAGCTGATGGTGGAGACGGCGCTGATGGTGGAGACGTCGCTGATTGTGGAGACGGCGCTGATGGTGGAGACGGCGCTGATGGTGTAGACGACGCTGATGGTGGAGACGGCGCTGATGGTGGAGACGATGCTGATGGTGGAGACGGCGCTGATGGTGGAGACGGCGCTGATGGTGGAGACGGCGCTGATGGTGGAGACGGCGCTGATGGTGGAGACGTCGCTGATTGTGGAGAGGGCGCTAATGGTGGAGACGGCGCTGATGGTGGAGAGGGCGCTGATGGTGGAGACGGCGCTGATGGTGGAGACGGCGCTGATGGTGGAGACGGCGCTGATGGTGGAGACGGCGCTGATGGTGGAGACGTCGCTGATTGTGGAGAGGGCGCTAATGGTGGAGACGGCGCTGATGGTGGAGACGGCGCTGATGGTGGAGAGGGCCCTGATGGTGGAGAGGGCCCTGATGGTGGAGAGGGCGCTGATGGTGGAGAGGGCGCTGATGGTGGAGAGGGCGCTGATGTTGGAGAGGGCCCTGATGGTGGAGAGGGCGCTGATGGTGGAGAGGGCGCTGATGGTGGAGAGGGCGCTGATGGTGGAGACGGCGCTGATGGTGGAGACGGCGCTGATGGTGGAGAGGGCGCTGATGGTGGAGAGGGCGCTGATGGTGGAGAGGACGCTGATGGTGGAGACGCCACTGGCTCTTGTTCTCATTGTCCTGTATTTCTTAGGGTCCTGCAGATACAGACAATCTCCATGATTATTAATCCTACAGACATCGGGGTCTCATCCTGACATACAGCACATGCAGCTGCACGAGGGATACAGGAAATACCAGGAACCTGAGACAGAAACGTGCTCACAGAAGAAGACCATTAGTGATATTATGTATCCAGTGTGTCTATATCTAGAGTGTAATACCAACTCCGACCACACGGTGCGCCCTAGAGGAGCAGCACAGACAACAGTCATCCGGGTCCAGCAGCACAGTGCCACCCACTGGTCAGAGATATACTGCGCCACCTACTGGTCAGAGATATACTGCGCCACCTACTGGTCAGAGATATACTGCGCCACCTACTGGTCAGTGATATACTGCGCCACCTACTGGTCAGAGATATATTGCGCCACCTACTGGTCAGAGATATACTGCGCCACCTACTGGTCATAGATATACTGCGCCACCCACTGGTCAGAGATATACTGCGCCACCTACTGGTCAGAGATATACTGCACCACCTACTGGTCAGAGATATACTGCGCCACCTACTGGTCAGAGATATACTGCGCCACCTACTGGTCAGAGATATACTGCACCATCTACTGGTCAGAGATATACTGCGCCACCTACTGGTCAGAGATATACTGCACCATCTACTGGTCAGTGATATACTGCGCCACCTACTGGTCAGAGATATACTGCGCCCCCTACTGTATGACTTACCCCGGGGGGCTGGTGATCGCATTATACAGGACCCGGACGGGCCTCCACATAATCTAAAGATAAACATAAAATCCATAGAAAGAAATGTTAAATGAGACAATAAATCCTGCACTCGAGGGTCGGACGGGTGCACAATATATACCACCCCTCACAATATACCGCCCCTCACAGTATGGAGACCCCGCCAGAGGGAACAATATACCGCCCCTCAGAGTATAGGACACCCAACAGAGGGAACAATGGGGTCCGGAGGGTCTGAGCAGAGACTGATAAACACGGTGCCCCCTAGTGTGACAGATAAGACCAGGCTATCATGCAGGAGATGTGGCGGATGGTCAGTGGTGGGCGCGGTATTGGGGAAGTATCACCCCCATCATCATAAGACGTTCCTTACCGTGACACAGTGAATCCAGCAATCGCAGACGGCCTGAATCACATTCACTGGCATCTGAAAAGACAGAAATCGTATAAAACTCCTCCATCCCCGGAATATCCTGTCACACCGCCCATCACCGGAATATCCTGTCACACCGCCCATCACCCGAATATCCTGTCACACCGCCCATCACCGGAATATCCTGTCACACCGCCCATCACCGGAATATCCTGTCACACCGCCCATCACCAGAATATCCTGTCACACCGCCCATCACCGGAATATCCTGTCATACCGCCCATCACCGGAATATCCTGTCACACCGCCCATCACCGGAATATCCTGTCACACCGCCCATCACCAGAATATCCTGTCACACCGCCCATCACCAGAATATCCTGTCACACCGCCCATCACCGGAATATCCTGTCACACCGCCCATCACCGGAATATCCTGTCACACCGCCCATCACCGGAATATCCTGTCACACTGCCCATCACCGGAATATCCTGTTACACCGCCCATCACCATGTCTGAAGGTCTCACCCATCAATGAATAAAGAGACATCACAGAACGCGAATATTCCCGACATTACACAGGGGATCCAGATACAGTCCTGACATCAAGGGCCCATGTCAGGAAAGAGCAAAAGCTTCCTGACCTCTGGTGTCAGTAACAGACGGCTGGTGTCAGGGAGGTGTGGCACCCCTGAGGCTTTGGGCGCCACAGGGTACTGCACCTCGGCCCGGATACAGAGGAGGTCATCACTGGTAAACCACCACAATCCATACAACATACAGTTAGTTGCCCTTCCACTGGGACTGGGCTAGGGTAGGTGCTGGGGGTGGCCATCATGAGGAATGGGAGCTCCTGCCCACTAGTTTAGCAACCTGGGGGGTGGGGCACGGTTATGGGAAGTAAGGAGTCACATGACACATAGTGAGTCAGTCAGGAGCAGGTGACAGGAGAGGACACGAGAGCAAGGGACCCGTGGTCAGGAGCTGGAGGCTCGACCCGGGTTCTTAGGAAGAAGGGGGTGTGACGGGAGTGTACAACAAAGCAGAGGATGGATGAGGCCGAGGGACGATCCAACAGGTTTATTCACAAGAACACTGGAACAGCACACGATAAGTCCATGTAAAACAGATTCGGGGGCCCTTCCCGACAATCCTCGGACTGGATAACAAAGCAATCGTCCTTACAGTAGTCCAAAGAGTTCCACACAATCCCACGGGCCGCCACACAGGCCTAGCTCCGTCCGTGTCCACAGCCACCCAGGCTGGGATCTCCTTCTTCCCTTAGTTTCAGCTCACTCTGAAGTTACAAAAAGGGAAATGCATTGTCTGTGCTCCTTGACCAGCCCACCATGTTCAGGGAGTAGGGGTCACACATCCTATCATCAATGGTTTGGTCCATCACAGTACTCTGATATGTCTGCCAGCCACAGTAGATGAAGGGATCCCCTGCTGTGCAGAACAATGACTATTCCTTCACTGGCCAATGCAATTACAGACTAGATACACAACTCTGGATAGAAGACAACAGGCTATTTACATAATCACATTAGATGCCAAGACTGCAATTGTATGAGAGAGACACATTGAGACCAGTAGCTCCACAAGGAAATACATGAATTACAACTAATGCAACCAGGGAAAAGTTACATGACATATTATACAAAATAAATGACAGGGAAATATACATATCATGACATATTATACAAAATAAATGACAGGGAAATATACATATCATGACATATTATACAAAATAAATGACAGGGAAATATACATATCATGACATAGTATCACAGCATATACAGTGAGAGGGTAAATTACATCTTCACAATCCCTCCCCCTCCCAACTTGTGTACGTACTAGGGACCTCTACAGGTCACTGGTTAAGTACACAAAGGCAGAGCGTTACTTACATGTGGCTTCATGCAGCCACGAATTGGCATCGTAGCTCTCCCACATCATTGCCCAGGAGAACAGCTGCAGGCAGACCACCCATCACCCCAACCACACATCGCCTGACCCCAAAACCAAAGTTCAGATCCACAGTGGCTGTGGGAATAGTCCTCCATTGTCCACCAGCCAGTTCAATGACAATCCCAGGTCCTCTATGGATTGCCTCAGGCCGAACCACTCGGGGATCAGCCAGTGTGAGGAAAGCACCCGAGTCACAAAATCCAACAAGTCTCTGTCCATCCAGCACAACCTCCTGTAAGTGCTTACCTCGATGAGCAGAAGTCGTCATAACTGCGGGTCGCACCCCGTAAACTCCTGGTGGTGCAACATGGGGGGCTGAGTCACTAGGCCAGTCCTCACATAGCGGTGCCACATCTTCCTCCATGGCACTGGGCTGTAAATAATTAACAATCCGATTGGGTGCAGGATCAGTCCTCATTTGAACAGCTGGGCAGGAGACTTGCCAATGCCCTGGCTGTCCACATTGATAGCATCTGAGCTGGGTCTCCCTCCATCCAAGGCGTCCTCTTGGGTAAGGGGTAGGGGAACTTGGAGGCCGGCTCCCACCTGAAGGTGCTGTAGGGGTTTGAGGATGATTCCTCCATGGGCTGGCTGGGCATGAGGCCTGCAAATGCCCGGGATGCCTACAAACATAACACCTGCGCTCTGTTACTTCCTCTCCCCGGCGTATTCCAGAAAGTGCAGTAGAAGCAACTGGAGGCACATTAACACGGGTATCAACATGTGGTGGCTTAGAGGAACGGAGAACAATGGGGACAGGATAACTGGGGGCATCCGGTGTTGTGGAGCTGTTAGGCGTCTCTCCATCCTCCAACAGAACCCTCCACTGAGGCTTGATAGTGAGCACCTCATCAGCTAGAGCAGCAGCTTCCTCCACTGTCGCTGGTTTTCTCTCACGCACCCATTCCCGGATCTCAGCGGGGCACTGGGCAAAGAATTGTTCTTTTAGGATGACCTGCAGGAAGGTCTCCCAAGATAAGGCCCCCTCTCCCTCCAGCCAGCGACGGCACACTTGTTTCAGTCTGTGGGCAAACATCTTGAAAGACACTTCTCCATCACAGGCTAATGTACGGAACTTAGTCCTATAAGTATTTGGGGTCACGGCATAATGTTCCAGAATGGTCTGTTTTATCTCCCCATACTCACAATTCCACTGAGGGTCCATAGCTCTATAGGCTTCAGCAGCTCCACCCTCCAAGAGGCCCACCAGGTGTCTGACTCGCTCTCTTTCTGGGACTTCCATTAATCGGCACTGATGCTCAAAGTCCTGAAAGAAGCCCTCAATGTCACCTGCAGCTTCATTAAATGGCTTAAAGTCCTTGCGGGACACTCTGGAGAATTCCCTCATAGTGGGTGCTGTGGTTACAGTTTGTCTGGAGCCTCTAGCTGCTTCCACAGCAAATCTCCTCTCCAGCAATGCTGCCCTCTCTTGAGCTCTGCGAATAGCCTCCATCTTATATTCAATGGTGACCTCATCTCCCAGCAGTGCCATCTCCTCCACATACCACACAACCCACTGACTTTTTTGGGTATTTACCTCCGGCTGCCGTCTTTCTTCCGTTTGCTGTGAGGATCCTTCCTCCACGTCATTTTGCGAGCAGACTCCTTCTAGCGCCTCAATCAGCTGCTCCTTGGAGAGTCCCTTGAAACGAACTCCTACTTCACGGGCCTTTGATTGCAGGCTCCCCAAAGTCCAGGTCTTGTACTCTGCAGTGCTGGTTCCTGATGTTGAGCCATTGTCCTCCATTCCTTTTGCTCTGATCCCAGCGCTGCCAACCAGTTTGTGACGGGAGTGTACAACAGAGCAAAGGATGGACGAGGCCGAGGGACGATCCAACAGGTTTATTCACAAGAACACTGGAACAGCACACGATAAGTCCACGTAAAACAGATTCGGGGGCCCTTCCCGATAATCCTCGGACCGGATAACAAAGCAATCGTCCTTACAGTAGTCCAAAGAGTTCCACACAATCCCACGGGCCGCCACACAGGCCTAGCTCCGTCCGTGTCCACAGCCACCCAGGCTGGAGCTCCTGCTCTCTTCAAGTTTCAGCTCACTCTGAAGTTACAAAAAGGGAAATGCATTGTCTGGGCTGCTTGACCAGCCCACCATGTTCAGGGGGTAGGGGTCACACATCCTATCATCAATGGTTTGGTCCATCACAGGGCTCAGATATGTCTGCCAGCCACAGTAGATGAAGGGATCCCCTGCTGTGCAGAACAATGACTATTCCTTCACTGGCCAATGCAATTACAGACTAGATACACAACTCTGGATAGAAGACCACAGGCTATTTACATAATCACATTAGATGCCAAGACTACAATTGTATCAGAGAGACACATTGAGACCAGTAGCTCCCCCAAGGAAATACATGAATTACAACTAATACAACCAGGGAAATATACATATCATGACATAGTATCACAGCATACACAGTGAGAGGGTAAATTACATCTTCACAGGGGGATCCCAGGGTTTGCGGGGAGTGCAGCAGGCACCCGTGACCCGTTCCCTGGCCCAGGAGCTGGGGTGGAGGGAAGACCAACAGAAATGACACACAGAGGGAAACACCGGCCTTGACCTCTGAACTATTTGGGATCGGCTGGAGCCCTTCACAGCGGGACACAGCAATCCAAAGGCGGTGACTTCAGTGAGTAAAGACCTTTGACTGCAACCTCTGTGTTGTCCCATCTCTACCGGCGCCATCGCCCATACGCTCCAGCGCCATCAGCTACTACTACACCCATCATCCTCCCTGGGGTCAAGCTCTACCTGTGGAGAGCTGTAACAACCAACAACCAAGCTGTGTCACCATCTGCCCCAGAAGACATCCCTCCCACAGCGGCGGCTAATGACTGGCCGTAGACCACAGGTGGTATCACGAATACAAACTCTCTCCCTTGTAAATACACCCCATCTCCCCTTTTTATTGACACCACCGGGTCACAAAACCGGGCCTGGCCGCTGTGACATCCCAAACCTTACACCAGCCCGGTGACGAGTAACCCCAGGACCCCGTGAGCGCGTCAGAGGCACAAAGCTTCCTGACCTCTAGTGTCAGTAACAGAGGTCTCGTGTCAGGAAGGCAGAAAGCTCCTGACCTCTGGTGTCAGTAACAGAGGGCTCGTGTCAGGAAGGCAGAAAGCTCCTGACCTCTGGTGTCTGTAACAGAGGGCTCGTGTCAGGAAGGCAGAAAGCTCCTGACCTCTAGTGTCAGTAACAGAGGGCTTGTGTCAGGAAGGCAGAAAGCTCCTGACCTCTGGTGTCTGTAACAGAGGGCTTGTGTCAGGAAGGCAGAAAGCTCCTGACCTCTGGTGTCAGTAACAGAGGGCTCGTGTCAGGAAGGCAGAAAGCTCCTGACCTCTGGTGTCAGTAACAGAGGGCTCGTGTCAGGAAGGCAGAAAGCTCCTGACCTCTGGCGTCAGTAACAGAGGGCTCGTGTCAGGAAGGCAGAAAGCTCCTGACCTCTGGTGTCAGTAACAGAGGGCTCGTGTCAGGAAGGCAGAAAGCTCCTGACCTCTGGTTTCAGTAACAGAGGGCTCGTGTCAGGGAGGCAGAAAGCTCCTGACCTCTGGTGTCTGTAACAGAGGGCTCGTGTCAGGAAGGCAGAAAGCTCCTGACCTCTGGTGTCAGTAACAGAGGGCTCGTGTCAGGAAGGCAGAAAGCTCCTGACCTCTGGTGTCAGTAACAGAGGGCTCATGTCAGGGAGGCAGAAAGCTCCTGACCTCTGGTGTCAGTAACAGAGGGCTCGTGTCAGGAAGGCAGAAAGCTCCTGACCTCTGGTGTCAGTAACAGAGGGCTCGTGTCAGGAAGGCAGAAAGCTCCTGACCTCTGGTGTCAGTAACAGAGGGCTCGTGTCAGGAAGGCAGAAAGCTCCTGACCTCTGGTGTCAGTAACAGAGGGCTCATGTCAGGGAGGCAGAAAACTCCTGACCTCTGGTGTCAGTAACAGAGGGCTCATGTCAGGGAGGCAGAAAACTCCTGACCTCTGGTGTCAGTAATAGAGGGCTCATGTCAGGGAGGCAGAAAGCTCCTGACCTCTGGTGTCAGTAACAGAGGGCTCATGTCAGGGAGGCAGAAAGCTCCTGACCTCTGGTGTCAGTAACAGAGGGCTCATGTCAGGGAGGCAGAAAGCTCCTGACCTCTGGTGTCAGTAACAGAGGGCTCATGTCAGGGAGGCAGAAAACTCCTGACCTCTTGTGTCAGTAACAGAGGGCTGGTATCAGGAAGGCAGAAAGCTCCTGACCTCTGGTGTCAGTAACAGAGGGCTCATGTCAGGGAGGCAGAAAACTCCTGACCTCTGGTGTCAGTAACAGAGGGCTCATGTCAGGGAGGCAGAAAACTCCTGACCTCTGGTGACAGTAACAGAGGGCTCATGTCAGGGAGGCAGAAAGCTCCTGACCTCTTGTGTCAGTAACAGAGGGCTGGTATCAGGAAGGCAGAAAGCTCCTGACCTCTGGTGTCAGTAACAGAGGGCTCATGTCAGGGAGGCAGAAAGCTCCTGACCTCTTGTGTCAGTAACAGAGGGCTGGTGTCAGGAAGGCAGAAAGCTGTGGCATCACCGCGTGAAAGGTCCCGGCAGGGCTCTAGTCATTGGATGGGTTCTTTGGATTTTACATCACTGTGACACAATCGCAGTATTTGAGTATGGACCGGACTCAGGTCTCATAGGCCTCCAGTATATGAGTGTATGAGGCTGCGCGGTCGGGGCAGGAGACCTGCACTCAGTCCATCCAGACCATCTGCACTCAGACAGTAATGTGTGAAAATGGCCTCACCAAAGTAACCACGGGGCTTTTAGTATCTAGTTTGAGGTCCTACGGCCATTCCCGAGGTGGTGCCTAGATGGCCGCTCTAAGCTACCTCATAAGTCATTATAAAGCCCCCGACACACTGGGCGCCATCTTGTAAATGACTTGGATGAGGCCTTACAGTACTGAAAACTGATAAAACCTGTCCTATCAGTGTGTGGAAGGTCCCGGCCGGGCTCTAGAGAGGATTCCTCTATTCCATAGGTGGGGGGAGCACCGGTGATGGATGGCTGGGGTTTGGGGCAGGAGACTACCCAGATAGTACAATCATTCTCTGGCCTGCGGCTCGCGCCCTTCCCTGCTGCAGTGACGTCAGTGTGACGCTCTGGTTGGGTAAAGCCATGACGTCTATTACATACCATGACCCAGAAGACGGCCATATTGTAGAAGAATAGAACCACCGACGTCACCATCTGTAATGACACAAATGACAAACGCGGTAAATAATGGCGGCTCAGCCACCGCCTCCGAATACTGATCATGGATGAGCTGAAGCGTGGAAGGTCCCGGCAGGGCTGGAGATCGGGGGATGGGTTTGTTGCCGGATTTTACTTTCTTGATGTTATATTACGCACCACGATAACCTGCCCCGGCACACTGCAGATGATCTTCACGGCTTCCACCAACGTCTAGAGACAAACATAAGACACAATGGGTTTAGATGAAGGTTCTCGAGGCTTCACATTGCAAAACCCATCAATGTTACAAACAGTGCAGAAGCCACAAAGGAGCAGAGCATGCTGGTCCGACCGGGGAATGGTAAAGACAGCGCCCCCCAGTGTGGAGAAGGAGCCAAAGGCAGCGCTGTCTGTAGACCTTATCTCTAAAGAATGAGAGGGCTCACAGGAAGAGTGTGGACCCAACTATAGACCATCATCCAGGGCTTCTACTTACCGAGGCGCTCTGGTTCCCTCCAGTTGTCCTTGAAGCTGTAGATAAGAAACACAAATGAGAAAGGCGGTCACACAAGAGTCATCTCCACCATGACAGTCCTCCAGAACTACATCTCCAGGTGTCCTGAGCACAAGAGAGGAGCAGAATCTGGACCCAAACTAATCAGGGCCAAACACGTCTCCACTCCTACTGTATGATAACCAGTGACCGATCCCGTCCTCCTCTACCAGACCGGACAGAGGGGACCTCCTGGTGCTCCTATCACGGTCCTCTCTGGGGTATCACATGGCAGAGAGGACACAGATAGTTCCCTGACAATGATGAGATTTTCGTGGCTTCAGAGACGTGGTGGACATACACCCAGTTATTACTAGCTGAGCTTGTGCTGGGACTTTCTGCTGGGAGAGGGGAGAGGGAGCTACCTTTTCTTGAGATTCCAGATGTTATAACCTGTAGTTTTTCATGTAAAAGTTCCAGTGAATTTTTCTCTTCTTTACTAATGAGGAAAATATGAGCGGCCATTTCTTGAATGAGCGGCTGATCCTGCAGAATCCTCGTCCTCATCTCTGAAGAGCTGTCTTCCAGGTCATCGGCCACCACAATCACGTTCTCCCTTCCTACAGGAATAAGGCAGAAGTTACAAAGACATGACCGAAGCAGAAGGACACAAGGTGGGTGGAAGGACTGGGGTCTGTATGTGTCGACGGGGCGATTGGTTTAGGTTGTGGGGTCTAATCCGCCTCATAAGTTGGGAAAGTCGCAGTTTATACAACTGAAGAAAGACAAATGTCCAAGGTCTACCAAAGGATGGGAAAGGATAACAAGAAAGGGATGTAGAAAACCACAACGCATGAGCCAAACGTCCCTCACTGAGCCCCAGTGTGGACCCTCAGGATGAGCCAACCTACCCCCACTGAGCCCCAGTGTGGACCCTCAGGATGAGCCAACCTACCCCCACTGAGCCCCAGTGTGGACCCTCAGGATGAGCCAACCTACCCCCACTGAGCCCCAGTGTGGACCCTCAGGATGAGCCAACCTACCCCCACTGAGCCCCAGTGTGGACCCTCAGGATGAGCCAACCTACCCCCACTGAGCCCCAGTGTGGACCCTCAGGATGAGCCAACCTACCCCCACTGAGCCCCAGTGTGGACCCTCAGGATGAGCCAACCTACCCCCACTGAGCCCCAGTGTGGACCCTCAGGATGAGCCAACCTACCCCCACTGAGCCCCAGCGTGGATCCTCAGGATGAGCCAACCTACCCCCACTGAGCCCCAGTGTGGACCCTCAGGATGAGCCAACCTACCCCCACTGAGCCCCAGTGTGGACCCTCAGGATGAGCCAACCTACCCCCACTGAGCCCCAGTGTGGACCCTCAGGATGAGCCAACCTACCCCCACTGAGCCCCAGTGTGGACCCTCAGGATGAGCCAACCTACCCCCACTGAGCCCCAGTGTGGACCCTCAGGATGAGCCAACCTACCCCCACTGAGCCCCAGTGTGGACCCTCAGGATGAGCCAACCTACCCCCACTGAGCCCCAGTGTGGACCCTCAGGATGAGCCAACCTACCCCCACTGAGCCCCAGTGTGGATCCTCAGGATGAGCCAACCTACCCCCACTGAGCCCCAGTGTGGACCCTCAGGATGAGCCAACCTACCCCCACTGAGCCCCAGTGTGGACCCTCAGGATGAGCCAGCCTTCCCCCACTGAGCCCCAGTGTGGATCCTCAGGATGAGCCAACCTACCCCCACTGAGCCCCAGTGTGGACCCTCAGGATGAGCCAGCCTTCCCCCACTGAGCCCTAGTGTGGACCCTCAGGATGAGCCAGCCTTGCCCCACTGAGCCCCAGTGTGGACCCTCAGGATGAGCCAGCCTTCCCCCACTGAGCCCCAGTGTGGACCCTCAGGATGAGCCAGCCTTCCCCCACTGAGCCCCAGTGTGGACCCTCAGGATGAGCCAACCTACCCCCACTGAGCCCCAGTGCGGACCATCAGGATGAGCCAACCTATCCTCACTGTGCCCCAGTGTAGACCCTCAGGATGAGCTAAACTATCCTCACTGTGCCCCAGTGTAGACCCTCAGGTTGAGCCAGCCTTCCCCCACTGAGCCCCAGTGTGGAACCTCAGGATGAGCCAACCTACCCCCACTGAGCCCCAAAGTAGACCCTCAGGATGAGCCAACCTACCCCCACTAAGCCCCAGTGTGGACCCTCAGGATCAGCCAGCCTTCCCCCACTGAGGAATCTCCCCCTCTGACCCCTCAGTGAGGAATCTCCCCCTCTGACCTCTCATGTGGGGAATCTCCCCTCTGACCCCTCATGTGGGGAATCTCTTGCTCTGATCCCCTCATGTGGTGAATCTCCCCCTCTGACCCCTCATGTGGTGAATCTCCCCCTCTCACCCCTCATGTGAGGAATCTCTTGCTCTGACCCCTCAAGTGGGGAATCTCTTGCTCTGACCTCTCAGGCGGGGAATCTCCCCCTCTGACCCCTCATGTGGGGAATCTCCCCCTCTGACCCCTCATGTGGGGAATCTCCCCCTCTCACCCCTCATGTGAGGAATCTCTTGCTCTGACCTCTCAGGTGGGGAATCTCCCCCTCTGGCCTCTCATGTGGGGAATCTCCCCCTCTGGCCTCTCATGTGGGGAATCTCCCCCTCTGGTCTCTCATGTGGGGAATCTCCCCCTCTGGCCTCTCATGTGGGGAATCTCCCCCTCTGACCTCTCATGTGAGGAATCTCTTGCTCTGACCTCTCAGGCGGGGAATCTCCCCCTCTGGCCTCTCATGTGGGGAATCTCCCCCTCTGACCCCTCATGTGGGGAATCTCCCCCTCTGACCCCTCATGTGGGGAATCTCCCCCTCTGACCCCTCATGTGGGGAATCTCCCCCTCTGACCCCTCATGTGAGGAATCTCCCCCTCTGACCCCTCATGTGGGGAATCTCCCCCTCTGACCCCTCATGTGGGAAATCTCCCCCTCTGACCCCTCATGTGGGGAATCTCCCCCTCTGACCCCTCATGTGGGGAATCTCCCCCTCTGACCCCTCATGTGAGGAATCTCTTGCTCTGACCTCTCAGGCGGGGAATCTCCCCCTCTGACCCCTCATGTGGGGAATCTCCCCCTCTGGCCTCTCATGTGGGGAATCTCCCCCTCTGACCCCTCATGTGGGGAATCTCCCCCTCTGACCCCTCATGTGGGGAATCTCCCCCTCTGGCCTCTCATGTGGGAAATCTCCCCCTCTGACCCCTCATGTGGGGAATCTCCCCCTCTGACCCCTCATGTGGAGAATCTCCCCCTCTGACCCCTCATGTGGGGAATCTCCATCACTGACCCCTCATGTGGAGAATCTCCCCCTCTGACCTCTCATGTGGGGAATCTCCCCCTCTGACCCCTCATGTGGGGAATCTCCCCCTCTGACCCCTCATGTGGGGAATCTCCCCCTCTGACCCCTCATGTGGGGAATCTCCCCCTCTGACCCCTCATGTGGGGAATCTCCCCCTCTGGCCTCTCATGTGGGAAATCTCCCCCTCTGACCCCTCATGTGGGGAATCTCCCCCTCTGACCCCTCATGTGGAGAATCTCCCCCTCTGACCCCTCATGTGGGGAATCTCCATCACTGAACCCTCATGTGGAGAATCTCCCCCTCTGACCTCTCATGTGGGGAATCTCCCCCTCTGACCCCTCATGTGGGGAATCTCCATCACTGACCCCTCATGTGGAGAATCTCCCCCTCTGACCTCTCATGTGGGGAATCTCCCCCTCTGACCTCTCATGTGGGGAATCTCCCCCTCTGACCCCTCATGTGGGGAATCTCCCCCTCTGACCCCTCATGTGGGGAATCTCCATCACTGACCCCTCATGTGGAGAATCTCCCCCTCTGACCCCTCATGTGGGGAATCTCCATCACTGACCCCTCATGTGGAGAATCTCCCCCTCTGACCTCTCATGTGGGGAATCTCGCCCTCGGGCCTCTCATGTGGGGAATCTCCATCTCTGACCCCTCATGGAGTGAATCTCTTGCTCTGACCTGTCATGCAGTGAATCTCCTTATTTCCCCTCATGTTGGGAATCCCCCTCTTGGACCCTTAGAGGGGGTGTTGATGATTTTCTTACCTAACTCGCTGCACAGGTCAGTGATCTCCTCATCGTACAGGGAGTCGGTGACGTCGGTGATGTTCAGTCTCCCGCGGTTCTTCGAGTGATATAGGATGGCACAGTCACAGCGGGAAGCCTCCTCTCTGAGGTTACGGTGGTTAGTGTTGGTGATGGTGAAGCTCCTCACCTCCCTAACTGAGTCCTTTGCCCACAGGGCATCACTGAGGAAATTGAAACTCCTGTCACTCTCCCGAGAGAAGATCCCGATGACTTGACGCATCATGATCTTGTCCTAGAGGAAAAAGTATCAGAAAACACCTCTTCTCTGCTCCATCCTTCTGCCTGCTCTTTCTTCTGACCCAGCTTTCTTCTGCTTCCTCCATCCTCTACCACTCTCTCTCCACTGCTGTCTCTTTCCACCATTTTCCTATGCTCTTCTATTTTCTCTTCTGCCACCTCTCCACTGTCGCCTCTCTTCTCTGCCACCTCTCCCCTGGCTTTGTCTCCTATATCTTGTCTTCTCTCCCTCTCTTAATTCTGCACTCCTCTCCTCACCTCTCTATCATCTACCATCTCTCTTCTCTGCCTATCTCTCCCGACCTCTATTCTCTGCCCCTAATTTCCTCTGCTCTCCTCTTCCTCCTCTCCTCACACCCTCTTCTCCATTGATCATGCCTCCTGTCTTCAGCCCTCAATCTCCCCTCCACACCTCTCCTCTGCCATCTTCCTCTGTCCCTCTATCCTCTGCCTCTCTGTCCTCAGCCCCTCTCCTCTGTCCTGCTATGCTCACACCCCTTCTTCTCCATTGATCACCCCTTGTGTCTTCAGACCTGTCTCTCCTCCAGCCCTCTCCTCTGTCCCTGTTTCCTCTGCCCCCCCTTTCCTCACATCCCCTCTTCTCTATTAATCACCCTCCTATCTCCAGCCCTCTCCTCTGCCCTCCTCTTCTGTTCCCCTCCCTCAGCACCTCTCCCCTTTCCTCATACCCTCACTTCTCCATTGATCACCACTTCTATCTCCAGCTCTCAGTCTCCCTTCCACTCCTCTCCTCTGCCCTCCTCTTCTGTCCCCCTCTCCTCTGCCCTCCTCCTGTCCTCACAGCACCTCTTCTCCATTGATTGCCCCTCTGTCTTCTGATCTCCCTCTCCCCTCCACCCTCTCTTCCTCTGTCCCCCCTTTCCTCACACCCTCTCTCTCCCTCTTTTCAATGACTAACTTTAGTTGGAAGTCTTCTCTTCAGAGCTGTCTCCCTCTTTTGACCTCTGCCCTGTTCTCCCCTGACCCTCACTCCACTCCGATCTATTCCGCCACTCTCACTCCTCTGCCCTCCACTCCTCCGTCCTCCCCCCTGCCCCTCACTCCTCCTTCCTCCCCCCTGCCCCTCACTCCTCCGTCCTCCCCCCTGCCCCTCACTCCTCCGTCCTCCCCCCTGCCCCTCACTCCTCCTTCCTCCCCCCTGCCCCTCACTCCTCCGTCCTCCTCCCTGCCCCTCACTCCTCCGTCCTCCCCCCTGCCCCTCACTCCTCCGTCCTCCCCCCTGCCCCTCACTCCTCCGTCCTTCCCCCTGCCCCTCACTCCTCCGTCCTCTTCCCTGCCCCTCACTCCTCCGTCCTCCCCCCTGCCCCTCACTCCTCCGTCCTCCCCCCTGCCCCTCACTCCTCCGTCCTCCCCCCTGCCCCTCACTCCTCCGTCCTCCCCCCTGCCCCTCACTCTTCCGTCCTCCCCCCTGCCCCTCACTCCTCCGTACTCCCCCCTGCCCCTCACTCCTCTGTCCTCCCCCTGCCCTTCACTCCTCTGTCCTCCCCCCTGCCCCTCACTCCTCTGTCCTCCCCCCTGCCCTTCACTCCTCGTCCTCCCCCCTGCCCCTCACTCCTCCGTCCTCCCCCCTGCCCCTCACTCCTCTGTCCTCCCCCCTGCCCCTCACTCCTCCGTCCTCCCCCCTGCCTCTCACTCCTCTGTCCTCCCCCTTGCCCTTCACTCCTCTGTCCTCCCCCCTGCCCCTCACTCCTCCGTCCTCCCCCCTGCCCCTCACTCCTCCGTCCTCCCCCCTGCCCCTCACTCCTCCGTCCTCCCCCCTGCCCCTCACTCCTCTGTCCTCCCCCCTGCCCCTCACTCCTCCGTCCTCCCCCCTGCCCCTCACTCCTCTGTCCTCCCCCTTGCCCTTCACTCCTCCGTCCTCCCCCCTGCCCCTCACTCCTCCTTCCTCCCCCCTGCCCCTCACTCCTCCGTCCTCCTCCCTGCCCCTCACTCCTCCGTCCTCCCCCCTGCCCCTCACTCCTCCGTCCTCCCCCCTGCCCCTCACTCCTCCGTCCTTCCCCCTGCCCCTCACTCCTCCGTCCTCTCCCCTGCCCCTCACTCCTCCGTCCTCCCCCCTGCCCCTCACTCCTCCGTCCTCCCCCCTGCCCCTCACTCCTCCGTCCTCCCCCCTGCCCCTCACTCCTCCGTCCTCCCCCCTGCCCCTCACTCCTCCGTCCTCCCCCCTGCCCCTCACTCTTCCGTCCTCCCCCCTGCCCCTCACTCCTCCGTACTCCCCCCTGCCCCTCACTCCTCTGTCCTCCCCCTGCCCTTCACTCCTCTGTCCTCCCCCCTGCCCCTCACTCCTCTGTCCTCCCCCCTGCCCTTCACTCCTCGTCCTCCCCCCTGCCCCTCACTCCTCCGTCCTCCCCCCTGCCCCTCACTCCTCCGTCCTCCCCCCTGCCCCTCACTCCTCCGTCCTCCCCCCTGCCTCTCACTCCTCTGTCCTCCCCCTTGCCCTTCACTCCTCTGTCCTCCCCCCTGCCCCTCACTCCTCCGTCCTCCCCCCTGCCCCTCACTCCTCCGTCCTCCCCCCTGCCCCTCACTCCTCCGTCCTCCCCCCTGCCCCTCACTCCTCTGTCCTCCCCCCTGCCCCTCACTCCTCCGTCCTCCCCCCTGCCCCTCACTCCTCTGTCCTCCCCCCTGCCCCTCACTCCTCCGTCCTCCCCCTTGCCCTTCACTCCTCTGTCCTCCCCCCTGCCCCTCACTCCTCTGTCCTCCCCCTTGCCCTTCACTCCTCTGTCCTCCCCCCTGCCCCTCACTCCTCCGTCCTCCCCCCTGCCCCTCACTCCTCTGTCCTCCCCCTTGCCCTTCACTCCTCTGTCCTCCCCCCTGCCCCTCACTCCTCTGTCCTCCCCCCTGCCCCTCACTCCTCTGTCCTCCCCCCTGCTCCTCACTCCTCCGTCCTCTCCCCTGCCCCTCACTCTTCCGTCCTCCCCCCTACCCTCACTCCTCCGTCCTCCCCCCTGCCCCTCACTTCTCCGTCCTCCCCCCTGCTCCTCACTCCTCTGTCCTCTCCCCTGCCCCTCACTCCTCCGTCCTCCCCCCTGCCCCTCACTCCTCCGTCCTCCCCCCTGCCCCTCACTTCTCCGTCCTCCCCCTGCCCCTCACTCCTCCGTCCTCCCCCCTGCTCCTCACTCCTCCGTCCTCTCCCCTGCCCCTCACTCCTCCGTCCTCCCCCCTGCCCCTCACTCCTCTGTCCTCCCCCCTGCCCCTCACTCCTCCGTCCTCCCCCCTGCCCCTCACTCCTCCGTCCTCCCCCCTGCCCCTCACTCCTCCGTCCTCCCCCCTGCCCCTCACTCCTCCGTCCTCCCCCCTGCCCCTCACTCCTCCGTCCTCCCCCCTGCCCCTCACTCCTCCGTCCTCCCCCCTGCTCCTCACTCCTCCGTCCTCTCCCCTGCCCCTCACTCCTCCGTCCTCCCCCCTGCCCCTCACTCCTCCGTCCTCCCCCCTGCCCCTCACTCCTCCGTCCTCCCCCCTGCCCCTCACTCCTCCGTCCTCCCCCCTGCCCCTCACTCCTCCGTCCTCCCCCCTGCCCCTCACTCCTCCGTCCTCCCCCCTGCTCCTCACTCCTCCGTCCTCTCCCCTGCCCCTCACTCCTCCGTCCTCCCCCCTGCCCCTCACTCCTCCGTCCTCCCCCCTGCCCCTCACTCCTCTGTCCTCCCCCCTGCCCCTCACTCCTCTGTCCTCCCCCCTGCTCCTCACTCCTCCGTACTCTCCCCTGCCCCTCACTCTTCCGTCCTCCCCCCTACCCTCACTCCTCCGTCCTCCCCCCTGCCCCTCACTCCTCCGTCCTCCCCCCTGCCCCTCACTCCTCCGTCCTCCCCCCTGCCCCTCACTCCTCCGTCCTCCCCCCTGCCCCTCACTCCTCCGTCCTCCCCCCTGCCCCTCACTCCTCCGTCCTCCCCCCTGCTCCTCACTCCTCCGTCCTCTCCCCTGCCCCTCACTCCTCCGTCCTCCCCCCTGCCCCTCACTCCTCCGTCCTCCCCCCTGCCCCTCACTCCTCTGTCCTCCCCCCTGCCCCTCACTCCTCTGTCCTCCCCCCTGCTCCTCACTCCTCCGTACTCTCCCCTGCCCCTCACTCTTCCGTCCTCCCCCCTACCCTCACTCCTCCGTCCTCCCCCCTGCCCCTCACTCCTCCGTCCTCCCCCCTGCTCCTCACTCCTCCGTCCTCTCCCCTGCCCGTCACTCCTCCGTCCTCCTCCCTGCCCCTCACTCCTCCGTCCTCCTCCCTGCCCCTCACTCCTCCGTCCTCTCCCCTCCCCCTCACTCTTCTCGCCTCCTTCCCTCTGTCCCTGTCTCATGTACGCTCGCTCTCTGCTCAACCCCGTCTCCTCTGCCCCTTCTTTCCTCTGCTCTCTAGTGTCCCCCTCTCCTCTGCTGCCTCTTCCTTGCCCCCTCTTCTCTGTCCTCCTGTCCTCTGTCCCTCTCTTCTCTGTCCTCCCCTATCCTCACCTTTCTCTTTTTCTTGTTTTTAAAGGAAAGTGAAAGTGAAAGTGTCTCCTGAGGAGAAGTTCACTCCACACTGCGAACCCTGACCCCTCATCATCCTCACAGCCAGTGACACCGACACCAGGGCGGGCACACAACACCCCCAGCTCTATACAGTCTATTATTCTCTGTTATCAGTCACAACTGGGGGAGGTGAATATAGGACAGGTGACTACAATCTATTACTCCCTGTTATCAGCCATTACTGGGGGAGGAGACTGTAGGACAGGTGACTACAATCTATTACTCCCTGATATCAGCCATTACTGGGGGAGGAGACTGTAGGACAGGTGACTACAATCTATTACTCCCTGTTATCAGCCATTACTGGGGGAGGAGACTGTAGGACAGCTGACTACAATCAATTACTTCCTTTTATCAGCCATTACTGGAGGAGGAGACTGTAGGACAGGTGACTACAATCTATTACTCCCTGTTATCAGCCATTACTGGGGGAGGAGACTGTAGGACAGGTGAGTACAATCTATTACTCCCTGTTATCAGCCATTACTGGAGGAGGAGACTGTAGAACAGGTGACTACAATCTATTACTCCCTGCTATCAGCCATTACTGGAGGAAGAGACTGTAGGACAGGTGAGTATAATCTATTACTCCCTGTTATCAGCCATTACTGGGGGAGGAGACTGTAGGACAGGTGACTACAATCTATTACTCACTGTTATCAGCCATTACTGGAGGAGGAGACTGTAGGACAGGTGACTACAATCTATTACTCCCTGTTATCAGCCATTACTGGGGGAGGAGACTGTAGGACAGGTGAGTACAATCTATTACTCCCTGCTATCAGCCATTACTGGGGGAGGGGACTGTAGGACAGGTGACTACAATCTATTACTCCCTGTTATCAGCCATTACTGGGGGAGGAGACTGTAGGACAGGTGAGTGCAATCTATTACTCCCTGTTATCAGCCATTACTGGGGGAGGAGACTGTAGGACAGGTGAGTACAATCTATTACTCCCTGTTATCAGACATTACTGGGGGAAGAGACTGTAGGACAGGTGAGTGCAATCTATTACTCCCTGTTATCAGCCATTACTGGGGGAGGAGACTGTAGGACAGGTGACCACAATCTATTACTCCCTGTTATCAGCCATTACTGGGGGAGGAAACTGTAGGACAGGTAACTACAATCTATTACTCCCTGTTATTAGCCATTACTGGGGGAGGAGACTGTAGGACAGGTGAGTACAATCTATTACTCCCTTTTATCAGCCATTTCTGGGGAGGAGACTGTAGGACAGATGAGTACAATCTATTACTCCCTGTTATCAGCCATTACTGGGGGAGGAAACTGTAGAACAGGTGACTACAATCAATTACTCCCTGTTATCAGCCATTACTGGGGGAGGAGACTGTAGGACAGGTGAGTACAATCTATTACTCCCTGTTATCAGCCATTACTGGGGGAGGAGACTGTAGGACAGGTGATTACAATCTATTACTCCCTGATAACAGCCATTACTGGGGGAGGAGACTGTAGGACAGGTGACTACAATCTATTACTCCCTTTTATCAGCCATTACTGGGGGAGGAGACTGTAGGACAGGTGACTACAATCTATTACTCCCTGTTATCAGCCATTACTGGGGAGGAGAAGGTAGGACAGGTGACTACAATCTATTACTCCCTGTTATCAGCCATTACTGGGGGAGGAGACTGTAGGACAGGTGAGTACAATCTATTACTCCCAGTTATCAGCCATTACTGGAGGAGGAGACTGTAGGACAGGTGAGCACAATCTATTACTCCCTGTTATCAGATATTACTGGGGAGGAGACTGTAGGACAGGTGAGTACAATCTATTACTCCCTGTTATCAACCATTACTGGGGAGGTGACTACAATCTATTACTCCCTGTTATCAGCCATTACTGGGGGAGGAGACTGTAGGACAGGTGACTACAATCTATTACTCTCTGTTATCAGCCATTACTGGGGGGGGGAGACTGTAGGACAGGTGAGTACAATCTATTACTCCCTGAGATCAGCCATTACTGGGGGAGGAGACTGTAGGACAGGTGACTACAATCTATTACTCTCTGTTATCAGCCATTACTGGAGGAGGAGACTGTAGGACAGGTGAGTACAATCTATTACTCCCTGAGATCAGCCATTACTGGGGGAGGAGACTGTAGGACAGGTGACTACAATCTATTATTCCCTGTTATCAGCCATTACTGGGGGAGGAGACTGTAGGACAGGTGACTACAATCTATTACTCTCTGTTATCAGCCATTACTGGAGGAGGAGACTGTAGGACAGGTGAGTACAATCTATTACTCCCTGAGATCAGCCATTACTGGGGGAGGAGACTGTAGGACAGGTGACTAAAATCTATTACTCCCTGTTATCAGCCATTACTGGGGGAGGAGACTGTAGGACAGGTGACTACAATCTATTACTCTCTGTTATCAGCCATTACTGGAGGAGGAGACTGTAGGACAGGTGAGTACAATCTATTACTCCCTGAGATCAGCCATTACTGGGGGAGGAGACTGTAGGACAGGTGACTACAATCTATTATTCCCTGTTATCAGCCATTACTGGGGAGGTGACTTTATGACAGGTGACTACAATCTATTACTCCCTGTTATCAGCCATTACTGGGGGAGGAGACTGTAGGACAGGTGAGCACAATCTATTACTCCCTGTTATCAGCCATTACTGGGGGAGGAGACTGTAGGACACGGGACTACAATCTGTTACTCCCTGTTATCAGCCATTACTGTAGGACAGGTAACTACAATCTATTACTCCCTGATATCAGCCATTACTGGGGGAGGAGACTGTAGGACAGGTGACTACAATCTATTACTCCCTGTTATCAGCCATAACTGGGGGAGGAGTCTGTAGGACAGGTGACTACAATCTATTACTCCCTGTTATCAGCCATTACTGGGGGAGGAGACTATAGACAGATGAGTACAATCTATTACTCTCTGTTACCAGCCATTACTGGGGGAGGAGACAGTAGGACAGGTGACCACAATCTATTACTCTCTGTTATCAGCCATTACTGGGGGAGGAGACTGTAGGACAGGTGACTACAATCTATTACTCTTTGTTATCAGCCATTACTGGGGGAGGAGACTGTAGGACAGGTGACCACAATCTATTACTCCCTGTTATCAGCCATTACTGGGGGAGGAGACTGTAGGACAGGTAACTACAATCTATTACTCCCTGTTATTAGCCATTACTGGGGGAGGAGACTGTAGGACAGGTGAGTACAATCTATTACTCCCTTTTATCAGCCATTTCTGGGGAGGAGACTGTAGGACAGGTGACTACAATCTATTACTCCCTGTTATCAGCCATTACTGGGGGAGGAAACTGTAGAACAGGTGACTACAATCAATTACTCCCTGTTATCAGCCATTACTGGGGGAGGAGACTGTAGGACAGGTGAGTACAATCTATTACTCCCTGTTATCAGCCATTACTGGGGGAGGAGACTGTAGGACAGGTGATTACAATCTATTACTCCCTGATAACAGCCATTACTGGGGGAGGAGACTGTAGGACAGGTGAGTACAATCTATTACTCCCTTTTATCAGCCATTACTGGGGGAGGAGACTGTAGGACAGGTGAGTACAATCTATTACTCCCTGTTAGCAGCCATTACTGAAGGAGGAGACTGTAGGACAGGTGACTACAATCTATTACTCCCTGTTATCAGCCATTACTGGGGAGGAGAAGGTAGGACAGGTGAGCACAATCTATTACTCCCTGTTATCAGATATTACTGGGGAGGAGACTGTAGGACAGGTGAGTACAATCTATTACTCCCTGTTATCAACCATTACTGGGGAGGTGACTACAATCTATTACTCCCTGTTATCAGCCATTACTGGGGGAGGAGACTGTAGGACAGGTGACTACAATCTATTACTCTCTGTTATCAGCCATTACTGGGGGGGGGGAGACTGTAGGACAGGTGAGTACAATCTATTACTCCCTGAGATCAGCCATTACTGGGGGAGGAGACTGTAGGACAGGTGACTACAATCTATTACTCTCTGTTATCAGCCATTACTGGAGGAGGAGACTGTAGGACAGGTGAGTACAATCTATTACTCCCTGAGATCAGCCATTACTGGGGGAGGAGACTGTAGGACAGGTGACTACAATCTATTATTCCCTGTTATCAGCCATTACTGGGGGAGGAGACTGTAGGACAGGTGACTACAATCTATTACTCTCTGTTATCAGCCATTACTGGAGGAGGAGACTGTAGGACAGGTGAGTACAATCTATTACTCCCTGAGATCAGCCATTACTGGGGGAGGAGACTGTAGGACAGGTGACTACAATCTATTACTCTCTGTTATCAGCCATTACTGGAGGAGGAGACTGTAGGACAGGTGAGTACAATCTATTACTCCCTGAGATCAGCCATTACTGGGGGAGGAGACTGTAGGACAGGTGACTACAATCTATTATTCCCTGTTATCAGCCATTACTGGGGAGGTGACTTTATGACAGGTGACTACAATCTATTACTCCCTGTTATCAGCCATTACTGGGGGAGGAGACTGTAGGACAGGTGAGCACAATCTATTACTCCCTGTTATCAGCCATTACTGGGGGAGGAGACTGTAGGACACGGGACTACAATCTGTTACTCCCTGTTATCAGCCATTACTGTAGGACAGGTAACTACAATCTATTACTCCCTGATATCAGCCATTACTGGGGGAGGAGACTGTAGGACACGTGACTACAATCTATTACTCTATGTTATTAGCCATAACTGGGGGAGGAGTCTGTAGGACAGGTGACTACAATCTATTACTCCCTGTTATCAGCCATTACTGGGGGAGGAGACTATAGACAGATGAGTACAATCTATTACTCTCTGTTACCAGCCATTACTGGGGGAGGAGACAGTAGGACAGGTGACCACAATCTATTACTCTCTGTTATCAGCCATTACTGGGGGAGGAGACTGTAGGACAGGTGACTACAATCTATTACTCCTTGTTATCAGCCATTACTGGGGGAGGAGACTGTATGACAGGTGAGTACAATCTATTACTCCCTGTTATCAGCCATTACTGGGGGAGGGTACTGTAGGGCAGGTGACTACAATCAATTACTCCCTGTTATCAGCCATTACTGGGGGAGGAGACTGTAGGACAGGTGACTACAATCTATTACTCTCTGTTACCAGCCATTACTGGGGGAGGAGACTGTAGGACAGGTGACTACAATCTATTACTCCCTGTTATCAGCCATTACTGGGGGAGGAGACTGTAGGACAGGTGACTACAATCTATTACTCCCTGTTATCAGCCATTACTGGGGGAGGAGACTATAGACAGATGAGTACAATCTATTACTCTCTGTTACCAGCCATTACTGGGGGAGGAGACTGTAGGACAGATCAGTTCTTTTGGAGCTTTCACATTTCCATATACTCCTCTTGGTGCAGACTTGTCTTCCATGGTTGCTCTTCCATGTTTTATCTCCTAGTTTGGAACCTATCTGGGTGGATCCGTCTTTCAGAGATCTCGCATCTCCATACTCCTCCTGGTGCAGGCTTGTCTTCCATGGTTGTGTGGCGGGCGGAGGAGGGGACGCTGCGCTCTCCCACTGCTCGGGTCCGGCTGCTGCGGCTACTGCTGCTCGGTGGTGGCTCGAGCGGTGGGCCGGATCCTGGGGACTCGAGCGGCGTTCCTCGCCCGTGAGTGAAAAGGGGTAATTGATTGTGGGGATTTGATATTGTCCGTGACGCCACCCACGGTTGTAGTGAGGTTGTGACACCACCGCTGCTCTGGACGGGGATCCCGGAAGCGGTGACAGGGAGCAGCTTTGATGTTTATTCTCCCCTCCGTGGGTAGGGGGTTGGTTGTCCCGGGGCCCGGTGATGGGGTAGAGATGGATTGCAGGCGGGTTACGGGGCCTGGTGAGGTGCAGGGTCGCGGGGGCAGCGCTGTGCCGCACGGCACGGTGGTACTCACTCAGCCAATGATGAACACAGAGTCTCCGGTAAAACACACGGCTGGATGGACGGGTCCCACAGATGGCTGCGGTGTTTCTCCTCCCGGCAGGTTGATGGTGACTGCCTTTCCCTGCACCTGTGTTTACGGTTCCAATGGGTTCCCACCGGTAACCCGCTCCCCAGCTTGGATATGTGCTGAAGGAGCCCCTTTTGCCCGCAGGCTCTGGCCCTGGGAACTGTAGCCTTGGCGGTGACTGTGTTTTCCTCTCACGGTTGGACTGTTGCCTTTTATCGGGACTTGGCTGCTGGGAAACCCAGGAGGTTCCCTTCGCTAACGGATTTGACAAATTGCACGGCGACTCCTAGCCTTGTCGGGGTCCGTAAGCCCCTGCCGGATGGTGCTGGCTTCTCTTTGCGTACCGGTCCGGTACCGCCGGGCCACCGCCCGTCCACGGTCCTTACGGCTAGCTCCAATAGGCCTCTCCTGCAGATGGTCACCACCGTCTGCCAACCTTGCTGTTCCGTCCGGGCCACACACCCGGACCACTTTCTGTCTGCTCCTCTTCCACTTCACTCCTTCCACTTCCAACTCCAAAACTCTACTCTTTCCTTCTCCCGCCTCCAGGACTGTGAACTCCTCGGTGGGCGGGACCAACCACCTGGCCCGCCCCCTGGTGTGGACATCAGCCCCTGGAGGGAGACAACAAGGATTTTGTTTGACTTAGGTGTGCCTGACCGGGGTGTGGGGTGTGTTGGTGTAGTACCTGTGACGTCCTGGCTTGTCCAGGGCGCCACAGTTGCCCTGCTCTATTTCCGGTTTTCCTTCTGGTGCAGACTTGTCTTCCATGGTTCCTCTTCCATGCTTTATATCCCAGTTTGGCTCCTGTCTGGGTGTATCCATCTTTTGGAGCTCTCACATTTCCTTACTCCTTCTGGTGCAGCCTTGTGTTCCATGGTTGCTTTGCTCTATCTCCTACTTTTCCTCCTGTCTGTGTTAATCCGTCTTTCAGAGCTCTCACATCTCCATATTCCTCCTGGTACGCCTTGTCTTCCATGGTTGTTCTGCTCTATCTCCGGTATTCCTCCTGTCTGGGTGGATCCGTCTTTCGGAGCTCTCACATTTCCATACTCCTTCTGGTGCAGCCTTGTCTTCCATGGTTGCTTAGCTCTATCTCTGGTTTTCCTCCTGTCTGGGTGGATCCATCTTTCAGAGCTCTCATAACTCCATACTTCTCCTGGAGCAGACTTGTCTTCCATGGTTGCTGTGCTCTATCTCCAGTTTTCGTCCTGTCTGGGTGGATCCGTCTTTTGGAGCTCTCACATTTCCATACTCCTCCAGGTGAAGGCTTGTCTTCCATGGTTGTTGTTCTCTATCTCTGGTTTTCCTCCTGTCTGGGTGGATCCATCTTTCGGAGCTCTTACATTTCCATACTCCTTCTGGTGCAGCCTTGTCTTCCATGGTTGCTTAGCTCTATCTCTGGTTTTCCTCCTGTCTGGGTGGATCCGTCTTTCGGAGCTCTCATATCTCCATACTTCTTCTGGAGCAGGCTTGTCTTCCATGGTTGCTGTGCTCTATCTCTGGTTTTCCTCCTGTCTGGGTGGATCCGTATTTTGGAGCTCTCATATCTCCATACTTCTCCTGGAGCAGGCTTGTCTTCCATGGTTGCTGTGCTCTATCTCTGGTTTTCCTCCTGTCTGGGTGGATCCGTCTTTCAGAGCTCTCATAACCCCATACTTCTCCTGGAGCAGACTTGTCTTCCATGGTTGCTTAGCTCTATCTCCGGTTTTCCTCCTGTCTGGGTGGATCCGTCTTTCGGAGCTCTCATATCTCCATACTTCTTCTGGAGCAGGCTTGTCTTCCATGGTTGCTGTGCTCTATCTCTGGTTTTCCTCCTGTCTGGGTGGATCCGTATTTTGGAGCTCTCATATCTCCATACTTCTCCTGGAGCAGGCTTGTCTTCCATGGTTGCTGTGCTCTATCTCTGGTTTTCCTCCTGTCTGGGTGGATCAGTCTTTCAGAGCTCTCATAACTCCATACTTCTTCTGGAGCAGACTTGTCTTCCATGGTTGCTGTGCTCTATCTCTGGTTTTCCTCCTGTCTGGGTGGTTCCGTCTTTCAGAGCTCTCACATTTCCATACTTCTCCTGGAGCAGGCTTGTCTTCCATTGTTGCTTAGCTCTATCTCTGGTTTTCCTCCTGTCTGGGTGAATCCGCCTTTCGGAGCTCTCATATCTCCATACTTCTCCTGGAGCAGGCTTGTCTTCCATGGTTGCTGTGCTCTATCTCTGGTTTTCCTCCTGTCTGGGTGGATCCATCTTTCGGAGCTCTCACATTTCCATACTTCTCCTGGAGCAGGCTTGTCTTCCATTGTTGCTTAGCTCTATCTCTGGTTTTCCTCCTGTCTGGGTGGATCCGTCTTTCGGAACTCTCACATTTCCATACTCCTTCTGGTGCAGCCTTGTCTTCCATGGTTGCTTAACTTTATCTCTGGTTTTCCTCCTGTCTAGGTGGATCCGTCTTTTGGAGCTCTCACATTTCCATACTCCTCCAGGTGAAGGCTTGTCTTCCATGGTTGTTCTCTATCTCTGGTTTTCCTCCAGTCTGGGTGGATCCGTCTTTCGGAGCTCTTACTTTTCCATACTCCTTTTGGTGCAGCCTTGTCTTCCTTGGTTGCTTAGCTCTATCTCTGGTTTTCCTCCTGTCTGGGTGGATCCGTCTTTCAGAGCTCTCATAACTCCATACTTCTTCTGGAGCAGACTTTTCTTCCATGGTTGCTTAGCTCTATCTCTGGTTTTCCTCCTGTCTGGGTGAATCCGCCTTTTGGAGCTCTCATATCTCCATACTTCTCCTGGAGCAGGCTTGTCTTCCATGGTTGCTGTGCTCTATCTCTGGTTTTCCTCCTGTCTGGGTGGATCCGTCTTTCGGAGCTCTCACATTTCCATACTTCTCCTGGAGCAGGCTTGTCTTCCATTGTTGCTTAGCTCTATCTCTGGTTTTCCTCCTGTCTGGGTGGATCCGTCTTTTGGAGCTCTCACATCTCCATACTTCTCCTGGTGCAGGCTTGTCTTCCATGGTTGCTGTGCTCTATCTCTGGTTTTCCTCCTGTCTGGGTGGATCCGTCTTTCAGAGCTCTCATAACTCCATACTTCTCCTGGAGCAGACTTGTCTTCCATGGTTGCTGTGCTCTATCTCCAGTTTTCCTCCTGTCTGGGTGGATACGTCTTTCGGAGCTCTCACATTTCCATACTTCTCCTGGAGCAGGCTTGTCTTCCATGGTTGCTTAGCTCTATCTCTGGTTTTCCTCCTGTCTGGGTGGATCCATTTTTCGGAGCTCTCATATCTCCATACTTCTCCTGGAGCAGGCTTGTCTTCCATGGTTGCTGTGCTCTATCTCTGGTTTTCCTCCTGTCTGGGTGGATCCGTCTTTCGGAACTCTCACATTTCCATACTCCTTCTGGTGCAGCCTTGTCTTCCATGGTTTCTTAACTTTATCTCTGGTTTTCCTCCTGTCTAGGTGGATCCGTCTTTTGGAGCTCCCACATTTCCATACTCCTCCAGGTGAAGGCTTGTCTTCCATGGTTGTTGTTCTCTATCTCTGGTTTTCCTCCAGTCTGGGTGGATCCGTCTTTCGGAGCTCTTACATTTCCATACTCCTTTTGGTGCAGCCTTGTCTTCCATGGTTGCTTAGCTCTATCTCTGGTTTTCCTCCTGTCTGGGTGGATCCGTCTTTCAGAGCTCTCATAACTCCATACTTCTTCTGGAGCAGACTTGTCTTCCATGGTTGCTGTGCTCTATCTCTGGTTTTCCTCCTGTCTGGGTGGATCCGTATTTTGGAGCTCTCATATCTCCATACTTCTCCTGAAGCAGGCTTGTCTTCCATGGTTGCTGTGCTCTATCTCTGGTTTTCCTCCTGTCTGGGTGGATCCATCTTTCGGAGCTCTCATATCTCCATACTTATCCTGGAGCAGGCTTGTCTTCCATGGTTGCTGTGCTCTATCTCTGGTTTTCCTCCTGTCTGGGTGGATCCGTCTTTCGGAGCTCTCACATCTCCATACTTTTCCTGGTGCAGGCTTGTCTTCCATGGTTGCTTAGTAGTGATGAGCGAGTACTAAAAAGCTCGGGTGCTCGAAGCTCGGGCCGAGCCTCCCAAGATACTCGTGTACTCGGGCCGAGCAACGAGCCCAATGTTATCCTATGGGAGACCCGAGTATTTTTGTGAAATGACCCCCCGGCAGCATGTAGAAACCCTAAAAATGTCACAAAAGTCTCAGAAGAGTGCTCAAATGACATGGCAACAGCATGGGGAAGACCCCTTGAAGCATTTATCACTCAAAAGTCACAGCTGTGAACAATTTTGTCCGAGTTTTACGCCATTTTTACGGACTCACCAGAAAACCTTCCAAAATGACACCAAAATGATTTTTCATGGCGGAAATGTTAAGGGCACATACCCAATAGTGAGATAGAGCTGGTGTATGTTACTTTTTGAGATTAATACATGAAAGATTTTACGTGAAAACATTGTGTGGCACTCCGATGTCCCTGAGAAGAGACGTACATAAAGGCCTCTGAGTCTAATGTGCCCATTTTGAGGAAGTGACTGAATCTTTGTAGTATTTTCCTTTGCCAGGGCAGTCCAAAATTGTGAGGTTCACCAATGCCCCTGCATACAGACGTGCATGAGGGCCTGTAAACCTGAAGTGCCCATTGTAAGGAAGTGGGTCTATTTTAGTATAGCCCTTTGCCAGGGCAGCCAAAAATTGGGAGGCTCCACGTTGTCCCTGGGTAGAGACGTGCATGAGGGCCTCAAAACATTAAGTGTCCATTGTCAGGAAGTGGGTGTATTATAGTATAGCCCTTAGGCAGGGCAGCCAAAAATTGGGAGGCTCCACGTTGTCCCTGGGTAGAGACGTGCATGAGGGCCTCAAAACATTAAGTGTCCATTGTCAGGAAGTGGGTGTATTATAGTATAGCCCTTAGGCAGGGCAGCCAAAAATTGGGAGGCTCCACGTTGTCCCTGGGTAGAGACGTGCATGAGGGCCTCAAAACATTAAGTGTCCATTGTCAGGAAGTGGGTGTATTATAGTATAGCCCTTAGGCAGGGCAGCCAAAAATTGGGAGGCTCCACGTTGTCCCTGGGTAGAGACGTGCATGAGGGCCTCAAAACATTAAGTGTCCATTGTCAGGAAGTGGGTGTATTATAGTATAGCCCTTAGGCAGGGCAGCCAAAAATTGGGAGGCTCCAGGTTGTCCCTGGGTAGAGACGTGCATGAGGGCCTCAAAACATTAAGTGTCCATTGTCAGGAAGTGGGTGTATTATAGTATAGCCCTTAGGCAGGGCAGCCAAAAATTGGGAGGCTCCACGTTGTCCCTGGGTAGAGACGTGCATGAGGGCCTCAAAACATTAAGTGTCCATTGTCAGGAAGTGGGTGTATTATAGTACAGCCCTTAGGCAGGGCAGCCAAAAATTGGGAGGCTCCACGTTGTCCCTGGATAGAGACGTGCATGATGGCCTCAAAACATTAAGTGTCCATTGTCAGGAAGTGGGTGTATTATAGTATAGCCCTTAGGCAGGGCAGCCAAAAATTGGGAGGCTCCACGTTGTCCCTGGGTAGAGACGTGAATGAGGGCCTCAAAACATTAAGTGTCCATTGTCAGGAAGTGGGTGTATTATAGTATAGCCCTTAGGCAGGGCAGCCAAAAATTGGGAGGCTCCACGTTGTCCCTGGGTAGAGACGTGCATGAGGGCCTCAAAACATTGTTCCCATTGCAAAGGAGCGGGTCTCCTGTCGTTGTAATGTCCATTCTGCAAAGAATGGGCGAAAAAATTTACCACTGGGGGTATACCTGAAACAAAGGCCTAAGTATTGCAATTTGTAACGGTCATCATCATGGTGGCGCATGAGGAGAAGGAGGAGCAGTCCAGCGATTATCCAAAGTCCAGAAGTGTGTACCCATGGGTGACTGGAGGTACATGGCAAACTTTAAATTCCGCTCTCATTTGCTGGTGGTGTGGTGAAGTCTGGCCCAATCCAACCCTTGTTCATCTTGATCAGAGTCAGCCTGTCAGCATTTACAGTTGACAGGCGGGTGCGTTTATCTGTAATGATTCCACCTGCGGCACTAAAAACACGCTCTGACAAAACGCTAGCAGCAGGGCAGGCCAGGACTTCCAAGGCGTAGAGAGCCAATTCATGCCACGTGTCCAGCTTGGATACCCAATAATTGTAAGGCACAGAGGAATGTCGGAGTACAGTTGTTCGATCTGCAAGGTACTCCTTCAGCATCTGGGCAAACTTAGGATTTCTTGTGGCACTACCCCGCACCTCAGGGGCTGTGGTACGTGAGGGGCTGAGAAAACTATCCCACATCTTAAAGACTGTTCCCCTACCTCTGGCGGATTGGACTTGTGCCTCTCTCGGCTGTACGCCTCGGTTGTCCACTGATTCCTGACCGCTAGCGTTTTGTGAGGGGAATGCTTTGCCTACTTCCGTGACTATGGCCTTCCGGAACTGCTGCATTTTGGTTGACCTCTCCTCCACGGGAATAAGAGACAAAAAGTTCTCCTTGTAGCGTGGGTCTAACAGTGTTACCAACCAGTAATGATTGTCGGCCAAGATGTTCTTAACGCGAGGGTCACGAGACAGGCAGCTTACCATAAAGTCAGCCATGTGCGCCAGACTCTTAACAGCCAGGACTTCAGTAGCCTGACCAACAAGATGACTGAACATGCTGTCCTCCTCCTCCTCCTCCTCCTCCTCCTCCTCATCTACCCTGTCCTCTGGCCAGCCACGCTGAATCGAGGATATGACTTTTGTGCATGTCATATCCTCAATTTGGCCGGAGAGTTGCTCCATGTCTTCATCCTCCTCCTCGTCATAGTCCTCCACTGCACGTTGTGATGAGACGAGGCTGGGCTGTGTGTTATCACCCACACCCACTACTGTTTCTTGCTGCAACTCATCGCGCTCCGCCTGCAATGCATCATGTTTGTTTTTCAGCAGGGACCGTTTTAGAAGGCAGAGTAGCGGTATGGTGACGCTAATAATGGCGTCATCACCACTCACCATCTTGGTGGAGTCCTCAAAGTTTTGGAGGATGGTACATAGGTCTGACATCCATCTCCACTCCTCAGGTGTTATGTGTGGAGTTTGACCCATTTCCCGACGGCTTAGGTGATGCAGGTACTCAACAACTGCCCTCTTCTGCTCACATATCCTGACCAACATGTGCAGAGTTGAATTCCAACGCGTGGGGACATCACACACCAGTCTGTGAGCCGGAAGATGCAAACGGCGCTGAAAGCCGGCAAGGCCGGCTGAAGCAGTAGGTGACTTTCGAAAATGTGCAGACAGGCGGCGAACTTTTACCAGCAGATCAGACAGCTCTGGGTATGACTTTATAAACCGCTGAACCACGAGGTTGAGCACATGGGCCACGCATGGAACATGTGTCAGCTGGCCTCGCCTCAAAGCCGCCACCAGGTTCCGGCCATTGTCACAAACGACCTTTCCTGGCTTTAGGTTCAGAGGTGTGAGCCAGTGATCTGCCTGCTGTTTCAGAGCTGTCCACAGCTCTTCTGCATTGTGGGGTTTGTCACCTATGCAGATTAGCTTCAGCACAGCCTGTTGCCGCTTCGCCGAGGCAGTGCTGCAGTGCTTCCAGCTTGTGACTGGTGTGGAGGGCACAGTGGATGAGGATGCGCAGGAGGAGGAGGAGGCTGAAGAGCATGACATTCCGGAGCTGTAGAGTGTGGGTGAAACACTGACTGAGGTAGGGCCTGCAAACCTTGGTGTGGGAAGGACGTGTTGCGTCCCTCGCTCAGACTGGGTCCCAGCTTCCACAATATTAACCCAGTGTGCCGTCAACGAGATGTAGCGGCCTTGCCCACAAGCACTTGTCCACGTGTCTGTGGTTAGGTGGACCTTGGGTGAAACAGCGTTGTTCAGGGCACGTGTGATGTTTTGTGACACGTGGTTATGCAACGCGGGGACGGCACACCGGGAGAAATAGTGGCGGCTGGGGACCGAGTAACGTGGGACAGCTGCCGCCATCAGGTCACGGAATGCTTCTGTCTCCACCAGCCTAAAAGGCAACATTTCCAGCGCAAGCAGTCGCGAAATGTTAGCATTTAGAACTGTGGCATGTGGGGTGTTGGCAGTGTATTTGCGCCTGCGTTCAAAGGTTTGCTGAATGGATAACTGAACGCTGCGCTGGGACAAGGACGTGCTTGATGATGGTGTTCTTTCTGCGTAGGCAACTGCAGGTGCAGGAGTGGAGGAGGCTTGTTCGCAGGCAGCATGGACAGAGGATTGGCTCGCATGCACAACCAGCGAAGACGTAGCAGTGACATCAGCAAGCACTGCTCCTCGACTCTGTTGTACTTCCCACAAAGTCGTGTGCTTGGCTGACATGTGCCTGATCATGCTGGTGGTGGTCAGGCTGCTAGTTTTGGTACCCCTGCTGATGCTGGCACGGCAGGTGTTGCAAATGGCCTTTTTTGAATCATCTGGATCCAACTTAAAAAACTGCCAGACTCGTGAAGACCTAACATTTGTACAGGCACCTTGTGTCGTCGTGTTGTTCCGGGGAACGGTTGCCTGACTTCTGCCTGGGGCCACCACCCTGCTTCTTACTGCCTGTTGTGATGCTACGCCTCCCTCCCCCTGTGCACTGCTGTCCTCGCTCTGCATATCCTCCTGCCAGGTTGGGTCAGTTACTGGATCATCCACCACGTCGTCTTCCTCTTCCGCACCCTGCTCCTCCTCCTGACTTGCTGACAATTGTGTCTCATCATCGTCCACCACTTGTTGAGACACGTTGCCAACTTCGTGAGAACGTGGCTGCTCAAATATTTGGCCATCTGTACAGACCATCTCCTCATGACCCACTTCAATATGAGCTGGCGAGAGGCCAGAATGTGTGAATGGAAACGTGAACAGCTCTTCCGAGTGTCCAAGTGTGGGATCATTAATGTCCGAGGAGGACGTGTACTCAGCCTGGTGGTAGGAAGGAGGATCAGGTTCAGAAATGTGCGGTGCAGTATCACGGCTACTGACACTTGACCGTGTGGAAGACAGAGTGTTTGTGGTGGTGCCAATCTGACTGGAAGCATTATCCGCTATCCAACTAACAACCTGTTGACACTGGTCTTGGTTCAAGAGCGGTGTACTGCTGCGGTCCCCAAGAATTTGGGACAGGACGTGCGAGCGACTAGATGTGGCCCTTTGTTGTGGCGAAATTAGAGCTTGCCCACGACCTCGGCCTCTGCCTGCACCACCATCACGTCCACTTCCTTGTTCCTTGCCAATGCCCTTGCGCATTTTGCAATGCTGTGCACTGCTGACGTGTATATTCACTACTTGTGCGTTATATCAAAGTTTCTGGAAATTGCACACAAGTGCACCTGTACGCTGCCACCGACAGGCACACACGTGCGGTTTTTAAATGCAAGCACGGACGCAATAATAACCTAACACAGGTTTTAGGAGCAAAAATTAAGAACTCTGACACTATCAGCCACTGCTGACTGACGTGTATTATACACTACACTTGTGCGTTATATAATAGTTTGGTAAACGCACACCAGTGCACCTGTACGCTGCCACCAACAGGCACACACGTGCGGTTTTAAAAACCAAGCACGGACGCAATAATAACCTAACACAGGTTTTAGGAGCAAAAATTAAGAACTCTGACACTATCAGCCACTGCTGACTGACGTGTATTATACACTACACTTGTGCGTTATATAATAGTTTGGTAAACGCACACCAGTGCACCCGGTTTTAAAAACCAAGCACGGACGCAATAATAACCTAACACAGGTTTTAGGAGCAAAAATTAAGAACTCTGACACTATCAGCCACTGCTGACTGACGTGTATTATACACTACACTTGTGCGTTATATAATAGTTTGGTAAACGCACACCAGTGCACCTGTACGCTGCCACCAACAGGCACACACGTGCGGTTTTAAAAACCAAGCACGGACGCAATAATAACCTAACACAGGTTTTAGGAGCAAAAATTAAGAACTCTGACACTATCAGCCACTGCTGACTGACGTGTATTATACACTACACTTGTGCGTTATATAATAGTTTGGTAAACGCACACCAGTGCACCTGTACGCTGCCACCAACAGGCACACACGTGCGGTTTTAAAAACCAAGCACGGACGCAATAATAACCTAACACAGGTTTTAGGAGCAAAAATTAAGAACTCTGACACTATCAGCCACTGCTGACTGACGTGTATTATACACTACACTTGTGCGTTATATAATAGTTTGGTAAACGCACACCAGTGCACCTGTACGCTGCCACCAACAGGCACACACGTGCGGTTTTAAAAACCAAGCACGGACGCAATAATAACCTAACACAGGTTTTAGGAGCAAAAATTAAGAACTCTGACATTATCAGCCACTGCTGACTGACGTGTATTATACACTACACTTGTGCGTTATATAATAGTTTGGTAAACGCACACCAGTGCACCTGTACGCTGCCACCAACAGGCACACACGTGCGGTTTTAAAAACCAAGCACGGACGCAATAATAACCTAACACAGGTTTTAGGAGCAAAAATTAAGAACTCTGACACTATCAGCCACTGCTGACTGACGTGTATTATACACTACACTTGTGCGTTATATAATAGTTTGGTAAACGCACACCAGTGCACCTGTACGCTGCCACCAACAGGCACACACGTGCGGTTTTAAAAACCAAGCACGGACGCAATAATAACCTAACAGGTTTTTTTGGGGAGCGACAATTACAGTACAGACAAGTCAGACACTATCTGGACTGTTTTACACTGTGTACACCAGCCCCAGATATGAAGGCTGGTATACGGTCACCACTACCCTGCCTGCCTGCCTGCCTGTATACTGCTACAATAGTCCTGACAAGGACTCTTCTGGTCACTAGCCTGTATTCAGACCTGGCTATACCCTGCCTGTATATAGCAACAATAGTCCTGAGAAGGACTCTGCTACTGTACGCCGACCTGGCTATACCCTGCCTGCCTGTATACAACTAGAATAGTCCTGAGAAGGACTTTTGGTCACACTGTTTGCAGCCCTGCAACTGAAAAAGCTATAAAGGGCCGCAAAGCTTTCCCTGAATCAGCGACACTCTCCCTACACTCACTGTCAGAATAGCTGTGAGCAGAGCACAGCGCGCCGGCCGATATAAAGGCTCGGTGACGCTGTGCAGGCCGGCCAATCACTGCAATTCCACAACTAACAGGGCTGTGGCATTGCAGTGGTCTGCCAGCCAATCCCTGCATGAGGGCTGGCTCTCAAAAGAGCGCCAACATGCAGGGATGAAGACCACGAGTAAAGCACGAGTATCGCGAGATTACTCGGTCCCCGCCGAGCAGCCCGAGTACAGTGATACTCGTGCGAGTACCGAGTAGTGACAAGCATGCTCGCTCATCACTAATACTGACCCCTGTGTATATACATCCTCCTGATTATATATTGACCCCTGTGTATATACACCCTCCTGATTATATACTGACCCCTGTGTATTTATATACATCCTCCTCTGATTATATACTGACCCCGGTGTATATATACATCCTCTGATTATATACTGACCCCGGTGTATATATACATCCTCTGATTATATACTGACCCCGGTGTATATATACATCCTCTGATTATATACTGACCCCTGTGTATATACATCCTCCTGATTATATACTGACCCCTGTGTATATACATCCTCCTGATTATATATTGACCCCTGTGTATATACATCGTCCTGATTATATACTGACCCCTGTTTATATATACATCCTCCTGATTATATACTGACCCCTGTGTATATATACATCCTCCTGATTATATACTGACCCCTGTGTGTATACACCCTCCTGATTATATACTGACCCCTGTGTATATATACATCCTCCTGATTATATACTGACCCCTGTGTGTATACACCCTCCTGATTATATACTGACCCCTGTTTATATATACATCCTCCTGATTATATACTGACCCCTGTGTATATATACATCCCCCTGATTATATACTGACCCCTGTGTATATATACATCCTCCTGATTATATATTGTCCCCTGTATATATACATCCTCCTGATTTTATACTGACCCCTGTGTATATATACATCCTCCTGATTATATACTGACCCCTGTGTATATACATCCTTTTGATTATATACTGACCCCTGTGTATATATACATCCTCCTGATTATATACTGACCCCTGTGTATATATACATCCTCCTCTGATTATATACTGACCCCTGTGTATATATAGATCCTCCTCTGATTATATACTGACCCCTGTGTATATATACATCCTCCTCTGATTATATACTGCCCCCTGTGTATATATACATCCTCCTCTGATTATATACTGACCCCTGTGTATATATAGATCCTCCTCTGATTATATACTGCCCCCTGTGTATATATACATCCTCCTCTGATTATATACTGACCCCTGTGTATATATAGATCCTCCTCTGATTATATACTGACCCCTGTGTATATATAGATCCTCCTCTGATTATATACTGACCCCTGTGTATATATAGATCCTCCTGATTATATACTGACCCCTGTGTATATATACATCCTCCTGATTATATCCTGACCCCTGTGTATGTACAGTGCCTACAAGTAGTCTTCAACCCCCTGCAGATTTAGCAGGTTTGATAAGATGCAAATAAGTTAGAGCCTGCAAACTTCAAACAAGAGCAGGATTTATTAACAGATGCATAAATCTTACAAACCAACAAGTCTTGTTGCTCAGTTAAATTTTAATACATTTTCAACATAAAAGTGTGGGGCAATTATTATTCAACCCCTAGGTTTAATATTTTGTGGAATAACCCTTGTTTGCAATTACAGCTAATAATCGTCTTTTATAAGACCTGATCAGGCCGGCACAGGTCTCTGGAGTTATCTTGGCCCACTCCTCCATGCAGATCTTCTCCAAGTTATCTACGTTCTTTGGGTGTCTCATGTGGACTTTAATCTTGAGCTCCTTCCACAAGTTTTCAATTGGGTTAAGGTCAGGAGACTGACTAGGCCACTGCAACACCTTGATTTTTTCCCTCTTGACCCAGGCCTTGGTTTTCTTGGCTGTGTGCTTTGGGTCGTTGTCTTGTTGGAAGATGAAATGACGACCCATCTTAAGATCCTTGATGGAGGAGCGGAGGTTCTTGGCCAAAATCTCCAGATAGGCCAAGCTATACATCTTCCCATGGATGCGGACCAGATGGCCAGGCCCCTTGGCTGAGAAACAGCCCCACAGCATGATGCTGCCACCACCATGCTTGACTGTAGGGATGGTATTCTTGGGGTCGTATGCAGTGCCATCCAGTCTCCAAACGTCACGTGTGTGGTTGGCACCAAAGATCTCGATCTTGGTCTCATCAGACCAGAGAACCTTGAACCAGTCTGTCTCAGAGTCCTCCAAGTGATCATGAGCAAACTGTAGACGAGCCTTGACATGACGCTTTGAAAGTAAAGGTACCTTACGGGCTCGTCTGGAACGGAGACCATTGCGGTGGAGTACGTTACTTATGGTATTGACTGAAACCAATGTCCCCACTGCCATGAGATCTTCCCGGAGCTCCTTCCTTGTTGTCCTTGGGTTAGCCTTGACTCTTTGGACAAGCCTGGCCTCGGCACGGGAGGAAACTTTCAAAGGCTGTCCAGGCCGTGGAAGGCTAACAGTAGTTCCATAAGCCTTCCACTTCCGGATGATGCTCCCAACAGTGGAGACAGGTAGGCCCAACTCCTTGGAAAGGGTTTTGTACCCCTTGCCAGCCTTGTGACCCTCCACGATCTTGTCTCTGATGGCCTTGGAATGCTCCTTTGTCTTTCCCATGTTGACCAAGTATGAGTGCTGTTCACAAGTTTGGGGAGGGTCTTAATTAGTCAGAAAAGGCTGGAAAAAGAGATAATTAATCCAAACATGTGAAGCTCATTGTTCTTTGTGCCTGAAATACTTCTTAATACTTTAGGGGAACCAAACAGAATTCTGGTGGTTTGAGGGGTTGAATAATAAATGACCCTCTGAATAAACGTTTCACAATTTAAAAAAAAAAAAAAAAAAAGAAATAACATTCTTTTTTGCTGCATTTCACACTTCTAGGCTGATCTACAGTCCAAATGTCCCAATGCCAAGTTATTCCGAATGTGTAACCTGCTAAATCTGCAGGGGGTTGAATACTACTTGTAGGCACTGTATATACATCCTCCTCTGATTATATACTTACCCCTTTGTGTATATATACATCCTCCTGATTATATACTGACCCCTGTGTATATATACATCCTCTTGATTATATACTGACCCCTGTGTATATATACATCCTCTCTATTATATACTGACACCTGTGTATATACATCCTCTTGATTATATACTGATCCCTGTGTATATATACATCCTCTTGATTATATACTGACCCCTGTGTATATATACATCCTCTCTATTATATACTGACACCTGTGTATATACATTCTCTTGATTATATACTGATCCCTGTGTATATATACATCCTCTTGATTATATACTGACCCCTGTGTATATATACATCCTCTCTATTATATACTGACACCTGTGTATATACATCCTCTTGATTATATACTGATCCCTGTGTATATACATCCTCCTGATTATATACTGACCCCTGTGTATATATACATCCTCCTGACTATATACTGACCCCTGTGTATATACATCCTCCTGAGTATATAGTGACCCCTGTGTATATACATCCTCCTGACTATATACTGACCCCTGTGTATATACATCCTCCTGAGTATATAGTGACCGTTCTCTGCACATTTATAGGTTTTGGTGCTTTGTTGCCTCCTTTTACTTCTCCTTTTCTCTTCCTTATAATTTTCTTTTTTGAGTTTTTTAGGTAAATTCCTGTTACGTTGCTTCATGTTATACTTGTAGTGATGGAAGTGTGGGGGGGGGGTCTGTAATAATTGTTATAAACTGTTATGGAGCCTCCGAATGAACACCCCCCCCCCCCCCCCAGTCACTATTGTGTTGTGGTCAGTCCGAGCCTCGAGATCAGAGGAATCTACGTGTTTTCTCTCCGTGTACAGGAAGAGCAGGGATTTCCTTTCCCTGAGATCAGCGAAAACTGCAAGAGAGGGGGCCGGAGAGACCGCCTGACCGAGGGAGAGAGCCGGAGAGACCGCCTGGCCGAGGGAGAGAGCCGGAGAGACCGCCTGGCCGAGGGAGAGGGCCGGAGAGACCGCCTGGCCGAGGGAGGGGGCCGGAGAGACCGCCTGACCGAGGGAGAGAGCCGGAGAGACCGCCTGGCCGAGGGAGAGGGCCGGAGAGACCGCCTGGCCGAGGGAGAGGGCCGGAGAGACCGCCTGGCCGAGGGAGAGGGCCGGAGAGACCGCCTGGCCGAGGGAGAGGGCCGGAGAGGACCGCCTGGCCGAGGGAGAGGGCCGGAGAGACCGCCTGGCCGAGGGAGAGGGCCGGAGAGACCGCCTGGCCGAGGGAGAGGGCCGGAGAGACCGCCTGGCCGAGGGAGAGGGCCGGAGAGACCGCCTGGCCGAGGGAGAGGGCCGGAGAGACCGCCTGGCCGAGGGAGAGGGCCGGAGAGACTGCCTGACCGAGGGAGAGATCACCTGACAGAGGGAGAGTCGGAAAGACTGCCTAACAGAAGGAGTCGAGAAGGCCAAAGCGACCGCCTCACCAAGAGAAGAGGGTTGGAGAGATGGTTTGCTAAAGAAAAGCAGAGACGACACAACAGAGGAGCCAAAGACACAGCCCAATGGAGAGGAAAGTGGAGAAAGCCTGAAGAGAGGGACGATGTGAGGCTGCATTTCATTGGAACGAGAGGATATTCTGAGGGACCGACTGCTGCACGAGACTCATCTGGCAGCAAGAGACAGCAGTCGGCGACTTATTGTCATTGAGGCCAGGGACCGATACAATATACATAACCCTCACACCACATAGTGCCAGACGCCGGGTTCTCCATCATGGCTGCCAAAGACTACGATCATTTATTCAAGCTTCTGCTGATCGGAGACTCTGGTAAGTATGCCTGGCAATGAGCGGACTTAAAACTGTACGAGAGAAGGACTTATCTGCATGTCATTGACCACGTTTATGGCTGGTCTACAGCTCCTCGTTTAGCTGGGGACTCTGGATTAAGGTTGGTTGTGTCTTCTGCAGGTGTGGGGAAGAGCAGCCTCCTCCTGAGATTCTCCGACAACTCCTTCTCTGGTGAGTGCAACAACGGCTCCTTGTGAGGCCCCAGCACAAACTTCTGTCTGCCTCCACTGTCCATAACCTCCCATTTTCATACCCTGATTTGGTTTCGGCCTTCCCTTGCTGGCCCCTTCCTCTGACCTTCCCTTGTTGGACTTCTGTTCCCTTGTCGCTTGCTCTCTAATTTCGCCGTGGATTCATCTTCTCCTCTTGACCTCCATCCTTTGGTTTTGGCCTAACAATGCTCTGGTTTACCCCCTCCTCCAGCCTTGCTTTACTTGGCCCCTCCTTTGGACTTTCCCTGCTTTAGTTGCTTATGCCATCCTTTTAATTTCGTTGCTTTTTTCCTGTCCTCCATCCTTTTATTGTTTTTCCTTTCCTCGCTTCGGCCTTTCCTCGCTTCGGCCTTGCCTCGCTCCCCCACTCTCCTCCGGCCTTGCCTTGCTCCCCTTCTGTCATTTCACTGCCGCCTCCTTCGGCCTTCCCCTGCTTTTGTTGCTTACTCCATCGTTTTAATTTCTTCGCCCTTGTATCCTCCATTCTCTGTCCGTCCCCTGCCCTCACTGCTGCTTCCTCTGTTCTTCGCTCCCCCCTCTCCTGCTTCCTCTGTTCTTCGCTCCCCCCTCTCCTGCTTCCTCTGTTCTTCGCTCCCCCCTCTCCTGCGGCCTCGTCTCGCTCCCCCCTCTCCTGCGGCCTCTGTCTCGCTCCCCCCTCTCCTGCGGCCTCTGTCTCGCTCCCCCCCTCTCCTGCGGCCTCTGTCTCGCTCCCCCCTCTCCTGCGGCCTCTGTCTCGCTCCCCCCTCTCCTGCGGCCTCTGTCTCGCTCCCCCCTCTCCTGCGGCCTCTGTCTCGCTCCCCCCTCTCCTGCGGCCTCTGTCTCGCTCCCCCCTCTCCTGCGGCCTCTGTCTCGCTCCCCCCTCTCCTGCGGCCTCTGTCTCGCTCCCCCCTCTCCTGCGGCCTCTGTCTCGCTCCCCCCTCTCCTGCGGCCTCTGTCTCGCTCCCCCCTCTCCTGCGGCCTCTGTCTCGCTCCCCCCTCTCCTGCGGCCTCTGTCTCGCTCCCCCCTCTCCTGCGGCCTCTGTCTCGCTCCCCCCTCTCCTGCGGCCTCTGTCTCGCTCCCCCCCTCTCCTGCGGCCTCTGTCTCGCTCCCCCCTCTCCTGCGGGCTCTGTCTCGCTCCCCCCTCTCCTGCGGGCTCTGTCTCGCTCCCCCCTCTCCTGCGGGCTCTGTCTCGCTCCCCCCCTCTCCTGCGGGCTCTGTCTCGCTCCCCCCTCTCCTGCGGGCTCTGTCTCGCTCCCCCCCTCTCCTGCGGGCTCTGTCTCGCTCCCCCCTCTCCTGCGGCCTCTGTCTCGCTCCCCCCTCTCCTGCGGCCTCTGTCTCGCTCCCCCCTCTCCTGCGGCCTCTGTCTCGCTCCCCCCTCTCCTGCGGCCTCTGTCTCGCTCCCCCCTCTCCTGCGGCCTCTGTCTCGCTCCCCCCTCTCCTGCGGCCTCTGTCTCGCTCCCCCCTCTCCTGCGGCCTCTGTCTCGCTCCCCCCTCTCCTGCGGCCTCTGTCTCGCTCCCCCCTCTCCTGCGGCCTCTGTCTCGCTCCCCCCTCTCCTGCGGCCTCTGTCTCGCTCCCCCCTCTCCTGCGGCCTCTGTCTCGCTCCCCCCTCTCCTGCGGCCTCTGTCTCGCTCCCCCCTCTCCTGCGGCCTCTGTCTCGCTCCCCCCTCTCCTGCGGCCTCTGTCTCGCTCCCCCCTCTCCTGCGGCCTCTGTCTCGCTCCCCCCTCTCCTGCGGCCTCTGTCTCGCTCCCCCCTCTCCTGCGGCCTCTGTCTCGCTCCCCCCTCTCCTGCGGCCTCTGTCTCGCTCCCCCCTCTCCTGCGGCCTCTGTCTCGCTCCCCCCTCTCCTGCGGCCTCTGTCTCGCTCCCCCCTCTCCTGCGGCCTCTGTCTCGCTCCCCCCTCTCCTGCGGCCTCTGTCTCGCTCCCCCCTCTCCTGCGGCCTCTGTCTCGCGCCCCCCTCTCCTGCGGCCTCTGTCTCGCGCCCCCCTCTCCTGCGGCCTTTGCCTCGTCGCTCCCCCCTCTCTGGCATTCCCTTACCCTTGATGCCTATTTTGTTATTTCCCCATGGACTCGTCTTCTCCCCTCGGCCTTGTGTCCTCCATTCTCTGTCCGTCCCCTCCCCTCACTGCTGCTTCCTCTGTTCTTCGCTCCCCCGCGGGGCCTTGCGTCCTCCGTTCTCTGTCCGTCCCCTGTCCTCACTGCTGCTTCCTCTGTTCTTCGCTCCCCCGCGGGGCCTTGCGTCCTCCGTTCTCTGTCCGTCCCCTGCCCTCACTGCTGCTTCCTCTGTTCTTCGCTCCCCCGCGGGGCCTTGCGTCCCCTGCCCTCACTGCTGCTTCCTCTGTTCTTCGCTCCCCCGCGGGGCCTTGCGTCCTCCGTTCTCTGTCCGTCCCCTGCCCTCACTGCTGCTTCCTCTGTTCTTCGCTCCCTCGCGGGGCCTTGCGTCCTCCGTTCTCTGTCCGTCCCCTGCCCTCACTGCTGCTTCCTCTGTTCTTCGCTCCCCCGCGGGGCCTTTTGTCCTCCATTGTATTGTGTGCCTTATTCTGCTCGCTCTTTGGACTCGTGCAGGAAGCTACATAACAACGATCGGAGTGGACTTTAAGATTCGGACTCTTGTTCTGGATGGAGAACGGGTAAAACTTCAGATCTGGGACACGGCCGGTCAGGAGAGGTTTCGGACCATCACGTCGACGTAAGCAACATTTATGAGTTGTACGGGGTAACCTCTTTCCTAGTGGAGCGTGCCCAGCCAGTGTAAGGAGGCTTGCATGACATGCAATGCTCTGCTGAGAAAGTACATAAGAAAATGGTCTCCTACGAGAGAGGATAGGAACTTGAGCGCCACCTTCTGGATGCACTAATCAAAACAGTCAGTATCGACCTTTTAACGAGTTTTGCCACAGGATTTAGGATTAAAAATCATTCCAGGCTCTCCTTGTTTGCCCCTCATCAGTGTAAAGCAGGAGGCCCGATATGGCGGGATGAGACCTCTGACGAGGTGTAAGGGGGAGCGCCTCTGTGGAGAGTGCCAGTCTGTTGTAAGGAGACTTACAGGCCATGCAATGCTCCTCTGGGAAATGTGATATGCCAAAAATCTGTTACTCGGCACTGAACAGGAACAACTTACCCCCATCCGGAAACACCTGTCTGTGCATAGTGCATATTTTGGCTTATACCCAAAGTCATGAGGTGCAGCTCATTAATGGATCAATATTGCCTTAGGAGAAGAAGCCCCTTCTATAAGGTGAAGGTCGGTCCCAGTCCTCGGCCGCTCAAAAGGGACAATTTGCATACAGCGTTTAGGGGGTGTTCGCTGGGTGGCCCCGTTCTCCAATGGGGAAAGTGCATGCGGGGGACACGGGCGGGGTAGGGGAAGGTACGTGCAGGGGGCAAAGGGGTGGGGCAGGGGAAGGTACGTGCAGGGGGCGGCAAAGGGGTGGGGCAGGGGAAAGTACGTGCAGGGGCAAAGGGGTGGGGCAGGGGAAGGTACGTGCAGGGGGCAAAGGGGGTGGGGCGGGGGAAGGTACGTACTGGGGTGGGGCGGGTACGTGCACGGGGGTGGGGCAGGGGAAGGTACGTTCACGGGGCACAGGGGTGGGCCGGGGGAAGAAACGTGCACGGGGTACAGGGGTGGGGCGGGGGAAGGTACGTACACGGGGCACAGGGGTGGGGCGAGGAAAGTACGTGCACGGGGCACAGGGGTGGGGCAGGGGAAAGTACGTGCAGAGGCACAGGGGTGGGGAGGGTTAGGTATGTGCAGGGGGATTGGGTGGGGGAAGGTGAATGCGAGGGGCACAGAGGCGGGGTAGGGGGTTGATATGTGCAGGGGGCACAGGGGTGGGGCGGGGGAAGGTACGTGCGCGTAGCACAGGGGTGGGGCGGGGGAAGTTACGTGCGCGGAGCACTGGGGTGGGGCGGGTATGTGCAGGGGCACAGGGGTGAGGTGGGGGAAGGTACGTGTGCGGAGCACAGGGGTGGGGCAAGGGAAGGTACTGCAGGGGGCACTGGGGTGGGGAGGGTACGTGCAGGGGCACAGGGGTAGGGCGGGGGAAGGTACGTGCAGGGGGCACAGGGGTAGGGCGGGGGAAGGTACGTGCAGGGGGCAAAGGGGTGGGGCGGGGGAAGGTACGTGCACGGGGCACAGGGGTGGGGCGGGGGAAAGTACGTGCACGGGGCACATGGGTGGGTGGGGGAAAGTACGTGCAAGGGCACAGGGGTGGGGAGGGTTAGGTACGTGCAGGGGGAACGGGTGGGGGAAGGTGAATGCGAGGGGCACAGAGGCGGGGTAGGGGTTGATATGTTCAGGGGGTACAGGGGTGGGGTCGGGGAAGGTACGTGCATGGGGCACAGGGGTGGGGCGGGGGAAGGTACGTGCGCGGAGCACAGGGGTGGGGCAAGGGGAAGGTACTGCAGGGGGCACTGGGGTGGGGAGGGTACGTGCAGGGGCACAGGGGTAGGGCGGGGGAAGGTACGTGCAGGGGGCAAAGGGGTGGGGCGGGGGAAGGTACGTGCACGGGGCACAGGGGTGGGGCGGGGGAAAGTACGTGCACAGGGCACATGGGTGGGTGGGGGAAAAGTACGTGCAAGGGCACAGGGGTGGGGAGGGTTAGGTACGTGCAGGGGGAACGGGTGGGGGAAGGTGAATGCGAGGGGCACAGAGGCGGGGTAGGGGTTGATATGTTCAGTGGGTACAGGGGTGGGGTCGGGGAAGGTACGTGCATGGGGCACAGGGGTGGGGCGGGGGAAGGTACGTGCGCGGAGCACAGGGGTGGGGCGGGGTGGGGTTAGGTACGTGCACAGGGCACAGGGGTGGGGGATGGAGCTCGCACTGCAGATAATCTGTGTCTTGTCTGATCCTTTACTCAGGTATTACCGGAACACACACGGCGTCATTGTGGTTTATGATGTCACCAACCCAGAATCCTTTGTAAACGTGAAACGATGGCTGCACGAAATAACTCAGAATTGTGATTCCGTGTGTACCGTGCTCGGTGAGTGCTCTGCAGTGTGGGGTGTAAAGTGCAGGGGGCACCGGGGGGGTGTAAAGTGCAGGGGGCACCGGGGGGGTGTAAAGTGCAGGGGGCACCGGGGGGGTGTAAAGTGCAGGGGGCACCGGGGGGGTGTAAAGTGCAGGGGGCACCGGGGGGGTGTAAAGTGCAGGGGGCACCGGGGGGGTGTAAAGTGCAGGGGGCACCGGGGGGTGTAAAGTGCAGGGAGCACCGGGGGGTGTAAAGTGCAGGGGGTATTGGGACGCTTGATGGGGAACACAGCGGGATGTAGGCTGCATCACATCTCGGGCGCAGCATAATTGGTCTCATTAGGCAGGAGGGATAGCTGGAGCTGACTGTCTTCCCTCCACACTCTCTACGGACACATCTGCAGGTTTTTCCCTCCGCTCTCTATACAGACACATCTGCAGGTTTTTCCCTCTGCTCTCTATACAGACACATCTGCAGGTTTTTCCCCTCTGCTCTCTATACAGACACATCTGCAGGTTTTTCCCTCTGCTCTCTATACAGACACATCTGCAGGTTTTTCCCTCCGCTCTCTATACAGACACATCTGGAGGTTTTGCCCTCCGCTCTCTATACAGACACATCTGGAGGTTTTGCCCTCCGCTCTCTATACAGACACATCTGCAGGTTTTGCCCTCCGCTCTCTATATAGACACATCTGGAGGTTTTTCCCTCCGCTCTCTATGCTGACACATCTGACCCCCGGATCCGGCACTCACCGGCTGCGCTGTACAATTTACTATTGCAGTGGGCAATAAAGATGACGACCCGTCCCGAAAACGCGTGGAGACTGCAGACGCAAAGAGGTTCAGTGACCAGATGGGGGTCCGGCTGTATGAGACGAGTGCAAAAGAAAACCGCAACGTCGAGGAGGTGAGAACCCCCCCATGTTTATATGTAATGTAGAGGAGGTGAGGACCCCCATGTATAAATGTAATGTAGAGGAGGTGAGGACCCCCCATGTATATATGTAATGCAGAGGAGGCGAGGAATCGACTCGCGACGGATCAACTCGCCTGCGGCAAGGGAACAACACAAGAGGGAGGAGGAGGCGGCGAGGGAACAACGGAAGAGGGAGGAGGAAAAGGAGGCGGCGAGGGAACGACGCAAGAGGGGAGAGGAGGAGGAGGTGGCGAGGGAACGACGCAAGAGGGGAGAGGAGGAGGAGGGGGCGACGCAAGGGGGAGGAGGAGGCGGTGAGGGAGCTTCGCAAGAGGGAGGAGGAGGCGGCGAGGGAGCTTCGCAACAGGGAGACGGAGGCGGCGAGGGAACTTCGCAAGAGGGAGGAGGAGGCGACGCAAGTGGGAGGAGGAGGCGACGAGGGAGCGATGCAAGAGGGAGGAGGAGGCGATGCAAGTGGGAGGAGGAGGCGGCGAGGGAGGAGGAGGCGGCGAGGGAGCGATGCAAGAGGGAGGAGGAGGCGATGCAAGTGGGAGGAGGAGGCGGTGAGGGAGGAGGAGGCGGCGAGGGAGCGATGCAAGAGGGAGGAGGAGGCGATGCAAGTGGGAGGAGGAGGAGGCGGTGAGGGAGGAGGAGGCGACGAGGGAGCGATGCAAGAGGGAGGAGGAGGCGGCGAGGGAGCGACGCAAGAGGGAGGAGGAGGCGGCGAGGGAGCTTCGTAAGAGGGAGGAGGTGGCGACGCAAGAGGGAGGAGGAGGGAATCTGCTAAATATAGTCTTCTCTTCAGTATTTATACAACAAAATCCCAGGACAGACTAGAGCAGGAGACCAGAATTTCCCCATGAAATGTCACCTGAAAACCCAGGAGGTGCGGCGCAGCCTCAGAATCGCTAATGTAGACAATCCCCGGCCCGGATGGCCGACGCCCCAGAGAACTGCGGGAATTAGAGGGTTTCCCATAACTACGAAGATGATTTTAATCAGTAGATCTCAGAATAATAATAATTTTCACAATTAGACGTTATATAAAATGTTCCTGTGCTCAGATATATAGATCTGTGTACCCCATTGTGTACTGTGTAATGGTCGTGTCTGACCGCACAGGGTGCCTCTGCTATGTGCAGTGTAATGGCCGTGTCTAACCGCACAGGGTGCCTCTGCTATGTGCTGTGTAATGGCCGTGTCTGACCACACAGGGTGCCTCTGCTATGTGCTGTGTAATGGCCGTGTCTAACCGCACAGGGTGCCTCTGCTATGTGCTGTGTAATGGCCGTGTCTGACCGTACAGACTTGTGTGGAGTTGGGAGGGAGTTTTTCCCCTCAGTGGAGCACTTGGCATCGGCGGTGTTTTTGCCTATTCTGGATAAACATGTCCGTTTGTAGACTGGACTCAATGGACTTCTCCCAACCCTCAACCTTACAAGCTATGAAACTGTACGTGTGTGGGAATCACCTGAAAAATAAGGGAAAGTTCATGGGGTTTGAATACTTTCAAAACTCTGTATATGTAATGTAGAAGAGGGTAGAGCCCCTCCCCCGCCAGGCATATGTGTAATGTATACCCTCCAGATATTACCTCATATGACGGATACGGGGCTACTGGTACTGTCCTCACCCTGCAGGGGGCGCTCCTGTGCCGGCTGTAGTACTGCCTTACCTTCTGGCCCCCCCATGTTTGGGGCCCCCACCACTTAGGCCACTTACATTATCTATCTTTATTTCTGCAGATGTTCTTGTCGGTGACGCGTCTGGTCCTGAGGGTGAAGAAGGAGGGCCAGGCCCGGCTGCGGCCCACCGAGGTGGTGACCATCACCAAGACCAAGAAGAAGCCACATGTGAAGAGGTGCTGCTGAGGGCCTGGGCCCTGCCTGCAGTCTCTGGTGGGACCTGATGTGTGAGGAGCCCTGCGGGGGGGCCTGATGTGTGAGGAGACCCTGCGGCAGTGTACACGTGTATATAGTGTATATACAGTATGAGGGTGAGCACATCTGGAGGCTGGGGGTAGTAGTGTATGAGGACAGCTGCTGCGTGCTCTGATACATTTATTGGTTGCCTTTCTTCCCAGCATTCCTTATGCTTTACACTGACCAATCAGACGCGATATAGAAGGTCCCGCCTCCGGGGACATTCCGCTTATTTTTGCATTAAGATAATTAACAGATAATAAAGAGTTTTCTATCAGCCCCGCCCCTGTGTCGTCATCACGCCGGAGCTCCACCCCTGGCAGGCTCCACCCTTTGCAGGCTCCGCCCCTGTGTCATCATCACACCCCAAGTTTGTGGCCAATTCTCCATTAAGAGCTGTAAAAGCTGGATTTGCAAATAATGATAGTGGGAAATGATGATAGTGGGAAATGATGATAATGGTTCACCGTCCTCACAGCAAGGTCTGTGCGGCTTTATAATATCTGCTGCTATTGTGACAGCACATCCAGTGACTGATGTGTGAGACGCTCGTCCTCCTCCTGGCAGGTCATGCTGGGATCTTGGCGCTGCGGTGTGGATCTTGGCGCTGCGGTGTGGATCTTGGCGCTGGGATCTTGGTTCTGCGGTGCGAACTTGGCGCTGCGGTGCGGATCTTGGTGCTGGGACCCTCGGCGGTGCGGATCTTGGCGCTTCGGTGTGGATCTTGGTGTTGGGACCCTCGGCGGTGTGGATCTTGGCGGTGCGGATCTTGGCGCTGCGGTGCGGATCTTGGCGCTGCGGATCTTGGCGCTGTGGTGTGGATCTTGGCGCTGCGGTGCGGATCTTGGAGCTGCGGTGCGGATTTGTGCTGGGATCTTGGCGCTGGGATCTGGGCGCTGCGGTGCGGATCTTCCTCTGGGTGGACACGCTGTAAATGTCCTTTCACATTGGAGCCTCTTGTAGGATTCTTCCGATCACTGATTCTGACGTGGCGGCGTCTGTGGTCTTTGGTCACTGATACACTGAGTCCCGTGAGACGCTCTGGTCCGGCCTCTTCACTGGAGGCTTCTCACATTCTCTCATCATACAAAGTTGCTCTCAAAATAATTTTGTCCTATAAAAATACGAGGTAAATTGTAATTCCTGCAAGAATCGGGACTGGGGGGGATTGTGGATGGAAATAAAGCAACTGCAGAGAGCAATGGAGCGGATGAGGAGACGTAAGAGGGGGGGGAAGCTGTAATTACAGGGCCTCACTCTGGACTGTCAGCGCCCAACCCCCTCTCTCCTGCTCCGGCCCTCTCTCTCTCCTGCTCCGGCCCCTCTCTCTCTCCTGCTCCGGCCCCTCTCTCTCTCCTGCTCCGGCCCCTCTCTCTCTCCTGCTCCGGCCCCTCTCTCTCTCCTGCTCCGGCCCCTCTCTCTCTCCTGCTCCGGCCCTCTCTCTCTCTGCTCCGGCCCCTCTCTCTCTCCTGCTCCGGCCCCTCTCTCTCTCCTGCTCCGGCCCCTCTCTCTCTCCTGCTCCGGCCCCTCTCTCTCTCCTGCTCCGGCCCCCTCTCTCTCTCCTGCTCCGGCCCCTCTCTCTCTCCTGCTCCGCCCCCTCTCTCTCTCCTGCTCCGGCCCCTCTCTCTCTCCTGCCGCCCCCTCGCTCTCTCCGCTCCGGCCCCTCTCTCTCTCTGCTCCCGGCCCCTCTCTCTCATCCTGCTCCGGCCCCTCTCTCTCTCCTGCTCCGGCCCCTCTCTCTCTCCTCTGCTCCGGCCCCTCTCTCTCTCCTGCTCCGGCCCCTCTCTCCTCCTGCTCCGGCCCCTCTCTCTCCTGCTCCGGCCCGCCCTCTCTGCTCCTGCCTCCGGCTCCGGCCCCCCTCTCTCTGCTCCGGCTCGGCCCCCCTCTGGCTCCGGCCCCCCTCTGGCTCCGGCCCCCCTCTGGCTCCGGCCCCCCTCTGGCTCCGGCCCCCCTCTGGCTCCGGGCCCCCCCTCTGGCTCCGGCCCCCCCTCTGGCTCCGGCCCCCCTCTGGCTCCTCGCTCCGGCTCCGGCCCCCCTCTGGCTCCTCGCTCCTGCTCCGGCCCCCCTGGCTCCTCGCTCTGCTCCGGCCCCCCTCTGGCTCCTCGCTCCTGCTCCGGCCCCCCTCTGGCTCCTCGCTCCTGCTCCCGGCCCCCCTCTGGCTCCTCGCTCCTGCTCCGGCCCCCC